>NC_132780.1:120884706-121187811 GCF_048418805.1 Vulpes vulpes | reverse complement strand
CTCCTTTCTGAAAGCTTCTTTCCTTAACTTTACCATACACGAATGTCCTGAGTTACCCTCTGCTTCCTCCTTAGCTGCTTCCACTGGCTCCTGCACTCCATCTACGCGTTTAATATTGCTATCACCCTGAGTTCCAATCTTCATTCACTTTTAAGCTATATCCCTCCCCTGGCCTTAATCCTTCTTGCAATATATACCCAAACCCTGCCTCTTTCAAATCCCATTTGCTAACTTTACAGTTGTTATTTTCAGATGGATGTTCCTTAGTCAATTCAAATTCAGTGACCAAAAACCAGACTCAAACTTTACCATTAATCTTGCTCTACCACTGTGTAGTTCCTATCTCAGTTAAGAACATTACCATCCATCCACTCCTCATTCTAGCTTCCTTGGTCTCCCATACATTCAGTTAGTCACCAATTCTTAGATATTAACTTCTCAAATATCTGTTTGTCTTCTGTTGCCCATCTCCAATGCCCAAGTGTAGCCCTGATCTACTTTCCATCTGGGTTTTTGAGGTAGTCCCCCCCCCCCCCCCCGCTGATCTAGCCCATTTCCAATTGAGCTACTGCTTTCTTGCCAGCATTTTTTCCACAAACATAGACCTGTTTTCAAACATAGACTTCTACTGCATATACAACTCCTTAGATAAGCATTTATGATCTTTTGTAGTCTGGCCCTAATCTACAATTTCTTTTTTTTTAATTAATTTTTATTGGTGTTCAATTTACCAACGTACAGAAAAACACCCAGTGCTCATCCCGTCAAGTGTCCACCTCAGTGCCCGTCACCCATTCCCCTCCAACACCCGCCCTCCTCCCCTTCCACGACCCCTAGTTCATTTCCCCGAGTTAGGAGTCTTTATGTTCTGTCTCCCTTCCTGATATTTCCCAACATTTCTTTTCCCTTCCTTTATATTCCCTTTCACTATTATTTATATTCCCCAAATGAATGAGAACATACACTGTTTGTCCTTCTCCGATTGACTTATTTCACTCAGCATAATACCCTCCAGTTCCATCCACGTCGAAGCAAATGGTGGGTATTTGTCGTTTCTAATTGCTGAGTAATATTCCATTGTATACATAAACCACATCTTCTTTATCCATTCATCTTTCGATGGACACCGAGGCTCCTTCCACAGTTTGGCTATTGTGGCCATTGCTGATAGAAACATCGGGGTGCAGGTGTCCCGATGTTTCATTGCATCTGAATCTTTGGGGTAAATCCCCAACAGTGCAATTGCTGGGTCGTAGGGCAGGTCTATTTTTAACTCTTTGAGGAACCTCCACACAGTTTTCCAGAGTGGCTGCACCAGTTCACATTCCCACCAACCTAATCTACAATTTCTGCTTATTCCCTTTAAAGTAAGTTGTGCTTTCATTATACAAGATAGTAACTGTTTCTTGAGAACACCACTACTTTTATCACCATGCCTTTGTTTATGCTCTTCCTTGTTTCATGACTCTTCTCATTTTTCACCTCACAAACTTATATTTATCCTTTAAGACAAACTCTTATCCATCAAACTGTGGGTCCTGGAGCATCAGTATCTCTGGGAACTTGTTAAAAATACAAATTCTTGGGGCCCTACCCTAGACCCTAGTGAATCTGAAACCCTAGGGGATGATGGCCAGATTTGTATTTTAACAAACTCTTCAGGTGATTCTTAACCAATTTGAAATCTAAGAATCACTGTTCTAAGGCAGTTCCTTTATCAATGCCCATAGCACTTAATATATACCTGTATTACTTACTGCATTGCTTCATAATCATATTTACCCATACAGTTCTACATTTCCTCTGCTACAAATTGAGTCCTCCAAGTCAAATACAATGTTTTGTGTATTTCCTATCACCTGCTATAGTGTCTGGCACATAGGAGATGCTTGATAAGAATTCAGAGACTACAACATCAGTTGGCATCAAGAAAATACAAATCAAAACCATAATGAGATACCACCTCACACCAGTCAGAATGACTAAAATTAACAAGTCAGGAAACAACAAATGTTCGCAAGGATATGGAGAAAAGGAAACCCTCTTACACGGTTCATGGGAATGCAAGCTGGTACAGCCACTCTGGAAAACAGCATGGAGTTCCTCAAGAAACTAAAAAATAAAGTTAACCTATGACCCAGCAACTGCACTACTAGGTATTTACCTAGTAAATGGTACTGTTCTTTGGAAAACAGTTTGGCAGATTTGTATAAAATCAGACATGTGCTCACTGTGTAATTCAGAAATAATACTCCTGTTTACTCCTAGAAAAGTGAAAACACAAAAACAAATGTTTACAGTAGTTTTATTTTTAATAATCAAAAAATGGAAACAACCCAAACATCCTTTAATGGGTGAATGGATAAACTGTGGTGCATCCATACAATGGAACACTACCCAACAATAAGAGGGATCAAGCTATTAATACATTGCTACAACTTGGATGAATCTCAAAGGTATTATGCTCAATAAAAGAAGTCAATCTCAGGAGGTTACACACTGTATGATTCTATTTATATTATATGCTCAAGAGATGAATTTGTAGTGATAAAGAACAGATGATAGGTTGCCAGAGGTTATAGCTGGGGGAAGGGTATGACTATAAAGGGATAGTTTGATGGTAGTTTTGTTTGCACATGAAACAGTTCAGTATTCTGATTATGGTGGTAGTTGCATTAATCTGTATATATGATAAATTTCATAGAACTACGCACATATACACACACACACAGAACACATGTAAAAACTGGTGAAATTCAAAAAGAGTCTTACTTTAGCTCAGAGCATTGCACCACTGTCAATTTCCTGGTTTTGATAATGTAATCTAGTTATGTAAGATGTTGTCTTTGGAGGAAGCTGGGTTAAGGGTCAAGCTGTTTTGCAACTTCTTATTAGTCTCAGATAATTTCAAAATTAAAAGTTTTTTGAGGAAAAGAAAGCACAGGGATTGTGGTGAAAGCCTAATTAGAAAGCCCTCCTTGACATGATGTGAAATGGGGGTTGGGAGGTGGAGGAGAGCTCATTGCCTGGGAGAGGTGGGGAAGGAGAAGAGAGGAGTGGAGATTTCTACTTAGGAGACCAGTTGGTAGAAGAACTTGTCCCAGGCCTGTTAGCCTCTCTGCAGTTTGGGTGTTCACCCCTCCTCACCTGGGGGAGTGTGGGTTCTGGGGTGGAGAGGTAGGTGAAAGCTTCCTCCTCAGCAGCTTCCCACATGGGGAGAGAGGAAGGGAAACCTTTCCTCAAAAGGCCTCAGTGGGAAAGCAGACAAAGGAGTATAAGGATGGGATCCCTGGGTGGCGCAGCGGTTTGGCACCTGCCTTTGGCCCAGGGCGCTATCCTGGAGACCTGGGATCGAATCCCATGTCGGGCTCCGGGTGCATGGAGCCTGCTTCTCCCTCTGCCTTTATCTCTGCCTTGTCTCTGCCTCTCTCTATATATATGACTATCATAAATAAATAATAAAAAAAAATTAAAAAAAAAAGCCTTCTCTTTAAAAAAAAAAAAAAAAAAAGGAGTATAAGGATTGCTCCTTCACAATGTTTACAAAACGTTAAATGTGTCAACGGTGAAAGAAGACAGGCTCTGGAATCAAACTCTACTTCAGATCCCAGCCCTGTCTCTTACTAGGCATGTGACTTGATCGCCTTATTGAACTTTGCTGAACTGAATCCCATCTCTCTATGTAAAAGTAGGGGTAATGATGCTGTGTATCTCAGAATTCTGTGAAGATTGCATTAGATAGTGTGTGTAGAGCCCTTAGCAACTGCCTAGCAAATATTAAATATATAATCAATATCGGCTACTCTTTTTAATATTATTCCATATCATTGTCAATATTCTAAGATATAGAAAAAACATGCATTCAAATGATTCTAACTACAATGTGATTTTTGATGATTCAGAGGTACTTCAGGATCCTTCAGTATTTCAAACTCATAAAGGTGTTACTTTCTATTACAGGCCTCTTATGTACTTTTTATTTTAGATATGTTATCTCTGACCTTTATAGCACTGGAGAGGATAAATATTATTTTTCCCATTTTCAGATAAGGAAACCACCTCAGCATGGTTAGACAAATCACCCACCAGACACAGCTAGTCAATCTAGTCAGTCTGATTTCAAACCCCATGCTTTTCCCACTACATCATGATGACCTCAGCATTAATCCACAAAAGCTGCTTAAACACACACAGATTCTCTAACAGTTGTTCCTTTCACATCAGATTACAGGACAGAACACACAACTCCTATCACAGCCTAGGGCAGGCACTTCCAGGTCCTGCTGGGATGGAAACTTGGAGACTCTAGGCAATGATGGAAACCAAGAGCCCAAAACCTATTGTAACACCTCCCCCAGCCTGTTGTCTGGGGTTCCAGCCAGAAGGTAAAGTCAGGAGCCATGAAGGGAGCCCTGCCAATGTCCAAGGTTCAGGCTAGCACTCAGAACTAGAAAGGGCAGGCAAAGCCCAGCAGAAGGCACTGCAGAGTACTCAGGATTTCCTATCTTCTTGACGATAAATGCCAGCCAATGGAGCCTTCGAAGGGGCTTGTTGAGGAGGCAGGTAAAAAACCCTTGGCCTACCACACATGCTACTGCTGGACATTAGAAGCCAGGGTCAAGAAGGCCCCAGGCAAAATTCATTATCAGTAGGATGGACACAGGGTCCCGGGTGGCCAGGGTAACCTAGGGGGGAAGTAAAAGAATACTGGAGGGAACCAGGAGTCAAGACATCTGCATTAGCTGTCCCATTGTAGTCCCTATCTGGCTGTAAAACTGCCATGCAGGTCCCTTCCTTGTAAAATGAGAAAGTCGGGCCCAATCACTGGGTTAAGTGGTATTCCTCATGACCCTCAGACTCAAAGCCTATCCTAGGCAATTCCTGGGGGCAGAGTGGTAAGGAAAAAGCAAGTTGCACCTTGCTAGCAGTCTTCCTTTTTAGCTCTTTTAAGTACTAGACCTCTAAGAGCCTTCTAATTCTAATGATTTATCCAAGATAACAAACAGTAAGTTTCCACTAGGCTTAGGGTCCTACATCAGGTACTAATGGAGAAAGCTAGGTAATTACAACCCAGTCCCAGCGTCAAGAATTCCCAGATTCTAGCCCAACAGGGAGTGATTCCAGCAGCCATACCTGCCCACGTTTCCTCTCAGACTCACCAAGGCCCCAAGTTCTCCTGCCACAATCCTGAGGACCTGAAAGAAGCAAAAGGAGAGAAAGGAAACCTTCCCAGCATGGCTGGCAAATCTTTTGTGCCTCAAAGACATCAATTTACATGTCACCTGGTAGACAATAGATAATATTTTGGTTTACAGGAGACTCTCTGTGATTGGATGTTTCGTGGGGCCAATTGTGCTTATGCTTTATGCTCTACTTAAAATCAGGGCATCTGCTGTGCCCTTGGGAAGGGCTACAAGTCTCTGGCTAGGAACTGCTCAAGGCCTTCCCCCACAGCGAAGGGGAGAAAGGAAGTTGAAATCACTGCTTCATAAAATTACAATACATGCCTACACTCTAGGGTCTGAGGTTATATGAGAGAAGAGGATTTTTGTATTTCTAGCGCTTTCCCCCTTGGCATTTTAAAACACATTTAAAATATACTACAATTGTGCGAGCCATGGCAAAAATATATTTAGAAACTAATCTTTTTTTAAATCGTGGTGGAATGTGGCCATAGTACTGCTAATTAAAGCCATACAATCTCCTTTCTAGTAAAGGTCTCTTTCAGGCTGTTTCCCCCGCCCCCCGATCACAAGCTTGTCTTTAATCTATCTGTATGCCTTTTCATTCCTGTCCTAAATGTGAGCTGGTAAAAATGAAGTAATAGGTATTTATTTACCCTTATATCTAAATTTCCATATTTCAGGTTATAAATATTTGTAAGGATGCATTTGTTTAAGTGATCCTTTGCCTATTTATATAGTCTAGGAGAGCTATGTATTCTGAAATTTGTTCTCTGGAAATTTATATGCATAGTCACATACACATATTTATAATGAGCATACATTCATATATATAGGTTTTATTAAATGGCCCACTGGATACTGAGAAAACAACTGCTAATATATTTTTTAAAGATTTTATTTATTTATTTATTCACGAGAGAGAGAAAGGTAGAGGGAGAAGCAGGCTCCATGCAGGGAGCCCAGCATGGGACTCGATCCCGGGACCCCAGGATCACACCCTGGGCTGAAGGCGGCACTAAACCACTGAGCCACCCAGGGGTCCCAACAACTGCTAATATTAAATTAAAATGCCATTCTATTCTAAAGGAGAAAAGACAGAGTAAGCAAATTGTCTTTGCAGTGAAAGTCAGAAACCAGGGATGTGGTGTCCGAATGAGCTGAGGACAGAAATTGTACCTCATTTGCCTTCCTAGTTCCAGTTCTTCATACTTTAATAAACAGATATTTAGGAATCGTTGAATTAACATGTGTTTGACACAGAAAGATCATCAAAAAGATAATAACTAATAAACATGGAAACACTGAGGTCACCCCTGCTAAAGAGGAGCTTGGGGGCGGCATCATTAACAGGTTTTCTTTCACACTCAGTAGCTACACGTTTTGGTGATTGATGGATCCACTGATTGATGGATTGATCGAGATGTAAATTCTAAAGCATCTCTCATAACCAGGTCAGCCTGTCGTCCTGCTTAAGGTAGAGAGGCAGGGATACAAAGTTTGGCTTATTAATAAGCTAACAGTCATGGAAAAAACTTGCCTCCGTAATAAGTTGAGAAGGGGAGAGCTGGAAAGGAAAGTAGATGTCATCAAGTCCAGCCTCTGTTAATCACTTAGCTGTCCTGCAGGGACAATGTCTTTGTTCTTCCAGTTCATCTCTAGCTTCAGCAGCTGCAGGCCTGAACTGACAGGAGAGCGGTAGGAGCTCGCTCTCTCCGTGTAAAACAAAGCTGTGCAAGCACTTATAACTACAGGAAAGCAGGCAGATTTAGAGGCCAGGCCCACCCTGGACGAGAGGCAGGCCCAAGTGTTTTAGCTTGCTACAGAATATAGTGGCTGCAAGGATGTAAAAAGAAGGCATGTGTCCTAGCCTCACTACAAGCAGCAAATCAATCCAAGATCAGCAGATTTTCTGAATTCAGGGAATGGGATGCATGTTGTTAACCTCTGAGCAGATGTCAGCTGAGACTGTAGTCTGTGTGGTCGTGAAGATGAGGTCTCATCCATCAGCTGCTTGACAAGGGCTGTCATCATATCACTGGGCCGCCATAGCCCTCGACACATGATGTAAGAGACATATTGGACAAAAGCATTTCCTGGGGGAATTCTCCAGGAGGGATTCAGCCAATGGAAAGGAATCTTTCAAGTGGTCTGATTTCATTGGAGACAAGTAAACACATATGTGTGTGTGCATATATGAATATACACATCCCCAAGATGCTGCACTTTCCTAGAAACAAAGAGAATGGGTGAGCAAAAATCTTCACAAGCATCCTGTTTGGATTCTTTCTTTCATTTATTTTTAGACTCCCTCAGCACCATGCTGAGTCGGGAAGCAAAGAAGTGGATCACCTAAATGACAAGGCTTTTCAGTGACAGTTTGGGGTGCAGAGATTTGTCAAAACCCAGTGTCTGTGGAAGTCCATGGCACCCAAAATATCTCGGCCCTTTCGTTTTTAGTAATGCCAGGAAGATCTTAGCCATTCCAAGAGTGGCTTCCTGAAACTCCTACCATAATCCAGAATGTACCCCCTTTTGTCTTAACGCACAGACATTGAACCAACTCTGGACTTTGCTCTATCAGATATCTCTGCTACTGTTGAGCCATTTGGCACCCTTTTGGAAGGATGAGAGCCTCATCCTTCTGCCTAACAGAGGAGAGCATTGCCAAGGAAAAATGAGATTAGGAAAGAGGATAAAGAAAGGAAGAAGTAATGGGCCTTTCATATCTATTAAAGAACTCATTCATTCAACAAATGGTTATGGAAAACTTGCCATTTTGCAAAGACTGTACTAGCAGCTGAGATACAGATGAATAAGAAACAGCCTGGCTTTTTAGAAACTGTCTAGGGAGACAAACATAAAAAGCTGATAATATGACAACTGTACTGATGCACATATACCCTGGGGTGTTATAAAGCCTTAGAGGAGGGCACCAAACCTAGACCAAGGGTATCATCCAGACAGATATGTATGCTCTTATTTCCGTGAATCCAATGAGTTGGGTCACTCACAAAGAAAATGTTAAGCATACCTTATGGAATGAATGGTACAGTGAGCCCTGCTAAGTAATGTTAGAGGTCATTGATTTTGGTGGCAAGTCTGCAAGGTTATAAAATCTTCTCCCCCAACACACAGGTGCTTGGATAGAAAGGCAGGCAATGGATTGAAATGTTGGTGGGAGTTTTGTCAGGCAGATGCAGCAAAGGAGCTTATTTGGAAAAGGAAGTAGTTGTTGCTGAGAGAGAAAAGTTCAGGTGACCAACCAGAGGTTTCACACTGGGTACAAAAAGGAAGAGGAACTAATGGACTGTGAGAAAACTGAAGAGCCGGGGAACTGGAGGTCTGCAGGCTGTCAGCGAGCAAGTGTGTTAGAAGTGAGCAGATGAGAGGGCTGGAGGGTAGGGGGCTTATCCATTCATTCATCAAGTATTTACTGAGTGCTTTTTTTTTTTTAAGATTTTGTTTATTTTATTTGAGAGAGAGAGAGCATAAGTGGCAGAGGCACCAGAGGGAGAGGGAGAAGCAGACTCCCTGCTGAGCACAGAGCCCAATGCAGGACTTGATCTTAAGACTCTGAGATCATCACCTAAGCTGAAGTCAGACACTTAACCAATTGAACTACCCAGGCGCCCCTTTACTGAGTGCTTTCAATATGCTAGGTAGTGTTCTAGTGATGGGAATACATAGTGAACAATTCTAATTGGGAGGAGAAGACAATAAACAATAATAAATACATAGATTATGTAATAGCTTAGAAAGTAAGAAGTGTTGTGGTAGGATGGAGATAGACTAAAACAGGATAAGAAGGATTTAGAATACTGAGAAAGAGTCTGATTTTAAATGGGGTTGTAGCCCTGATTGAGAGGGTAACATTTGAACAAGGACATAAAAGGATAGAGGGAATGAGCCATGCAAATATATGAATTAGAATATTCTAGACAGGGAGAACCGACACTTCACAGCCTTGAAGTGCACAAGTGCTTGATATTTTCAAGGAATAGCAAGGAGGCCTGTGTGGAGTGGAGTGGGAAGGGGGAAGAAGTAGGATATGAGATAGATAATGAGGACCAAATATATAAGCCTTGTACACTCTGGTAAAGACAGAGTTTGCCTCTGAGTGAAATGGAAAGGCACTGCAGGCTTCTGAACAGAGAAGTGACATGATCTGATTTACCTTTAATGGATTGCTATGACTGCTGTCTTGAAAATAGACTTTGCAAGTCTCCAGAGTAGAAGCAGGGAGACCAGTTAGGAGGTTATGGTAATAATCCAAATGAGAAAAGTCAGACTTTGATCAGGGTGGTGGCAGCAAGGGTGGTCAGTAGTTGGATTCTGGATGTATTTCAAGGTTAGAGCCAATAGGACTTCATGACAGATTGGATGTGGATGGTGAGCAAGAGTCAAGGATGACTTCAAGATTTTTGGTCCAACCAAATAGAAAGAAAGAATTGCCATTGTTTGAACTGGGGAAGAATGTGAGAAGAACAAGTCCAGGGAGAAAACTGAGTTCAATTTTGAATGCATTGAGATCAGAGAGGGGGATACTGCTTTTCAAAATTTCTGAAGTGGAATCCTTCTGAATCACAGTAACATCCAAGGTGTGACCTTGGAGTTGGGTATCTAAAAGTGAAATAAAGTGAAGTCATTTTGACAAAAGAATTAGAACTTTGGAGATTGAAAAGCTAATGAAATCTCCTAGGATGGTCTAGGATGGTGGCCCAGCCAGGTGAGGAAGGAACAGGGTCGAGCTGCTATCACCATTAGGATACAGAGATAGTTAGAAGTCACACAAACATTGCTTTGAGGTGTGCAGAATTTGAATTGGGTTTAGATTTTGAATCTAAAACATTAGAAATAAGCAAAGTAGTAAAATAATCACATTTGCTGAAACACACAAGAACATATTACAATAAAGCTGTACATATCCAGGGGATGCCTGGGTGGCTCCGACAGTTAGGCATCTGCCTTCGGCTTGGGTTGTGATCCCAGGGTTCCGGAATCAAACCCCACGTTGGGCTCCCTGCTCAGCGAGGAGCCTGCTTCTCCCTCTCCCTCTTCCTTTCCCCCTGCTTGTGCTCTGTCATTCTGTATCAAATAAACAGAAAAAATCTTAAAAAAAAAAAAGGAATTCTCCAGATGAGGTAGATTTATATAATCCCACTGTAGCATGGATCAAAAACAGTGGATTGAAAAAGAAATTCAGTTAACTTGCACAATTTAATCTTAACTGCTTTATTAAAAACATTTTTGGAAAGACATTCATACTTGGGTTTTAGATATGTTTAAAGCTTAATGACACCATATAGCATTTTAGAAACCCTGGGCCTGTGACATTTTAGGAAAATTTCCAATAGCCACAAAAAGTACCCTCAACCCTATTTGCAAGTCATGTTTCCAAATTCAGTTCTTAACCAGAATTAAGAAGAAACGATAAGGATGACAAGTCAGTCCTCTAAAGCAGGTATAATAAACCTCTAAGTTCAGAAACCGATATTTGATAGAAACTTTTTTTTTTGATAGAGACTTTTAAAACATCATACCTGGGGGCACCTGGGTGGCTCAGTCAGTTGAGCATATGCCTTCAGCTCAGGTCATAATTCCAGGGTCCTGGGATTGAGCCCCACATTGGGCTCCCTGCTCAGCGGAGAGTCTGCTTCTCCCTCTCCTTGTGCTCCTTCTCCCTACATGTGTTCTTTCTCTCTGTCATAGATAAATAAGTAAAATCTTTTTTTTAAAAAAAAGGTAAATTGTTAAAAAAAAATCATACCTGTGAGCTGATAGATGTTATATAATCATCAGAATTCATTAAAGACTATTGAAATGATAGTCCAGGTTTATACAGGTTCTGTAGATATAGATGGATATTTATCTATTTGTATTAAGACTTACTTGAGAATAGAAAATCAAGAAAGCTTTTATCTTACATTGCCAATTACTAAATGAAGAGAAAAAGATGAGATAGCTATATAATCTTTTAAAAAAAAATCACTTTGTTTCTGAGTGCTAGTAACTGAGTCCAAGCTTTTAACTCTATAAATGCAACCTAGGTAATCTCCATGGAACTGGATATTTATAATTTAGTTTATAATATTGAAATCTTCTTGCTTTGTGGAAATTATATGTTTGTAGTTGGTTAAAATATTCAACATGTATAGATTTCATCTTTTAGTTCAACAGAAAAATATAAGTGACATTGGTGGTTGAATTCCTATTAAAGTAGCAAAGACATTTCCCAAGCATACATAATTCATCTGCTGAATAGGAGATGATTCACCTTTCAGTGACTTCACAGGTATCAAACAAAATAGGTAAATCACCTTCCATTCATTTTTTCTCCGATGCAAGTTTTAAATAAAAATTTTTATGAAAAATATAAAAATATACATATATAAGTATACAACATGTCCATTGAGAAAATGAATTTGCATCAACTTCTGAGTTGTGAAGACTATGTAACGTATATTTTGTCAAAAACAACTAAACTGAGTTCCTCCTAACTAAATCAGGAGGGGGAGAAATTCCAAATCAGGGTTGCATGCAGTACTGAATAACACGAAGAAGATCGTATTATGATGTGGTATCCAAATAAAATGGACCCAAGAGAAGAATAAAGAAAGAAACCTACCCTTCAGTGATCTGAACAACACAAACATGTGGCTGTGAAACTCAGGCAGCTGGTTGGCAAGGAGATCATCATCCGATATTCATGGCTCATGCTGGGGGTAGCCATGGGGAAGAACAGCCTCAGTTATTTGTCCTGCAAGAGTCCACCCAGTGGTTGTGCCAATGTGCAAGCTTCTGACTGCACTGAGGAGCCAGTCCCAGGGGAGCAGTGACCCCATTTCTAAAGTAGTGTCAGCACTGGTCTGTCTACGGTGTTACTTAACAAATGCATTGTGAAGCTGCTGGTTAACACTGGTCTTGCTTTGGCAGCCAGTATTCACCCCATAATTTCCCTTCTTGTGGGAAGAGACAAAGTAGTAACGATTATTCCCCATGAGTCTACAATTTGAAGACCTATTGACAGAGGAGATGAATGGGTAGAGAGAATAGGGCTAGGTTTTAAATTTGGATACAGGAGACTTAAGGTAAAATTGATCTGTACACATGCAGCTCTCTTCCTAAGTGATGAGGATAGTATTTTAAGAAATTAAGTCTGAAAGTAATATATAAATGTATTAGGACAAGGAAAAAACTGGTGTTACAGAGAGCTAAAGGTTACACCAAAAATCTAAAAATTAATACTTTTGCATCGCCTTGCAAAGAGTTTTGCCACACACCTCATTTGATCTTTGCAATAATTTGTGGGGTGGATATGAAAGATAGTATCTACACAGATGAGACAAGAAGCTGGAGTAGTTAAGTGACTTGCCCAAAGTCACACACCTGTGATTGGCAGAGCCAGGATTCCCATCTGTCACATCTGATCCTACTTCCATTGCTCCTAACATGATTGTATCGTGCATGCAGGAACGGAGAGTAAGAGACAACTCAGAGATATTTTGAAATAACAAGTGAAAGAAACTGGCAATGGATTAAGCAGGAAAGGTAGGGTGCCTGGGTGGTGCAGATAGTTGGTTGAACACTGACTCTTGGTTTCGACTCAGGTCATGATCTCATGGGTCATGGGATCAACCCCCAAGTCGGGCTCCCCACTTGGTGGGGATTCTGTTTGAGGATTCTCTCCTTATGCCCTTCCCCCCACTCGCTCACACTCTCTCTCTCTCTCTCTCTCAAACAAATAAATTAATCTTTTAAAAAGAAAAGAAAAGAAAGCGGATAGGAAAATGTGATTTGCAGGTTTCTAAAGTCTGAAGATGATGGGATTAATAATATCATTAGCTAATGTTGGCTACATGCTTACTCTGTGCCACACACTGTACCACACACTATACTGTATTACCTCATTGAATCCTTACAACTCTTTGGTGGAGGGAGAGGGATGTATTACTGTTATCCCCATTTTAGAGGGGGAATACGTGAAACTTGTTCTCATTTTTAGAGGAAGAAAAAAAAAATCAAGGTGTTTGCTCCAAGACAAGGTAAAGCTCAACTGGACTTACTGGCCTATGTTGTCTGTACTTGGGACCTGAGTCCCAGGGCAATGGTTTGGTGTTTTTGTGTGGGGGGATGTAATTATGCTCCCAGCCACGAAGTAATCAAGCTGGGCCATTGTTGGTTATGATGTTTGCAAGTCTAGCACTGCCAAACTGTTTAATGAATGCCTCTGAGTACTTCATCCGTCATTGAAGTAGGCTGCCTTAAATAGCTGGTTTTGCCTTGGCTCAGGACTTTAAAGTGGTCAGCCAGGTAATCCAGGTACATAGACAGGAATGCTTTCCTCCTTAGTTATTATTTTAAAATAAAAGTATAACTAAGTATAATTATCAAGTGACTATTAATATAAATATTAAATTTATGTAGAATTCACTATTTAGACTAAAACTCTTTATTTTTTAGACTAAAACTCTTAAATACAATTATATTCCTTCTTAATCGTTATCAATCACTGTCCAAAGTAAGCTGGTTTTGCCCTTAAGATAACCGATTCACACATTTTACCTTGTCCTGAGCCTGTGTTGGTACCCAGGGTCTGTCTGACACCCTGACTGTCCACACCTCCCTCTAATCTTTGAATTATTCTGTAAACTCATTTAAGACTATTTGACCCAAAAAAAAAACCCTTCCGAAATTTCCTGCTTTCAATCCTGCTTCCCTGTTCTCTTTTGGTCAAGCAGAGAAAAGAACAATTTTACATATCAAATAAATAGTGAAAAAAATCACAAAGCTTTTCCAAATAGTAGTTTACCTTACAGCTCATTTCTAAAGGTTCCAAACTGTATCTCTTTAGGTATCTACCTGCTAGTTATTTATTCACTAGGCTGCATATAGCAGTCTCTTAGCAACCATAAATTTCATGGAAAAATCCTAACTCTTCTCTGATACCACCTGTATTTTAGAAGTTGGCCCTTTAAAAAAAAAAAAAAGGCTTGGAGTTATATAAGCAAGAAATGCCAGAATTTAGTTCTTTTTGAAAATAAATTTAAATTAATCATAACAATTTTTTACAAGGTTATAAGTAGTTTCTTCCCAGTGGCCCCTCACTCTGAGGTTGTATTAGAGTTTATACTGGCGGGAAAGCTCTGTTCACTCCCACGGCAAAGGATCATGACTGTAAGTGTCTTTCTTCCTGATTCACTTTAGGATTGTGAAGATGTCCAGTCCCAATCTGAACATTGTGACCTTACTTGGCAGTTGTCTGACTTACAGTAGTGTTTACCTCTTTGGGATTCAAGATCGAGATGCGTTAGGAGGAGGCTCAATGGAAACTCTCATTCAGGTAGGTTAAATCTCAAGTCTTTGTTTCGAACAAAATGTCCAACTTTTGACATCTTTTGAATCAGCATCCTTGTAGGTGGTGGTTATCTTTATCCTTGGAATGGGCCCTCTCAGAGATGATCACTGGAATTCTGGGAGACATCCTGCCCCAGTCCTATGTGGACCAAGGCTTTGCAGATGAGAACGACAAAGGTCCCTCTCATGCCTCTTGCTTCTGTCCTTTCCCCCCTGTAGATAAGACTATCCATGCTGTGCATTGGGACCTCCCTTGTGTTTGGCCCCATTCTGGGGAAGAGCTGGCGACTCTACAAGGTGTTTACCCAGAGGGTCCCGGACAAGAGAGTGGTGAGTAGTTAGCAAGTACATACTGCTTGATTGCAAACAGCAGCTTTATTATTGATTAGAGCTAGAGAAGTTTGTGTCCAATTGCTGGGTAGGCCCTTTTAGGGCAATCTGAAATTCCTACTCCTCATTTCATATCTTTGAGTGGTGTGGCCTCCTAAGTCCCCACACATGGAAAGCTATGTATCAGTGCTCTTGGGAGATAGCTCTTTGAACATAGTTCTGCTTCATATGCAATCCAGGCCTTGGTACCACCGGTACTGTGTAAGCTGGCCAACATCTGAAAGCAGCATGAGGGAGAACAAGATGCTGAGAGACTGTCGCCTGGCACAAGTGTGAGCTGAAAGTGGAGTGAGGGACAGTGATTACAGAGAAGCTGTAGCAAGTAAGCGGTTATTGCCTTTACCAGAGCCGGGTTCTTTTCCATGTGGAAGGCCATTCTTGGCACTAAGAAGAATGAGCCCAGAGCAGTGAGCAAGGAAGAAAATACCCGTTCAGCAGATAGAATCAACCCTAGAAGCTTTGTAGCAGCCAGGTCACCTACATTACCCTGACATCAGATGTCATTCTGACCACATTTCCCCATTTATCAGGTTCCCTGCCCAAACCTCAAAGTCTGATCATCAAATTCTTTGGCTATAGGCCCTACCAAGAACCAATATATCACTCAATTGAAATTTACTTCTCTGGAATGATTTTTTTTGCAAACATTATTCAGTCATTAGTCAGTGAATATTTATGAAAAGCTCAGCTATGAGTAACCATACTGTGAAAAAAATTGACTAAAGGACAAGAAATCCATCTATCCTTTTAGAACACAGATTCTTTTGTTAAAAAAAATGGCTTGAACTGCACATATTTAAAGTGTATGATTTGATGAGTTTTGACATATGTATACACCCATGAAATGTGTATAATCTGTAAAAGTTTCTTCATAAATCTTTATCATCTTCCCCTCTTGTCCAATCCTAACATCCATCCCTATTCCCAGGCAACCATTGTTCTACCTTCTGTCATTATAGATTAGTTTGCATCTTCCAGAATCTTGTATAAATGGCAACACACAGTATGTACTTTTTTTAAGAAGATTTATTTATTTATTTGAGAGAGAGAGAGCATGCATGTGCATGAGCCAGGAAGGGGCAGAGAGAGAAGCAGGCTCCATGAAGGCAGCCCGATGTGGGACTCGATCCCGGACCCTGGGATCATGCCCTGAGCCAAAGGCAGATGCTCAACTGCTGAGCCACCCAGGCGTCCCTAAACTCATGTTCTTAAAGGATGTTGTTCTATAGCTTTCTTTTCTTATAAAATCTTTTTCTGGTTTTCATATAGTATAATGCCAGCCTTATAGAATGAATAGGAAGCACTCCCTCCTCTTCAGTTTCTGGAAGAGTTTGCGTATAATGCTATAATTGGCATTCCCATATGGTATAAATATCTCACAATAGTATGCTTCCATTTCTCCCTCTCCAGATCTTTGTGTTGTTTTCACTTCTACATATGTTATAAGCCCCACACAATTGTTACTCATTTTTGTTTGAACGGTTATCTTTTAAAGATATTTAGATAATTAAAATCAACATATATTTTTTCCATGAAAGTAATATTTCCTTGAATAGATTCATATTTTCACCTGCTATAATTCTCCTTTTCGTTTAAGGATATTAACATTCTCGTACAGGTGTTCTAATGCTGAATTCTTTTAGCTTTTGTTTATCTGAAAAAGTCTTTATTTCCCCTTTGCTTCTACAAGCTACTTTTGCTGGATGTAGAATTACAGGTTGAAGCTCTCTTTTCTACTTTCAGTGTCTTGAACTTTTCATTCTACTGTCTTCTCACTTGGTCTTGTATCTGATAAGAAATCTGATGTCATCCTTGTCTTTGTTCCTCTATACATAATGTGCCTTTTTGCTCATTGATTTGATTTTCTTATTATCACTGGTTTTGAGCAGTTTGATGAAGCAACCGATGACTGATGTGTTTTTATCTTACAAACACCATGAATCATGTAACTAACTGGTTGTGCTTCCTTTTTTTCATTGGTCATCAAAAACTCAGATCCACATTTCTGCCCCAAATCATGAAGGCTATGTACTCTCCTCACTTGACCTTTCATCAACCTTTCACCCGATTTTCTCTTTTCCTTGATATTTTTCATCCTTTCATAGTATATATTTTTATTAATTTTATTTTTGTAGTTACAGAAGTAACACATCCTCTTTGTATTAAGTCAAATGATTTGTGTATGTATAAAGAAAATGCTAGTAATCTCTCTTCCACCACTCTCATCTTTCAATCCCACCCTCCAAGTTAATGGTTGTTAACAGTTTTCTGTGAAAACCTCCATATCTCTCTATATGCTCATATAAACATATCTAGAAATAATAGTGTTCATTTTATAAGGCCTCTTAATCCTTTGTGAGGAAAGGCAGGATATGGAAAAGATAAACAAATGAAAACGTTTGATGGTGAAGGTGATGATATGGACATAGACACCATTGCATATCTTTGGTGTGTGTGTTTCATCTTTGATGGCTGAGTGTGAAGCCCCCTGGGAGAGCTGACCCTGGAACATTTAGCTCAGAGCCCATAGTGAACTGCAGCTCCTGTGTCGTAGAGCCACAAGCAAAAGAAAGTTACAACCTTGACTCTTTTGCAGATAATCAAAGACCTGCAGCTACTGGGGTTGGTTGCAGCCCTGGTGGTAGCTGATGTGATCCTGCTTGTGACGTGGGTGCTGACTGATCCCATCCAGTGCCTCCAGATTCTTGGCGTCAGTATGACGGTGAGGGGCCCTATCCCTGGAGAAACTACTGCCCAAACTGGGAGAACTGGCTTCTGTGGGTACACGGGGGTCATTCTCCCAGCAGCACTCATTCTGTGGTCATCCCATCAAGAAGATAAATGACCCAAGAATGAGGGAAAGTCAGGAGCTGTGGCTGCGGTGAATGCCTTGCCGCTTGTCTGCAGGCCCTGCGGACCACTCCCACGGTTCGGCTCCACGTGTCTTCCAACAGCCTCCATTGGGATGTCAGTGCCCTGGCACTGCCGGGCAGTTATCTCTGCTCTCACATGACCAATAATGAGAACTTTCAGCTACAGGAAGATGACTTCCCTTAGTTATTGAGAAGTAAAAGTAGTAGTATTTTGAGGTGGTCTTTGGAGTCAATCAGCCCTCATTCCAGTCCCATTTACCAGCCATATGTTCCTGACAAAGTCATTTAAGCCTCTCAAAGGCTCTGTTTCCTCATAGGTAAAGTAGCGATGATAGTGCTTCCCCTTCCTAGAGCTGTGGTGAAGATGAAGTGAAACAATGCAAGGAAAGGGCTCAGCTGTACCCAGTACATAGTGTTCAATTAATGGAAAGTGTTATAAGTTTCCAGCGTCACAAGAAGCTGAAGAATACAGTGGAACCTTGATATTGCAGACTGTTAACCAACAGCAGAAGCATGATATGAAAATAATTTGAAATTTTGCTGATGCGCTAAAATGAGTCACTGTGGTAGCAACACACATGAGGATTAAACCCCACCACTACTAAGCATCCACATGTCAGCCAGACTTTATTATCTTGTCCTTTCACTTTCATTTAGATTCTAATAGAGTCACCTAAATGTTATAGTTTTTACATTTTTTAAAGATTTTATTTATTAATGAGAGAGAGAAAGAGAGAGGCAGATTCACAGGCAGAAGGAGAAGCAGGCTCCATGCAGGAAGCCCCACGTGGGACTTGATCCCGGGTCTCCAGGATCATGCCCTGAGCCAAAGGCAGGCGCTAAACCGCTGAGCCACCCAGGGATCCCCTAGTTTTTACATTTTAAGGGGAAAATCACATGCGAGGGAGAGTTCGCACTCCAGATGTCCACTAAGATTTCCTGTGTGTTGCTGGTAATTGTGGGTTCTCTCAGTCCTGACTCTGTGTACTTCCTAGGTGACAGGGAGAGACGTGTCCTGCTCTCTGACCAGCTCACACTTTTGTGCTTCCCGGTACTCTGATGTCTGGATTGCTCTTGTTTTGGTATGCAAGGTTGGTAACCACATCTCCTTAGTATATAATCTATCTGTCATCAACAGAATAGCCACGAAAAGGGAATTATAGTAATTAATGAGGTGATTCTGCAAAGAATCTTGAAATCAGAGTAAACTTCTATGATGCATAAATCTCAAAGTCGTGACCCTTATTATTTCTCTATTTTTTACTTGCTATGGGGGTCATTTTTCCAACTCTTTGGACTCCCTGATTCAATTTTCCCCTAAATCATGTGAAATTCACCCACTGTTTTTCCCATTTCTTCATCTGATTTTTTTTTAAAATTGATTTGGTAATACCAGTTTTCTCCCCAACTCCCTGCAAGGGAGATTATGAGGAGACATATTATCCAGCTTTATTCGTTCTCTTCAGTGCCCTGATTACCCTCCTTGTGTTTTTCTTCAAGATTTGGGTCAAAGTATCCTGCTGCTTTCCACTGACCTTTCTCACTCTGATTGGAAGCAGGGCTGGCCCTCAGACAGATGGCAACATCCATGGTGTCCTTTGAGTTGTTCCAGCTGCCTCAAAATGTCCCCATGCTGCCCTGAATCTCCCACAATTAACCTCATTTGTCTCTGTGAGACAGCAAAAGTAGGATATTATTTCTAGCAGGTACAGGATGCCTATACAGGGCACTAAAGGAGGTTCTTAAAACCAACTATCCTATTAGCTGATTTTAAGCAAAGGAAAAACAGAAAATCTGGCTGTGAGGGGTCTAGGACAGGTCTATTTCAACGAATAGGGCAAGTCCTGAGTGGCAAGAGGCTACCTGTTGATTCTCAGGACAGAGAGGCCCGGTTGACCGATTGCTGGCAGAGAAGGAATTTTTGTAGAAATGTGTTGTCTTTAAAAGTAAATTTTACTCACTTTACCACTAGGAAAGTGTTCAAGCGGCTGCTTCGGAGAAATAGGACTGGGATAGGGAAATGTTGCTCTTTTTACTATGTGCATATATTACTTTGATAGAAGTGTTTTTAAAAGAGAACACTGGGAAGTAAACAGCTCTTGGTCTCTAGTTTCTTCTTAACAGTTAAGAAAATGAACTTCAGAATATGACAGGAGAGGGTTTGAATTCCGATTCAGCCCCTTCCTAGCTGACCCTAAACCTCATTTCACCTCTCTAAACCTGGGTTCCCTCATTCCTAAAACGTGGATGATGACAAACATCCTCTCAGAACTGTTTTGAATTTCAAAAGACTAAGTGCACGTTAATAGTTTTCATCCTTTCCTGGTCTATGGGAAGAGCTCAATAAATGTTAGATATTATTATTATTAATCCTCCACTGCCCCATAGACTGTTCTGAAAACACAGTGCCTCTCTCAATTTCTTGAGCTCAAGAAAAAAATATGTCCTCCCCAGGACAGAAACTCAGCACTTACCCTATAGCAGTTCACTTCGTGATTCAAGTTTATTTATTTTCTCCATTGCCTTTTATATAACCCCGTTTCCATTTTATTTCACTGTAATATCTTTCTGAAGGACAAAGAAAGAAAAGGGGGAAAAGAGTGCTAAGCATCAGAAAACTGACTGAGCCAGCCCTCCATGGGCTTCCTGGTCAAAGAGCAGTTCCTGAGGATGACTTAAATCTTCACATTAAGGTCCAGGACCCTCCATCGAGCCTGACAACTACCACAACCCCACACTTCTCAGCCATGAATGCCAATGACATACAAGTATTGGACATGATTTACTCAAACACAAGTCATGGATGTAGAGAGGCTTTATTTATACCAAGTTCTGTTTTGGCAAGAGTTTTAATGGAGTTAAAACATTTTAGAAGAATGAGATGTGAACATTTCAAAATCATAGAATTAATTTTGATTAAATTATTTATGATCCAATCTGCCACATGTCACCTGAAGGTGTCAGTTACCCAAAACTCAGGCCCTACTGGCCTGACTTGTGTGTATTCTAGTCACTGAAGATCTCAGGATGGCCACCTTTGGCCCTCAGGCTCCTCCTGGGACACTGGGCATTAGGGACACCCAGAATGCATCCCTGCCATGTTGACTCCTTCAGCCAGTCCTCCAAAAAATTATCTGTAGGGCCGTCCTTGCAGGTAGAGTTGGTCAAATCATGTGATTTTAGGGTCACTGGCAGGTACCCTGCTGATACCTGACTTTGCTTTCATTATTATGCTTCCCACCCCCACCTCAGTCCTCTGGCTTTGTCACACCCTCTCTGACAAAACATGGACATTTGTGTGCTTGCCTTAAATCTCCCTACCGGACTGAGCTTCTTGAAAGCCAAGAGCATGACTTATTCTTTGTAACACCTTTGCCTATCGGCACCTAACATCATACTTTGTACGTAGTCAGACGAACATATGTTGAAGCTATACATTCTGTATTATTGATTACAGCTTTGATTTCTGTTTAAATGCAGCTCCCTCTAAGAGAGGAAACACTTTAAAGTGCTGTAATTTTCTCTGTAGTACAAGTGAAAAATCTGAAGGCAGTTTTAAATTCAGGGGAAAGAAAAAAGAATAGGGCCCTGGGTTCCTGGTGGTGGGGGCAGGGAGTGTCACACACAGGATGAAGGGTATGGATAAAGCCTTTATTGCCTGTGCTTGCTCTATCGTCTTGCTTAGGTCCCAGCCTGCCTTTGTTCTCTTTTTCTATCTCCCATAAACACCCACTGGCACAGAGCCGCTGCTAGCCTATAGAGATCCTTTGTGTAAATTAGAAAAAGGCATCCCTTCTAGACAGATGCAATCTTGCAGGTGCAGGGCTTGGCAAGCAGATGGTGCCTTTGGGAACATAAGAAAAAAAAAAGCCCATTCCTCGGGCTCTGCCCCTGGTGCGGCACATGGCTTGACAAGCAGACCACGGGCTGTTTCAGCCTCTCGGTGCCTCTCAGCTCCATGTAGTGCAAAACCACACAACGGGTGTGGTCATCCTTACCACCAACAGCACCATGTGCCCACTGCCCTCCTGGGGCCCAGCAGCCCGTCCTGTAGACCTCCCACCCACCTACACCATCCTATCCTGTGCCTTGTCCCAGCAGAGTCCTGTCGGAGGGCTGACTTGCTGACCTCCAATAATAAACTAATTCCCAGTGAAAGAAAGGAAAATAACATTAATTTCGCACCTATTAGGTGTAAGGGGCAGCCCTTAGGGTCTTCTCATGTGCTATCTTAGTAAATCTTGCTAACAGCCCTTTAAGGTAAGTATTATTATCCCTATTTTAAAGGTGAGGAAATTGGTCCCAACCCTACTGCTCTTTGACACTGGGCCTGTTGTTACAGGTCTCTCAGCCCCTGGTTTTCTTCTCCATCTCCAGGGCCTGCTGCTGCTATACGGCGCCTACCTGGCTGGCCTGACTGACCACGTCAGTTCTCCTCCTGTGAATCAGTCTTTAACCATCATGGTTGGGGTCAACCTCGTAGTAGTGACCGCTGGGCTTCTCTTCGTGGTCACCAGATACTTGCACTCCTGGCCCAACTTGGTCTTTGGACTCACATCTGGAGGTATCTTCGTTTGCACAACCACAATCAACTGCTTCATCTTCATTCCCCAGGTATAGTCTAGGGGGAGAATTTGGCAGGCTAGTCCTCTGTCATTCCAGAGGCTTCCCTGGACGTGATGAACTGCTTGCTTTCTTTTCTACCAAGATTTTTGGGTACCATTTCTTGGAGAGTCAAAAGAAAGGCAAGTTCCTCATGAGCCAGCTCTCTCTGTTCTTCCCTCCTCGCTCTCCTGGCGAGGACAACTCTGCTGTCACTCAGCAAGGAGAGCAGGCCCGAGTGGCTGAGCAGCCGTGGCAGCTTGTGTCCACCCCTGGCGGGTGACCTCACAGACCTGCCTTTCCACCCACCCTCTAGTCGACTTCACTCATCCCCAGTTCCCTCTTCTCTTTGATAATGTCATTTCTTTCACTAGCCTGGGAGTGAGGAACCTTTCT
The DNA here is from genome assembly GCF_048418805.1 of Vulpes vulpes. NCBI lineage: Eukaryota > Metazoa > Chordata > Mammalia > Carnivora > Canidae > Vulpes > Vulpes vulpes. Next base: position 121,165,010 of record NC_132780.1, on the reverse strand, counting down.
TTCTTTCCTATTTGAGATGGCACATTCACAGAGAAAAATTCATTCAGAAATGTACGCAATTTAAAATGCTTTTTCTTTCTTTTTATTAGAAGAAAATATAGAACATTTTTTACCATAAGGAGAAATAAAAACTGAATTAAAATGTATAATATGTATAATATGAGAATTAAGGGGGAAAAAATCAAATGAGGGAGGAAGATAGAAGCAGAAATATCCAGACAGCAAAGAGAAAGAAAGAGTCAGAGAAAAAGGAGAAGGAATCCGTGGGCTCTGAAAGTGATGTTAAATTATTCATGTTATGCCCTAGGGTACCACTGAGCCACATATATCTGAGTTAATGAACTTGGCATTAGGCACCTGTCCTGTTTCCCTTCTAGATCTCTTTTTCTTCCCCCGAGGCCTCCTTCATCCCACTGCTCCCTCTAGACTCCATCTTGATTCCCTTTGCAGCTTGAAGTTGACTGTGAATGACTTCATGAGGGAGCTAACTGATAATTAAAGTGTTGGCCGAGGGAGGGTCATGACTGCACTCTGGGGCACGATGGTGTGACACAGATATAGGCCTTTACTCTTCTTCCCTTTCATAAATCTTCACTGAAATATTCTACAGAATAAACAAATACGGAAAAATCTGTAGCAGCAACCCTAAACACCAAGGATGGGAATTGCATCTGTGTTAGAAACTAGAGGAATTTTTGCTGAATCTCTACGTTATAAGAACTAGATGGGAAGAAACCATGAGAGCTGAGGCTTAATTGTCTGGGGCATAGCAGGAAAGGGCTATTCCCCTCTGAGAGATGGGGAAAGGGATGTGGGCAGGGGCCTTTTGTGTGACCCACCCCTTAGGTTCTGTGGCCATTGTTGTGGATTGGTAACCCATCCATCCATTGCTAACCCCTTTCTTTCTTGCTCATCTCTACTACACAAGCTGAAAGAGCTCAACACTTGCTTTGCCAACCTCCCTATGGCTAGTGGTGCCCATGTGATATCATTTTGAATACTAAAGTTTTCCTGGAAGGCTTATGAGAAAACTTTTGCTTTCCTATAAAGCACCATCACCTATTTTACCTTCTTCCTACCTTGAATGTTTGTGATGCCTGGAGCTATGGCAGCCATCTTGTGACCACGAGTGAAAAGCAAAGCAAATTATATTTACTGTACTAGGAAACTATAGCTTTTCTCATGTAAGACTATAAATTCAGGAGGAAAGGACCTATGAAGACATTCTGAAGTTCACAAGAAGAGGACCCCAAACTTCTGAAGATTTGGAGAGCAAACATCCTCTGAAGTAAGATAGTTCTTAGAAGAGATCTGATTTGTCTTGTCAATACGATTCAAAGGATATTGCCTCTTTTCAACTAAAGAGAACCATCATGAAAAGGACATAATCTTAGATCATGAAATACTGAATAAGGGTGAAAACTATTGTGTTAAACTTACAACCCCCATAAAAGCATTGACGAGGCAATTGGACATGGCAATATACTGAATTAGTGAATTAATTTAAGGAAACAGAAAACAAGGAGACATAAAAAATGAGAGATTAGTTAAGAAAATATGGAGAACAGGGACACCTGGGTTGCTCAGCAGTTGAGCGTCTGCCTTCAGCTCAGGTCGTGATCCTGGAGTCCTGGGATCGAGTCCTGCATCGGGCTCCCTGAAAGGAGCCTGCTTCTCCCTCTGCCTGTGTCTCTGCCTCTCTCTGTGTGTCTCTCATGAATAAATAAATAACATCCTTTTTATAAAAAAAAAGAAAATATGGAGAACAGATCTAGGATACAATTTAGAGCTGATAATAGTCACTGAAAGACAACAAGATAATTTGGGGCAGAAATAATCACCAAAGAATTATTAGAGGAAAGCCCTCCTGACCTAAACAAGACTCTATCTGAAAATTGAGTCAATCTACAACCTCCATGACGTGGCCCTACTGTGTCTTCCCCCTCCACACCCACCTCTGTCCCTTTTGCGTCCTGAGCCTCAGATGTAAGACCTCCACTCTCCTTGGTGTTTGACTCCTCAATGGTGATATTTAGGGACACTCTCATCTATACACAGACATAAACATGCAGGACAAAGTTCAGTGTCGAATCTAACTTCCAGGCTTGACCTAAGCAACAAGTACTTGGTCTGTTAAAGTGGGAGTAGAAATGGAAATATTAGGGGATACAGGAACTGGATGGACAGACAGCGTGGGCCTTTCTCTTTCCTTCTCTCCGACTCACTCTGCCTTTTCCTCCTAGCGGTCTTTAGCTTCCATTCTCTCACTGTCTTTCCTCTTCTATTTTCTGTCTCATGCTTTTTCTCCTCTTGAACTGACCATGATCTAAAACCAAAAAATAGATTTTCTAGCTTATTGTAGTTTAGGTTTAGGGGGTAAATTCTTTCTCAAAATATAAAAGTAACTGAGGCTTGTCGGGTTTTTGTATGCCTCTGAATTGACTTTCCCCTCTGGCTCAGTGGCCTTTGGTAGAAGAAAGATTCTCCCTGTGAGACCTGTACTGTGTCTTCCAGGAAAATAGGACAGCTGAACAAATTTGGAAAGGTTTGTGAGGAGAGCTGTATGGGAAGGGAGGCAGCAGGAGGTGGACTGCCTTCTTGTAGCTACTAAGCCTTCAGACTGGACTGATGGGAGGGGCTCATGAAAGCAAAGGCGCGGATGCCTCCGGGGCAGCTAGGTGGCGCTGGAGAGCTAAGTGAAATGGGTGACCTAACTGAAGAGGCAAGTGGGCCCAGGAGCACCCTACACCGGCCCTCAGGAAATGCCTAAGTGTTTATGCCACACACTGAGGTCATCACCAGCAATGAGCCAGCCTCTGCTTTTGTGACCTGAACGCGACCCCATCCCTAGACAGGCTCCCCACCCCCCTCCATCCCTTTCTCTCTGAGAGGCAGGTGGGTTCTGAGATGGGACATGGTCTTTTTCCCCCTGAATCCCCAAAGTGTGTCATCTGCTCCTCCATGAAGGTGTCTACTCTGCCTTGGAGTCGTCTGTATACATCCCAGCGCCCCCCTAGCTTTCTAAAGGAAAGCTTTCTTCATGTGTTCATGTATCTGTACATCCCACATTAACTGCAGGAAACCCGTAGTTCAGCACACGGCCCCACCTCCCAGTCTAGTGGGGAGCAGATGTGAGAGGAATTATAATACATGCGTTAAGTGCACTTTGCACTCTTTGAAGCACAAACTGAAATGAGGGGAGAGTGGCAGCAGATAAGAGGGGCCCATCGGGTGAGCTTCCAGAGGCCCTGGTTTACCTGGTAGAGATTGAGAGTCAGTCCCACTGTTTAGTGTCCTGTTGCCACTATTGAGTAGCTTAAAACAATGCATATTTATTATTTTGTAGCTCTGGAGGTCAGAAATCTGAAATGGGCCTTATTTGATGAAAATCAAGGTGTCAGTAGGTGTGTGTTCTTTCTGGAAGGCCTAGGGGAGAATGTGTTTCGGCACCTTTTCCAGCTTCTAGAAGCTCCTGTCATTGACTCCTGGCTTCTTCCTGCATTTTCAGCGCCAGCAGTGTGGTATCTTCACATCTCTCTCTTTCTGACTCCTGCTTCCATGGTCACATCTCTTCTTCTGACTCTCCTCCCTTCCTCTTATAAGGACTCCTGTGGTTACCTTGGCCTGGCCCAGGTAATCTAAAATAGTCTCCCCTCCTCAAAATCCTTAAGTCAGTCACATTTACAAGCTTGCTTTCACCATGCGCAGTAACGTATTCACAAGTTCCAGAGATGAGGAGGGAAGAATATCGTGGGGGAAACATTATTCAGCCTACCACACCCACGTAGCCCAGATGCTGAGAAAACAAGAAAATGCTTGTCCTTCTGAGGAAGTGCCACAGAGAGGTCCTGAAATTGTGACCTGAGAGTCATTTATGGCCATAGTCCAGAAAGCCAGAAGGGTCAGGTCTTAAGGGCCAGGATCCAGAAAGGGGAGGAAGAGGATTTAGTCAAGGCACCCCTGGCTCCACCCTCTAGCTTAGGGTGAGACAGCCCCGAAGCCCTGGTGGTGCCCTTACACCAATGTTGAACAGTTTTTCCAGCAGCAGCCCTGCAGACAGGGCTCAGACTGGGGGTGCTGGGGGAGAGAAAGGAAAAGCTCTACTGCTAAGGAAACAAGAGGCCCTATGAGGAAACTGAGACACCGCAGCACTCTAGGGTGAGTGCCAGGAGAAGAACACTGGGAGGCTGCTGTACCCACTGAAGACCACAGAGTGAGCCTGAGGTACCAGCCTCCAGTGACTCCAGAATAGCCACCCGAGCTGATGGTCCCCTGGGGAGGGGGACTTCAAGAAGGGCATCTAGAGGGGAGGGTCCTAGGCTGACCCAGCACAGACCAGACCACCCAGACTCCCTATACCATGACAGACTCATGCTGAGTCAACAGAGGACCCAAGAGGACTTGGGTGACAATGTATTACAGTCGATGGTGGGAATTTAGAATCTTGTCAGATTTACCAAATTTGGGTTACACTCCATAGTCAAAGCTTAATAAATGTTTGATGAGTAAGCAATAAATTCCAGGATCCCTGTGAGGCTCCCCACAGACCTCTTAGCATCATGTCTAGAGCCCAGGTGCCAGAGTGCCCAGCGTACATGACTAGGACTCTTAATGATGAGAATTCCTCAGGGGAGAAAAGAAGGGTCCAGCGGGCGGTTGCTCCCCACCACCTCCTGGCCTTCACATTACTGGCATTCGCCACACGGAGACAAACACCCCAAAGGCCCAGGAGCATGCCCCTGTTTGTGAAGGTTCTATATTCACTTCCGTCCTTACAAAATTAAGCCAACCCAAGCTTCCACAGATTGTTTCTCAAAGCCAGTTTCTCTTAAAAACCCTTCCTTAGGACCCCCACAATTCACAGTCTTCGTCTTCATTGGCTGTGTGAGGATGTGCGGTGTAGCACTGTGTCATGGTTACAGCCGGGGCCGTGCTGCTAACTAGCTGCTGAGCCTTGAAAGGTCATACTCCTTCTGAGTCTTTCCTCATTTGTCAAGTAAAAAGGACAGTGAGATCTCAGACCGAGATGTTCTATCATTTCTCTTGATTTTTATTGACATTTGTGGTTTTCTATCTGTCTGAGACTTGATTATTGATTTGGGTTAGAAGTCCTCCGGCAGGGAGTGGGCTTTCAGTAGCAGTAAGCACACCATTACTCCACAAATGAGAATAATTAAGAACAGTTTCTTACAACTAAAAGCAGTTTCATTTGAAACATACAGTGTTTAGATTGCTTAACCCTGTGATAAACTCTGGCTTGAGAGTACGGCTCTAGAAGTATCCTTCAACTCTGGTTTGCCTTGAGCAGTCCAGCAATGGGTAGGTGGATGGGTCAAGTAAGATGATTCTATTTGATCTACCTGTCATCTTCCTTTGGCATTTAAAAAAATTTTTTTTATTATTCTTTTCCTTTGGCATTCTTTAATAATGACCTTAACCTTCTCCATACCTTCTGTTATTACCATTTAGGAATTTTCCAGAGTGAAGTACCTTTTGAGGAGAGAATAGTTTGAATGTATGTGTGTATCTGTGACACTGTCATTCCTTGGTGTTTTCGAAACAGAGCAAGAGAATGTGTTTCTGGGGAATGTAATTAAATAAATAACATGTGTTCTTATATCTAACAGCTGAAGCAGTGGAAGGCATTTGAAGAGGAAGACCAAACAATCAGACGCATGGCCAAATATTTCAGCTCTCCCAGCAAAAGCTTCCATGCCCAGTATGGTGAGGAGCAGAATTACCACGCTAGAGGAGAGAGAAACTCTATGGACAGACTCCTCACAGAAGTAAGCTAGAGCCCTGGCTGCTGGATTCTCTATCAGGATGAACTCCCAGCATGCCATGGTAGATCTCAGATGTCTCATTGCTAGCATTCTTTCTTATTTTTCTATTCACCCACTTCCTAGCCACTCCTGCTTCTCTCAGTCCCAGAACAAAAAAAGAAAAAAAGCAAAAAAAAAAAAGCTCAGCGTTTCCCCAGGAACCCTCCCATCACTGACCCTCACCCACTGCATTCATTCACTGGCCAGATGTATGCCAGGCATCGTGCAAAGTGCTTATGAACAAAACAGAGTCCTTACCTTATCCTCACGGGGGTTAAAGTCTACTGGAGGAGATAGATGTTGACCATGTAAACATATAAACTGTGAGAAGAATTATGAAGGAAGAAACCAGAATGGGAAACCAGAATAATGGGCCAGGGCAAAGAAACCTAATTTAGAATGGTTGAAAAGACTCTCTGAGCTGAGAGCTGAAAGTTAAGTACAAATTGGCCAGGTGCAGGGAAAAGCGTTCCACACAGGGGGAACAGTGTTGTAAAGGCCCTGAGTAGTAGTGGGTCCCGGCTTCTTCCATATGGTACATTCTCTTTACTTAGAGTAGTGCCCTAATTTCCAAGATCTTATGGGGCCCATTACTGTCCTTCCCAGGTTCGAACTAGAGATTTCAATCATCCTACCAACCCAGAAAGTCCAGACGTGTCCAAAGATGAGGTGGAGGGCTTAATAGGGCCTCTGAATATCATAATAGCACCAGGGGAGGACTGGGCCAAACCCAAGCCCCTTTTTCCTTTGTTCTTGGGCCAGAGTTGGCACCTCTCCCAGAATTGGGCAGTGTGATGTGGGCCTGAAGAAAGCACCTGGAAAAGCTTGAGCCTGCACTGCCTCAGAAAGGAGGCACAGGACCCAGAGGAATTCGTTTTTCACGCTAACTAAATTATATTTCATATTTTTTCAGCATAGAACATACCTGCATAGGTGCTATGTGGGAAACTACACTTGTTTGTAACTGGCCTGACCCCTGGGTATCAGTTGTCCCTGTGTGAGAGGACGGTGTGATGGGGACCTAAGAAACACAGCCAGGGAAGGGGCTGGCCTCCCCACGCACCCACCGCCCGGGCTCCTCTACTCCCTCACACCACACCCTCAGTTTGGAGCCTTTTAATCCATCAGAGTAATACTTCTCCACTTCTTTGCTATTTATGAAGCATCTGGGACCTTATTTCAAAGCCAGATTTCTTCCTACCTGGCAAGGGAGTGAGTAGCATTGCCTTTGATACTCTGTGAAGTCTTCAAAGAAGCATTTTTTTCTCCAGCGAAACAGAAGGCTGGAAACTTGGCGAGAACAGCCAGGATGGTTTTTATTCACAATCAGCTAATGTTGGAACAGCCAAGTGGCCTGACTCTTTAGCCTTATGGTAATTTGTGACGTGCTTTTTGTATCTCTGCCATGCTACCCTGTTTCCCACGCAGTAACTGAATCTGCTCCATCCAAAAAGATGCTTTGAGGCTGCAGAGGAAGGGCTCTAATAGGGAGCAGATGCACAGGCAGTAAAATCCTGGCCGCCTCCTCCTGACGCCCCACACCTGGAACGTCTTTCCCAGAACAGGCCTGAGAACAGGCAGCCTGTCCTAGGGCCACTTTGCAGGCCTAGAGAGCTTGCAGCCTCTGAGTCTCCAGTTCCAGCACTGCCTGGTGGGTAAACACAAGGATCCCTCCTGCTTCTGGATGTGAACAGACCCTGCCTCCAGCTCCTCGGCTGCACAGCCCTTCTATGCAGCCCGCTCCGCAGCCCCCTCTGTCTCCGTGTGTCCTCTTCACTGTCCCATGATGCGGGCAGTCCATCTTCTCAGTCTTACCCCCCACGCCGACCCTGTGGCCAGAGGTCACCCAGAGGCTGCGTGGGCAGCACGCGTCACTGACTTGCCAGGCTGCAGGAAGGCCAGCAGAGAGAACCTTGCCAGAGGTTGAAGAACCTCCCTTCTACACTCCAGCAGAGGAAGTTCACTGCCTCGTTTTCTTCCTTGAACCATAGAGACAAGAGGGTGACTCCATTTCTCCATATGGCCTGCATCTTGTGAAACACACCTGTGGATGTTTTGCTTCCCCAGGTGTGCCAAAAGTAATAATTAATAAGCTCATTTAAATGTAGCTGCCACGGTAGGTCCGATTTTGGTCTCAATGGCAATGCCTCACACCACGCCTTTAATTAGTAGGCAGCCTCGGTGAAGACCAGAGTCCCACTTCCTTTTCTGGAACAAGGGAAATTTACTGTTTAGGTTGATGTTTCTAAATCCGTCACCAGTCAGCTTCAGATGTTTGGTTTGTTGGGAGAAAAGTATTCTTCCCAACTCAGTGTTTACCCTATTTTTCTACACTCAGAGGAATTTGTGGCACAAAAACTCAGCGCTAGGAGTTCACTCGCTGGGGTGGTTGTCGTCAGCTGATGGCTTCCTCCTAACTCGGTGGGGCAGTGGCGACCTCCTGAAACCAGTATGAGAGTGTGCAGGGTGGGCTTCAGGGGGAGGGGCTGGTGAGGAGGAAGAGGGTTGGGGTCCCTCCTGGGCAGCCAGCTCAGTCGTGCCCATGAGATCCTCAGAAAGATAGCTGGCACCGCCCAGATATCATGAAGAGCCCGAGTGAATGGTGTGGTCTTACTCATCCGCTCTGCTCCTGGTGAGTCCCTGAGTCATCTACTTCCCCCGGCCTTACCACTCTGCAGGTGAGCAAGGGGAGGATGGAGGCGGCAGGAAGAGGCAGGTGCTCAGCTGCGAGTCCCTTCCGCTTATTCACCAGTTACTCACTGGTCCTGGACTGTCTTCTGATGATAAAAGAAGGAGACTAAGCCAGGAGGACACTGGAGTACCAATATTTGGAAAATCACCCTCCTGCTCATAATAGAGAATGGGAGACCTGCTTAGAGTTGCTGCCAGAGGACTGTCCTGGACTAGTTTACTTAAGTTACTGCTCTCTTAAAGGGTCATTTCTGGGCAACATTCCCATATCAACTTGAAAAAAAATAGGTTCAGTCCACAGATGACTTGTTTCAGGTAGCCTAAAGAAGGGAAACCTTCTTTTATTTCTAAGGTATAATAAATGCAGGTCCAGATGCTCCCCCTCACCTTCTAGAGAGGATGACAACAAGGAGGTAGCATTGAGTATTTGGACTTGCACTTCCTGGAATTCAGTGTTGTATTATTACCCCCAAACTCTGTACCCTGAATTGTCTTCCCTAAGACCATCCATTCTCCTCTGTGCTCCACTACTTTTGAACATCAGAAACCTCAGAAGGTGGACAGGAGTTCTGAGCTAGCTGATCACCTGCTGTACCAGCAGAGGCTGCTCAGAGCACACCCACCAGCGCCCCTTCCTCCTACTTCCTGCCCCCTGATCTTGCAGTTAGGACAGGCACACCGCAGCAGCTCTCACCTGCCAGCCCTCCCGGTGCAGCCTGTTTATCAGCTGACAGCCGTGCAGCAGGTAGGCTGCTCCACAGAACTGCCCCAGGCTCATTCATGGAGGCTCCATGCTAGATCTACTAAATCAAGCTATCAGAGATTTAGTCCCAACTATTCCATTACAAAGAAAAAAAGTTTCTCCAGTAATTCTGGTGCCAGCTCTTCTTTAGCAGATACCAACAGCTAACGGTGCCACGTGGTAGCTTTGGCGCCCACCCCTGAGGTCCAACCGGGGGAGGTGATCACACCAACCTGAGAATCTTGTTGCACCCCTCCGACCCCTAGCTCCAGTCTTGTCTCTTTGGTGCAAGAATCTCCACTCTTCTCTGTGTTCCTCCCAAATTTTCTAGGCTGTTTAGCAAGAGGCAAAATACATATTTTCTCATACATCCATCCCCTTGAGATATTCCTGAAATTTATCTGTATTTTGCAAAACTGTGATAAACCCCCGAGTTGGGCCATCTCAAACATTATCCAGAATGTGTCCCACAGAGCGATCTGACCCTCTAAGTCTGAGTAAAGGGGAGAGGGCATTACAGCAGCCAGCAAACAGCTCCTGTGCCGCCTCTGACTTCCCTTCTCACAGTGCCACGCAGTCTGGGGATGGGGGCGGGGGTAAGATCACCCAACGGTAAGCCCTGGCTAACCTTTTGTGAGCACCGGTATTGCGCTAAGCACTTCACTCCCATCCTCAGAGGCTGAGATCACCAGCCAGGACGCGGAGGGACTAGGATTCAGATCGAGGTTGTGGAGCCACTCTTTCTCCAGCTTGGGAAACAATGTAAAAAGCCTCGGAGGCATCCTTTATTGATGGTTTCACTTTTGTTTCGCAGAAAAATGCTATGATTGAAAGCCTGCAGGAACAAGTAAACAACGCCAAAGAGAAGCTAGTGAGGCTGATGTCCGCTGAGTGCACCTTGGACCCCCCAGAGCGCACGGCCTCTCCCCACTCTTCCCGCAGCAGGAGCCGCCCGCTTGCAGCCTCTGCCCACAGCCTGGCAGCTCGGGGGCCTTCGGAAGGCCCCTCTGACCCTCAGGACGATACTAGTGTGGACCCCCGGGGCTCCCGGAGCACCTCAGTGTCCTCCTCAAATGGACAAAGCCTGGAAGGGGAGGTCAAGGACACCAGCTCCTCTCCGGGGCACAAGGAGAAAACCTCTAATTTGGAAGACTTTTCTGATCATTTAAATTTGGCCTGCAGCCAGAAGCAACGGCCCGAGCAAAGCCAAGGTGAAGAAGGAAGAGCCCAAGTATCCATGGCCCCCCACCAGAGCCTCATACCTGGTGAGGAAGGCCCCGGGCCCCGGAGACAGGGGCAGCTGGAGGACTCAGAGGAGCCCCACAAGCGGCTGTCAAGGGTCAATTCAGTCATCAGGGAGAAGCTTCAGGAAGTCCTACGGGATCTGGGCCAGGGCCCCGAGGCCCCCCTCCCCTCGCCCCTGCCCTGTCCCCTGCAGCCCTGGCCAAGCAGTGCCACCCACGGCCCCCAGCAGGTGCCCCCCTCCAGGGAGCTGGGCTGCAGCCCGCACGTGGTGAGGAGCCGGCGGGCGGCACTGCGGGCTCGCCCCCCCTTTCCGGGCTCTGTACCTTCCTACGTGGGGCATCGTGCAAATCGGACTGTGTCTGGGGTGCGCAGTGGGCGGCTAACCGTGCAGAACAGGGGCAGCGCCAGCCTGGCCCCGCAAAGTGCTGAGCCCAGAGCCCCCAGACCCTCTTCTGGGAAGACTTCCCTACCCGCAGATCACCAGGGCAAGCAGGGGCCCCCGCAGGACGGCAAACAAAGCGGGACAGAGCCCCGGGGGCCCAGCGGGGGCCAGGCAGCCTGTCCTTACCGGCCTCCTGGCCCTGACCAGGGGCAGTATCCCGCGGCCCCACACCTGTCCAGGGCCGCGCCAGGTGTTTCTGAGCGGCGGCAGCTGCTGGCCCTGGGCTCCGCGCCTGGCCCCTACCTGGACACGGAATCCAGCAGTTCGGACGAGCTCTTCTGCCGCTGCCACCGGCCCTACTGTGAAATCTGCTTCCAGAGCTCCTCTGACTCCAGTGGCAGTGGCTCGTCCGACAGCGACCCTGACCCCGCCGGAGGGCTGGCTTCCTGGGAAAAACTGTGGGCCCGCTCAAAGCCTATCGTGAACTTCAAAGATGACTTGAAACCCACACTGGTGTGAAAAGCATGCGGAGTGGGTCCGGATCTAGAGGTGGGTTCAGGACAAGCCCCACCAAGGCCCGCAGGTGGAAGGCCAGCTCTGGCCTTTGGGGAACACACCGCGCCCTGAATTGATCGAGCCTTTACCACGTCTCAGCTCTGCTCCCTTGAGCACCGTGCTACCCTGAGCACTTCTCCGTTTATCAAAAGAGGGGTATTGCCTGTCTTGTTACTACCTCACAGCATTCCTATAAAAGACTCTGGTTGAGTGACGATAAAAAAAATAACTTTTAGATAAAAGGTGCTAAATGAGCACAGACAGTCTTCCGTCCTGGTCAGTCTGTATTCTATAAAACACTTCATATATACCGGGTGGAAAACTGTGTAGACATACGGATGGAGAGATGAAAGTTTCTGCAGAACCAGAGTTGTAGACTGTGACCCATCAAACTGGCCTTTTGATGGATGGACTTGCTAGGAAGGAAGTCTCATATTTTTGGGTACCCCACTCTTGGCAGGGGATGGTTTTATTTCTGCTGAAGTTTGTGAACAATACCACCCCTCATTGCCAGCTTCTGGCCAGACTCAGAGTCCCCTTTACACCACTATTTGAGGTGCAAGTCTTTCTGCCATGATGGCATCTCACCCATCATCCCTGAGCCTGTCAGGTCTCCATGTGTGCATAGGCTGCCCAGGTCCTGCTCCTGAGCTCAGATGACACCAGGGGCCTAGACCACCTCCTGGTCCCTGTGGCCCATCCCTCTGACTCTTCCAGCGGTACAGTTTTGTACTGGGCAGGGGCAAGGGGTGGGAGAAGCATACACTGGCAATTTCTGATGGGGTATGTAGGAGAGGCTCTAGGCTCTGTTTATCAAGAGCCCCTGTTTTGGTGCTGTTGGGATTACATGACCAACAAAAGCTACATAAACCTGGAAATAGAAAATGGGGAAACATGAAGAAATGGGGGAGAAGGCAGGAAAGAAAATAGGTTTTGAGTATTTAACTTGCGTCTAGCATGGTACTTGATATAAAATTTCAGTAATTCCTTATGATAACCCTGTGAAGTAGGCACTCTTGTTCCCATTTCACAGATGGGAAATATGAGGAATTTGAGGCTTAGAGAACTGAGGTAATGTCCCCAGACATCACACTGCTAGAGAATGGCCCCCAGGGGACTTGCGGGACTCCCAAGTTGGCAGATTTCCCTGAGGGCACGTCACTTCACTCATTCTCCTGGGAGTGGCCAGCAGGGCTTGGCAGGCCAGACAGCGGAGCAAGCATAGTGTAGGAAGGCCATGAGGTGCTCACCCTGCAGTTTCAGAAGACAGAACTGGGTTCCTGGCCTCAGGCAGCAGCCGTCCACTGCCTCGCTGCCCCAGGGGCCCACACTCACTCTTAAGGGAGCGAGGGAGTTGGTGGAGAGTGAGTGCCAGGAACTTAAGCGCCACCAGTGCCACAGGGAAAATGCAACTGGGTCCACTTTGCTTTAAGCAACTGTTGTTTACAGGCTGTCCCCTGCCCCCACTCACTGTGTGTTTGTCTTTGCATATACATGTTTGTGTGGAGTTTGGGCCTCATTAGATATGCACGGAAGGGGGTGTTTGGCTCCAAATGTCTCACAGAAGATTTATCCTGAACTCTCAGGGCTGCCGACACTTCAGGAATCTCCAGACACTGGACTGGGAAGCCCTTCTGGTAACACGGATTCCTCTATCGTTTACTTTTAAATACAAATGTCATAATTTATTCTGTGTGTGGGTTTGTAGTTTCTACTTGTGCTGTTTGTATGCTGTCCAAGTGATACCTTAATAAACGAGAAATGGCTCCCCAAGCAAGTCTCTTCAGAAAGTGTCGTCTCATGCCGTAGAGGAGAGAAACAAGGAAGAGTGAACCACCAAGGGAGTGGACATGGAGCAGCGGTCAGAGTTGCCCCTGGCTCACAACAGGTTCCAACTATATCTTCTACCAAACTTGCGTTTGTAACAGATTCTTCTATGGTCTCCCTGTGTGGCTTCCTATCCCAGAAACACCTGCCCCAGGGGTTAGAGGAAACTATGGAGAACCTCGACTCTTCCCGTGGCAGGGGCTCCTGTGGTTGGGCTTCACTCCCTTCAGCTTCTTTCCTCCTAGTATGTCACCCCTAGTGGCCTCCCAGTCATTAACGTGGACTGCAGGCTCTACGCCTGGCAATCCTTCTCGCCTTCTTACTCTGCAACTATACCCTTGGTCCCACCATCTCAGCACTTACACATCTCCATCCCTCTTCGTCTAGAATTTCTTTCTCCACTTTGCACACCTTGTAAGTTATTTGTCCTTCAAGACTCAAGAGTCTTGAATGCCCCCAAATACAATGGACTGATCCCCTAGTTAAGGATATTTTGGGGTCCACATTTTGAATTCAGTGACTTTGTAACTTTTGATAGATTTGATTGAGGAGATGGAGAATCTACCCTGAATTGTCCCTGTTTATCATTTGGTTCAAAAACTATGTGCCAAGGGGCACCTGGGTGGCTCAGTTGGTTAAACATCTAACTCTAGATTTCAGCTCAGATCATGGTGTCGTGTGTCATCGGATTGAGCCCTGTGTTGGGCTCATGCTCAGCAGGGAGTCTGCTTGAAGATTCTCTCCTTCCTCTGCCCCTTCCCCATCCCACTTGCTTGAGTTCTCTCTCTTTCTCTCAAATAAATAAATCTTAAAACACACACATACACACACAACTATGTGTCAAATATGATTGCCTGCCTCAACTACTGTCTCCAAATCTATTGTTTACTCTGTACCCACCCCCACTCCTCACTAGTTCCTTTCCTAGGTCTTTTACCCAAAACCAGCTAATCCAGTGATGAAATTCTTAAAGGGATGAGTGTGTCATGACTTGTGGATGCTTTTGACTATTATGCCCTTGGAGGAAGGGCAAGAACTTCTGCAAATGAATCCCAGAGAAGGAAACACTGCATCTACTACTGCGTTCTGGGTCATGGTTTTGGTCTCTTGGTTTTAAGGTCTGGCATGGAGCCAGACCCGATTCTGACTCAAGCATATCTTGTCCTGCTGATTAAAATCTTGGGGTTGAAGGTGTCCATCCTGATCCCAAAGTCTATTCCTTTCTATCAGCTTGTGACAAACTCTCTTTCCTTAAAGGATCAACATGGCCTTCCTGGAGCTCACAGCAGAGAAAAAAGCATCAGAATGTAGGAGGCTTGTTTTTAAAGAACCATATCACTTCTAAAATGGTAAAAAGAAAAGTCAATGCAAGTTCCACAAAATCTCTTCTGTATCTGTATTTATTTTTATCATATTTAGATGTATCTCCTGCAGAGATTGCAAGTTCCAAAAAGCACTGAATGCATCTTCTGCATCTTTGAGTCCTCCAGAGTAGCCATCAGAGAACTTTGCACAAAGTATAAGCACAATAAATGTTTGATGGATGGGTTTCTGAACAGATAAGTGGATGAAACAAAGGAAGGCAGAGAACCAGTTCTGGGGCCAGCAAAGCAGCAGAAAGGGAGGCAGAGCCATCTGGTTTCACTGCCTTCCAATAAATTAAAAGCAAGAAACAATATCACGGAAAGACCCAGAAATGGGGGCGCCTGGGTGGCTCAGTCAGTTAAGCATCTGCCCTCAGCTCAGGTCATGATCCCAGGGTCCTGGGATTGAGCCCTGTGTAAGGCTCCCTGCTCTGCAGGGAGTCTGCGTCTCACTCTCCCTCTGCCCCTCCCTCTGCTCATGCTTTCTCTCTCTCCCTCAAATAAATAAAATCTTTTTTAAAAAGACCCAGAAAGAACTGAATTCTGAAAATGACACTTTTAAGTCTCTTAGGGAGAAGGGGGCTAGAATGATAGAGTTAATGGAAGAGAAACAAGAAAGTTACTGAGATTAAGGTCTTCTCTTAAAGATGCCTTCTTCACAGGCTTGTTACTGAGTGATAAGCAGCATTAATAGGACAATCTGTTCATTTTTTTCACCATCAGCTACCTCCGTCCCCTTTCTCAAAGCCCCAAACAAAGCACTTTCTCTGTACCCTCTGGCTGCTACACTTTTCCCAGTAACACCATCTGGGCTGTGTTAAGGGAGGTCTAGGCAGAGATGGCATTTGGGGGCTGAAAGTGGGAGAGGTACTCAGATTTGGCTTTTCCTCACCTCTGGTACCTACTCTGGTCTCTTTCTCCCTGAAATGTTCTTTACCTTAGCAGTCCCAGGGAGCATTCGCACAAGGGAGTGTCTTGGGATGTTCAACTCACTATTGAGGTCACAAAGAGGCAGGAAATGTCAGTGTAACGAGGCAAAATAACCAGTTGTGAGCTTGACAAGATCTGGGTCAGTGTTTCTTAACCCTTCTCATTCTTTGACTTACCCTTGGATGTCTAAATATACTAGAAAGACAGGTAGTTCTCAGAGAATAAGTGCTTGGGAGAGGCCCTGGAAGGGTCTGCAGGTAACTAAGAGAAAAGCAAAAGAACAGGAAAAAAGAAGGGAAGGAGGACAAGTTCAAAGAACAGTGAGAGGGGCAGCCTAGGTGGCTCAGTGGTTTAGCGCCACCTTCAGTCCAGGGCCTAATCCTGGAGCCCCAGGATTGAGTCCCTTGTCGGGGTCCCTGCGTGGAGCCTGCTTCTGTCTCTGCCTCTCATTCTCTCTCTCTCTCTCTCTCTCTCTCATGAATAAATAAATAAATAAAATCTTTAGAAAAAAAAAACAGTGAGGGATAGGGAGGTGTGGTAAAGGAAGGAGGGAGGAGGGCAGAGAACAAAAGGCATTCTGCTTAGCTTGGTCAGTGTGGACAGACTGTGGCAATTGCCTCCCTTGTAAATGAATGTGCTGGCTCCAGTTCTCAGAGAAGGTGAGGCTCACTTGTGAAGAAAGGCAGGGATAGCCCCTTCTTCGGTATGTATGTGACCATTGGTTCATTTCTCAACTTTGCCCATGAGACCATGACCTTCTTGAGCCTACAACTTGTTTATAATTATCTTGGTGTCCCCAGCACCTAGCACTATGCCCAGTGCATGGTTGATGCTCAACAGATGTTTGTCAAAAGAAATAAATCAAGAAAAGAAGAGCGGCTGAGCCAGAACTGTCTTAAGGGGGATGCCAGTGAGGCCACTCACAGGGGCTGAGGTCACCTGGGAAGCCAGGCTCAGGTATCTCATCATGGATGACAGTGTTGTTGATTCACCTAAGTTTAAATCCCTGTTACTATACCCGAAAGCTGTGTCAAAAGAAAGCATTTTAAATGAACTCTCTTCTCTACTAATTTTTGTACAATAGTTTTCCCCACTGCGATGCCAGGGCTTAAAGTCACCCATGTGTCTGTGTGGCTTTTAGCAAGTTGCATAACTTCTTTGTGGCTCAGTTCCCCCAACTGTAAACTGGGATAATAACACCTACCTCATACAGTTGTTATGAGGGTTCAATGAATTAATACTTGTAAAGTGGTTAAACTGTGCCTGGCACAGAGTAAAAATTATATAAGCATGTGTCTTAGAAAATTGTTTGGGAAACACAGATTTAAGATTAGAAATCCTGTTTTTCTTGTTTTATATAGAAATCCCCCTTCTTTGTGTTCAATTTATTCCTGAGGGAAGGGTCTTCTAAATAGATCTGGCAAAGTAAGAGTAACCCTTTGGTTCAGCCCACTTCTTGGGCAACAGAAGTCTCTCCTTGAACCCCTTCTAGGTCAGGCACAGTTTGGGGAACACAGCCACCTGTAGGACTCAAATATTAGGGCAGGCCTAGAAGAAAAGGTATAGTTGAAAAGTCAAGAAATCTGATTTTGTTTTGGGTGGAGCCAAAAGACACAACTAATTTCCTTTATAGAAATATTATGTACTTTGTATAGAAAAATACCTACCATGTGTCGCTTAATACTTGTCTCATTTAAGACTTGTAACCACCCCACAAAGTGGTTATTGTTTCTGTTTTACAGATGAGGAAACTGTAACTGGGAGAGGCCAGGTAACTAACCCAAAGTCACACAACTGGTTAGAAGCAGAGCCAGAGTTTGAACTGAAATCTGACTTGATTCCAAAGCCATTTTGGCTTTCCCTGACACAAGTTCCAGAGCATGTGCTACAGGCGTGCTACCAGAAGACAGAAGGAATTTCAATCCGGCAGGGCAGGGACCCAGGCTGAGGTTTTCTTAGGACACCAAGGTTTCCTTAGGAAAAGCAAGTTGGTCTAGTTCTATAAGCCGATTGCAAAACCTCCATTGCTGAGTCATTGAACAGTGTCGTGGAGGCTGGGAGGCAGCTTTCTAAAGCTACCTGGTCACTCCCACCCCCTTAGAGAAGTTCAATGCCAAATACACTTGATACTGAAAGCAAGTACCCCTCTTGTTTAACAAAGTTATGGCCAATCCTCCAAGGTCGAAGTTTCTTCTCAAACATCGTGCCCTTTAAGTGGTACAAAAAGATGAAGAGGGACAAGAGTTCTAGAAGGCCCTATGACAACTAGGAACAAGGCAGACCACAGATCTTCTGCTGAGACTCAAGGAGGGCCATAGAATCCCTTCAACTCAAATCCACTTTGCTGAAAAACTTTCATTGCTCCCACTTCCTCAAGAGGAAATCTTGATTTGGGGTTCAAGACCCTCCATTATGGAGTTCTGTCCCCGCCCCCCCCCCCCCCCCCCATTCTCAACTCACCTAAAACTCTCCTACCTGCTTCTGCCACATGGGTTTCTATTACCAAAGCATGCCAGCACTGCCTCGGGCCCTAACTTTTGTTCACACCAACCCATCTCTCCCTCATTCTAACTGCCCTGGCCTGAAGTGACATCGCTTCCTTCCTGGCCAATTCCAACTGGCTTCAAAATGCATTTGGTGATGAATTATATACTCCTGTGATGCCCCGGACATTTCTATTGTTTGGAGCTGTTACATAAATCCTTTGTTGTTAAATTTTCACATGTTCATTTCTTGCCCCTCCAACTAAATTATCAGGGATTAGAAGGCAAGAGCAATGTCTAATTTATGTTCACTAGTTCATGTCCACAGTATCTTGCCCGCCGCCTGGTGCTTTGTAGATCCCAAACATTTCTAGGTTTTTAAATACTGATCAACCCTCTTTCTGCTCCTGCCTTTCTGTTTGCTCAAGAGGATCTCGAGCAAATGAAAAGAAACCCAGCAGTATCTTTCTTTCATACTGAATCTGGAGGTTAGCGTTTCAGAGGATCCCTGCTGTCTCGTTAGTGAAAGTCCACTATGTGCCAAGCATTATGATAGGGCCTCACAGATAATGCTGGACAAAATCAAGCCGACAGGACCCAAGTTGGGAGATCCCTTAAACTCTGGACCTAATTTCCCCAACAGCCTCAAAACAAACATAAAAACCAGCAACACAAAAACCACTTCTCTAGATGGTTCCTATGAATACCTTCAGGAAGCGTAATGGTCCTGAAAAGAGGGAGACCAGGTTATTTCAGCTGCTGTTGCTATTGCTCCCACCATAAAATATAGCACAGAAATGGAAACAGGATACAGATCTGTCAAACATAATTCTAATGTCACAAGGAGGCACTTTTACACTCAGGAAAAGAAGGCCATACCAGTGGAATGCAGCCAGATGTCTTCTTTCTAGCAGTTATCCCTATTATTCCAGAACTACAAGAATCTCATGACTGGGCTGAGTAGCTTGGGTCTTGCACTAAAATCCATTGCTGTCAATCCACATCCTAAAGGGATTTCTACTCTCGGAAGCCCTGCCTGCAGTTTCCAGGACATCCCAGATCAAGGTAGGATCTTTAGGGATGCCTAGGTGGCTCAGTCAGTTGAGTGTCTGCCTTCGGCTCAGGGTCCTGGAATCAAGCCCTGCATCAGGCTCCTTGCTCACCGGGGAACCTGCTTCTCCCTCTGCCTGTCACTCCCCCTTTTGTGCGCTCTCTCTCTCTCTCTCTCTCTCTCTCTGATAAATAAATAAATAAATAAATAATAAATAAATAAACAAACAAACAAATAAAATCTTAAAGAAGATAGGATCTTTATATTAACATATGTTTTTTTTTTAAGATTTTATTTATTCATGAGAAACACAAAGAGAGAGGCAGAGACATAGGCAGAAGGAGAAGCAGGCTTCTTGTGGGGAGCCTAATTTGGGACTCGATCCCAGGACCCCGGGATCATGACCTGAGCCAAAGGCAGGTGCTCAACCACTGAGTCACCCAGGCGTCCCAACATATATATATTTTTTAACTTCACAAGTTGATTTTCATATACAACCAGAATTGAGAACCATTGGGCTTTGGTTCTGGCCTCCTGGGATGCCACAGTGAAGGTCCTGCTTCCATCCATCATCTCCAGCCCCTGGTCTGGAGCAATCGCACAGCTCCCAGGTGTTAAGGAAAGCAGATGGGCTCTGAATATTCTGTACTCTCCTATACTCTCTCCTGGGCTCTTCTTTCATCTCAAGCATAGATCCCCCGTCCTCCATGAGTACACTTTGGCCCACTACACCTTCCCTCTGCAACAGTTATGATCCAACATCTGTCCAGCACATACTTACTCATCATGTGGCACTGGAATGCAGCCCCTCACATGGGCATTCTTTGTCTCCTGAAATCACAAGTTCCTCAGAGACAATAGCCATTCTTTGAACTTCTTTTTGTTCAGACAGGTATGAACATGGAATGGACATAAAAGGTACCTGAATATTGAGTGGAGAGATGTATTACACATCTATCATAAAGCAGGTAAACAGTAAACAAATAAAAGATGAAATAATTTCCCATATAAAGTATAATAAGAAATAAACCAAAGATAGGGGGAATGAATACAAAAATGAATTTATCAAATGTCTAGTAAATTCAAATTCCACAAACATTTAATTTATATCCATCCAGGGTTTCCTACCAGATTGTAAAACCACTGGGTGCTCACACTATTTTGCTAAGGCTGGTACAACAAAGTACCAAGAACTGGGTAGATTAAACTACAGAACGTTTTTGTCTCACAACCGAGAAGTTCTAAGTCCAAATGCAGAATGTCAGCAGGATTGATTCCTTCAACAGGCTTTCAGGGATCTGTTCCAGATCCCTCTAATATGCATCCTAATGACCTTACTTTATAACGTAATTCCCTTTGTAAAAAATTCTGTCTCCAAAAAATGTCACACTTGAAGTACTGGGTGTTAGGACTTGACCATACGAATTTTGAAGGAACACAATTCAGCTCATGACAGTGTCCACAAAGTTTTCACCTTTCCATTAGGATCTACATGCCATTGGGGTTTACCACTTCAAGATTATTTCAGTCAGTTTTAATCTCTTTGGGGGCAGGAACTCTGTTGATACCTATTTCTCAAGTCACTAGGATCATGCCTGGCACATAGAAGATATTTCACAAATGTTAGATTGAATTCACTTTTGTTCAAGAAGACTCAGGGCAAAGGGTGAAGAAGCCATTTAACCCAGGAAATCAAAATAGGTTGATAGCCTGCAGCAATTCCTGAAACTCTCTGAGTCAAAAGGAAATTATGTTTCCATGACACAGAATCTGTCTCTGGATTTCTTAATTAGGGATATTTGCATGATGAGAGGAGACTTGCTTTCTCTCCTCTCAAATCAATGGCCTCAGCCTTTGACATCAGAATTATCTCTACAGCAACTACATGAGTCACTGAGAGAAAGTCTGACTCTCAGTGGGGGAGTGAACAGCAGGAAAGAGGGAAAACATCTTAAGATAGAGATCCCTTATCAGAATATACAGGAGAAAAGAAGGGCCCATAGCTCAGCCTCTCAGTTACAAATATGGCAGAAAGAGCAAAATAGCTTTAACCGAGTGTCTTCCCATCTTGGAAATATGCTATTTCCCTTTCAACAGTAAAAGGTCTCAAAAAGGTCTCAGTAAAAAGGTCTCCAGAGCCCCATACCAACTGGGCCCTTGCCCTCAGTCCCTGGACCAGCTGTGAAAACCTCAACATCCAACAACCCAGAAAGAAGACATGGTGGGTGTGAGAGGTATGAGCTCTTACCACCATCCTGCCTCACAATCATTGATTCATTGAGACCTCTTGTGTGTCTGTATTGTTCCCTACAGATCAGATAGGGTCATTCAATCTAGCCACCAAAGATTCTCTGAATGTGGGTATTCCTTACCTAAGGACATGCTTCCCATGTCTTCTTTCATCACTAAAAACTTTGAATGAAGATCTCACTCAGCAAGGCTTTATCAGAGTGGACAGCATTCTTAAGATCTATTCAGAAAATCTAGAAAGAGAAATCAGATGGTTAAGCAAGAAAGAGTTCCCATGCTTTCTTTTCTATCAACTGGCAGCCTGCAGCAGGTATCAGTCCTCCAGGTTGACACCAAACAAAACTCTAAGGAAGACTTTTGGAAGAGGATCCACAAAGCTAAGACAGGTCAACCAGAATTTCAAATACCAAATAAAGAAGAGAATCTTTTCCTCATACTGCTGTGAAGAGGCTACAGAAGAGCCACAGTGCAGCTGAAAACAGTTAAAAACCATTAAATCGGAGTTGTCAACAGTGCCTCTGAGGGAAAGACCAGAGATGGCCAAGACCAAATCCTTGAACTACAGCTTCCCAAGGGAGCTCTGGGGAGAGAACTCTTGCAGCAAATGCACACAGCTTATGATTGTAATCTTCACTCCAGGAAGTTGGACTAGAGACCATGTAAGAGCTGGGAGGAATTTGTTTTCCACTCTAGCCAAAAGCCTACATTAGTGTTTCTCAAATGAAATGAAGATGTTTGCAGAGAATCATTAAGGTCTCGCTAAGATTTTTTTTAATTAGGCTTTTTATTTTAATGATGCTATTAAAAATAATTCTTAGCTTGTTCTCAATCATCTGGATGCTTTAGAATGCTCCGTGAAATTTCAGTACCTAAGGTTGTGCTTTGTGAAGGTTTTCACAAGCCAAGTTTAAATGGTGTCAAGGCCTGCTGTATAGTAAGGATACTGAAATGGTTTGACTATAAACAAAGTAGTGGGAGAACAAGTCATCACATGGCAAATGATAAATGTGGAAGATTGTGTTCTCCACAGATGGGCTCAGCAATATTCCTCGTCCTACATGCATCTTCAGAACCTTGTCACTATCTCATCAAGAGGCTAAGCCTGTATTTCCTCCCCTTTGATCTCCATGGGCTTTTGTGACTGCTTCAACAAATAGAATGTGGTAGAAATAATGCTGCATGACCTCCCAGGCTAAGTCATAAAGAAGAGCGCTTTTTCCTGGCCCTTTCTGTCTGAACCATTGTACTTGGAACATAGCTCTAAGTTGCAAAGAAGCTCAGGACCCATGAATAGACCACACCTAGGTATTTTGGCTGAAAGATCCAGATAAGGTCCCAGTGAGCACCCAGCATTGATTGCCAGGCATGTCAGCAAGCAAGCTTTATATCAGGGCAGGTTCTGAAATGGCCAAGTCTGACCCATCGGCCATCTTATAAATAGTTTTATTGGAACACTACCATGCCCATATATTTGTCTATGACTTCTTTTGTGTTACAATGACAGAGTTTAGTGGTTACACAAATTATATGGTCCTCAAGGGTGAAAATAATATATTGTTGGTTTTTTTTTTTTTTAACAGAAAAATTTTACTGGTCTCTGTATTAGACAATTCTAGCTCCCAATCTTCAAGCCACCTCAGGTAAGTCCTAGTGAAGCAGAGATGAACCATCCTTACCACTCTCTCCCCAAATCATAGATTTCTGAGCAATACAAGTGTTGTTTTATGCCACAAATTTGGGATTACTTGTTTCATAGCAATAAATAATTGAAACAGTTTAATAAGCATGCTGTTTTCAAGAGGACTTGGCCAAAGTAGGTGATTCCATAATCAGATTCTACTGCTTAGAGGTTATCTTCGTGTTTACCAACTTGCAGCAGTTCATTAGCAGCAAGAAGTAAATAATTGCAATAAAGGATTTTTCCATTCCCAACTCTAATAAGAATTAGATTAGATGCCCCCTGTAATTCAGATTTTAATAACATCACAATGCTAATCTTATTTCCAAGAAAAGAAAATTTTACATTATTATCTAGTAACACCTCATTAAAATTGGTCTTCAAGAATTGCTTGCTGGCATCTTATGGGTAAGTGTGTGGTCTGATTATCTTGCACTATCAAACCAAGCTTTGATGTTACTAGTGACATTTTCTATAACATACTTATGCAGTTATTCTCTGCATTAAAACATTTGAAGTCAAAATGCAGAAAAAATTAAATATACAGCCAAAACCAAAAGTCTTTTGATTATTAATCAATTTGGGGGTTTTGTTTCAGCAAAACATTGTCTCTCACATTAAATTTAATCATACAGGATTTCGTGGATTTTTAGGTTTAGTTTGATAATTTGGTTTGCTAATTGTGTAAGCTGCAAATAAAGCTGTGAGTGTAGGATTCATACCTACATTTTCATGTGTGTGTGCGTGTGCATAAGCAAGATCAGAATAGGTGGTAGAGAAAATCTGTACTATATAATTTTTTTCCTTTAAAAGAGGCCTGTCCAGACACAAAAAGACAGATATTGTATGGTTCCTGACATGAGGTGCATAGAATAGTCAAATTCATAGAGACAGAAAGTAGAATAGTGTTGTCAAGGGCTGAGGATAAAGGGAATTAGGGAGTTATTATTTAAAGGGTATGGAATTTCAGTAGGAGATAATAAGAAAATTCTGGAAATGGATGGTGGTGATGGTCACACAACAATATGAATGCATTTACTGCCATGGAATTTTATACGTAAAAATGGTTAAAATGGTAGATTTTGTGTTATTTATATTTTATCAAATTAAAAAAAGAGAGAGAGTCTGGTACCTTTCCCAAATCCCAGCCCAAGCCAAAAGCAGCTGAAGGTCTCCCTGGACAATTTCCCTCAGGCCTAGATGCTTAACCTAGACCTTTGAGGTTTTAATACTCAGAGGTAAATAGAGCCCTTTTGTAAAGGGACACCAAAGAATTAGCACCCAGGAGAAGAGCATCTGACTGTCTCTTGCTCAGACTCAGAGCAGCACCAGCCTGAGCCACCCACCCTGGACTTTTGGTAACGGGCCCCTTACAACCCCTGAGCATGTGAGGGAAGTGGTGATTCCAAAGAGAAAGCCAGGCGTTCTGAAAGAATGCCAATCACCTACAGGCCTCAAAAAGCTTCATCCCTAACGTGCCCTCATTCGGGTTTTGTCCCACACCAAATGGGAACTCCTCCTTCTGAAAGAAGGTAACCTTTGAGCAACATTGGAGGCGGAGGCAGAGTGAAGGAAATGGAAGGTCTGGAGGCACAGTGAAGGAAATGGGGTGATTAGAGAGGAGATTCAGGGTAGACATTCAAAGGAAATGGCACCCAGAGGTGCTTTACATTCTTTATCGCCTTTAAAAATCTTCACAATAACATTAACTGTTTTATCTCCACTTTATAAAAAAAAAAAAGGAAACTGAGGCCAGAGCCAACTTCCTAAATCGTCCCACAGCTCAGAAAAAGCCAGGATGAGAACAAGGCCTGTCCAATCTCAAAATCCCGTTTCCTGCCCCTTCCTCCCTGCCCACCCCCACCGTGGACTCGTTCTAATCCTCCCTCTCACCTGCTCTGTAATGGCTCTGACTCGCTGCACATCAGCCTCCTCATCTGAAAATACCTCTTTAAGGCCTTGAGGAGCCCTAGGCTCTCAGAAGCCCTCTGTCAAATGTAAGAATTTGGCGAACAGTAAGGAACCGCAGAGAAGTGGAGGCCGGCGGGGTGGGGGTGGGGGGGGAACCGGCAGCAGAAGAGAGCCATGCCGACCCCTCCTGGTGCCAGAGAGCCCCCACATCATTCACGGGGCACCGATACCCGAAATGCTCTTTCTTGAGAGAATTTAATTTAACATGTGGGTGCTCCCAGAAACAAAGCCCTTCTATAAGAAAGTGAGGCATGCTAAGCACTCTTTATAGCCAAATAGTACCGCAGCCCTTTCTGGCCATGCTGAAAACAGCTCTAAAAATAATATCTTGAGCGGCTTCTATTTGCTCCTTCCCAGGAGAAGGTAAACAAGTAAACTCAAAGGCAGCTGCTGCCTGGCCACCTCTTCCTGTATTTGTTTCTTGTCTCTCAAGGGCAGCCGGCTCCCCGACCCCCACCCCAGCCCTTCCTGCTGTCCCCCACTCCCCCATCAGTCCCTCTCCTCTACCAGATTGGACATGAGAGCAGCAGCAGTCACTGACATTTTCTGAGTAATTCTTTACACTTTTGTATGAGTTAATTTTTTGTGTAATTCTGCCCATTTGACATTTTTATCATTGGGCACATATTCTCCAGGAAGCAAATGGAGCCAGGGCCTTCAGAAGAGGGCGGAAGAGGGCAGAAGAGGTTATACTAAATGGCTTGTAGAGGCCAGGCGGGTTCCTTACCTGAAGGGACTATGAACACCTAGGAGAAAACACAGGCAGTAAGCTTCTTGACATCTGTCAGAGCAATGTTTTTTGGCTCTGGTTCCAAAGACAAAGAAAATAAAAGCAAAAATAAACAAAATGAGACTACATCAGACTAAAAAGCTGCACAGTAAAGGAAACCATCAACAAAACAAAAAGACAACTTACTTAACAGGAGAAGATATTTTCAAATTGGATATCTGGGGACGCCTGGGTGGCTCAGTGGTTGAGCATCTGCCTTCGGCTCAGGTTGTGAGCCTGGGGTCCCAGGATCGAGTCCCACATCGGGCTCCCCATAGGGAGCCTGCTTCTCCCTCCTCTGCCTCTGTGTCTCTGCCTCTCTCTGTGTGTCTCTCATGAATAAATAAATAACATCTTTAAAAAATCAACAAATTGGACATCTGATAAGGTTTTTATATCCAAGATATATAATGGGCTCATATGACTCAATAACAATAGCCCCCCAAAACCCCAATAATCCAATTTTTTAAAGGACAGAGGAAGGACACCTGGGTGGCACAGTCGGTTAAGCATCCGACTCTTGGTTTCAGCTCAGTTCATGATCTCAGGGTCCTGGGATAAAGCTCCACATCAAGACCCATGTTGCGCTCCATGCTCAGCACAGTCTGCTTAAGACTTTCTCTCCCTCTGCTCTTCCCCACCCCCTGCTCCCATGCTCTCTTGCGCTCACTCTCAAATAAATAAATAAATCTTTAAAAAAAAAAAAAAAAGGAAAGAGGAAAAAGGACAGAATATCTCAATAGACATTTTTCTGAAGAAAATATATAGATGGCCTACAGGCACATGTAAAGATGCTCAACATCCCTCATCATCAGGGAAATGCAAATGAAAACCACAGTGAGATACCACGTCACACCTATCAGAATGGCTAGAATAAAAAAGATGAGAAATAACAAGTATTGGCAAGGTTGTGGAGAAAAGGGAACCCTTGTGCACTGTTTGTTAGTGGCATCTAACTCAGTGTGGCCACTATGGAAGACAGTATGAAGTTTCCTCAAAAATTTAAAAATTGAGCTACCATATGATCCAGCAATTCCATTACTGAGCACCTATCCGAAGAAAATGAAAACACTAATTTAAAAAGATTTATGCACCCCCTATGGTCATTTCAGCATTATTTACAATAGCCGAGATACAGAAACAACCTGTGTCCATTGATGGATCAATGGATAAAGAATCTTGTTTATCTTCTTTTATTCATTCACCCATTGATGGATGGATGAATATACATATTGTAATGCACACACACACACACACACACACACACTGGAATACTCCTTAGCCATAAAAAAAGAATGAAATCTTACCATTTGCAACAATGTGGATGGACCTTGAGGGTATTATGTTAAGGAAAATAGGGGATCCCTGGCTGGCTCGGCGGTTTGGCGCCTGCCTTTGGCTCAGGGCATGATCCTGGAGTCCTGGGATTGAGTCCCTCATCGGGCTCCCTGCTAGGAGCCTGCTTTTCCCTCTGTCTGTGTCTCTGCCCCTCTCTTTCAGTTGGAAAAGTCCTAGCTCCCTCCCATGCCATTCTTCTGTGAAGTCTTTCCTACGTTTTTTCCCAAACCTTAATCCCATCCTCTTACCATATAT
Organism: Vulpes vulpes; assembly: GCF_048418805.1. NCBI lineage: Eukaryota > Metazoa > Chordata > Mammalia > Carnivora > Canidae > Vulpes > Vulpes vulpes. The sequence continues at coordinate 121,137,657 of NC_132780.1, read as the reverse complement.
GTTCAAACCATATTTGTTGTACAACTACTAAAGAGTTAATACATCATTCCATTGCTATTTGCTCACAGGTATCTTCCTCACTAGACAGCAAGTGTCTAGAGAGCAGGGATAAAGTCTTATGTATTTATTTCTGATTCCCACAGTGCCAGCCCAGCAAGCTGCCAACTACCACCTGGACAGCAGGTAGATATTAAAGAGAAAAGAACCCTGTTACCTTCTCTGTAAGTCCCAGCTGTCCAGAACTAACCATTATCCAGTCACTGAGCAATCTCACATCATCTCTTCTACCCTGTCCTAGGACCTGAAGAGCTGAATCAGTCGGCATCACTAGGTAGGTGGGTGAGGAATGAGTGTGTGTAGGTGAGGATTTATATATGCAGGCGGGGTACAAATACTAACATATGTCTGGATTCCTCTTGGACACTAACCAGTTCCTTTATCCCTGCTTGCTCATGAAGAAATGTCACACGTCTGGGAGGAGATTACAAAGGCCAGGTAGATTAAGGCTATTTTCATTTGTCTTAGAGGTGACTTCCTTTCCAGCTGCAAGAAACATATATGCACAGAAGAACATAATTTTGAATTACATCCTAGAATGTTTTTCATCTGCTCTGCTTCCTTCAAAGTCATGCAGCTAAAGGGTAGTCCTGGGACCAGTAGTATGAGCATTACCTGGGAACTTGCTAGAAATGCAGAATCTCAGACTCCACCCAGATCTGCTGAATCAGTCTACATTTTTACAAAATCCCCAGGTGATTCATATGCACATTAATATGAGAAGACTGATCTATAACATATCTCGAGGCCACAGTATTTCATGGGAGTGTGGTATCTTTGTAAACTCTGGAGTGCTCTATCTTGTCCCCAAAAGTCAGGATCATGGTGGGATCAGTCAAATTCTGCCCACCTCAATTATTTAACAGAAAGTCCATTATTTGGCAGTGTTGGGGCATTAAACAACCCGGACACTTCTTCAAGATATTGAGAGTTAAACATCCCAAATGATGGAATCCTGGAGCCCAGACTGAGGTCTTTGTCAGGGTCTCAGAAGATTCCATAACAGAAACTATGTCATGATACCTGTGGTCACCTGGGGTAGTGTATAGACCAGATAAAGACAACATGAAGGGTATCTCATAGGCTCCAAAGAACCACTACAGTCCAGTTGAAGTTTTCTTAGTAACTGCAGCAAAGTGTGAGAATTAGCAAACCACTTTGGTGGGAGTGAGGGAGTCATGTGATATTGATTGGGCGTGTTTCATACTCATGAAGTTTGAAGAGGCCCCTGACCAAATTATGGTAAATGCCAGAAATCCTCCACAGTGCAGTAGATCCAGGGAGGATGGCCTTGCCCTGACTTCAATCACACTCTGCCTTCTGTATTTGGTGCAGGACACTGTTCCCAGGCCTTCCTAAGGTGAGATGAATTATGGGTCAAAACAGAGCATGTTCTCAGGGATGATAGGAACTGAGTCCATAAAAGTAGAAATGGAAGAAAATGAGGTCAAAGGAGGAAAACATGGGATGGGATTGGAACTGAAGACTATTCCATCTACAGCTCGATCTTATCAAGTGTTGACCTCGGTCTCTAGAAAGCTTGTATCACTTAGTTTCTTGTTTATCTTTTCTTTGGTGTGTAGGCAATGACTCTTTGCCTCCCTACTCAGGTCCTAATGGACCCCTTTCCTCCTCTGTCTCCAACCACATTGGCTTTTCCTAACAGAATCTGATGGGTACCAACAGTCCCTAATGTGGAAACTGTCATTGACCCATGAAGTGACCAGTTAGAAACCGGTTCCTAGACCAATATGAGCATATATGTATCTTTAATTATACATATATAGAGAGATATATAGATGAATATATATTATATATAAATTTTATGATAACAATTTAATAACACTTTCATATTTTTAATATTTATTAATTTTGTGGTAACAGTTTAATAATAATATTTGTTATTAAACTATTACCACAAAAATTACCCATAAGCCCTTCACCTAAATCCAACTATTTTTATCTATCATTTTTGTGTGCCTTAAGATGACAAATAAACACATCTGAATATTACTCATGTTGTCCCAGGCCACACCTGTCTAAAATAAAAGTTAGTCATGGTAAAAATGGCATTTCTCTGGCTCTGCTGTCACCTTCAATTTTGGGAAATCTGACCACTCTCAAATTCCACCCAACTATTTCTGGGAGTCCCTAAAACTAAGCAGGAGTGGAGATGAGGAGGATCTCTTGCGTTTTCCCAAACAAGGTTTTTTTAGTTACAAAGTATCTCTACCATCCCTCCACTCCTCCTTGTTCTGGAAGCTTTGTGTTCTCCTCCTACATGTCTCTACACCCAAACTGTAATTAATTCCCCAACATCTCCACCCCATAGGGCCTTACTAGGCTTGTTAGAGATTTAGAGTCCTCTCAAAGGTCCTCCTGGAGCCTTCATCCCTGCCTGAGCCTCTCAATGTCTTACAAGATACTGGCTCTCCAACATGATCCATAAGTATGGGGCTAAAGGACAACCTGAGCGAATGATGAGGTTCTGCACTTAGAATCATACAAGTGGACACACTCTCACTTCTAGGCAGACCCTTGGTTGTGTGTAATCACCAGTGCTATAGAAGTAGCTCCCTATCCTGAAAGCCTATCAAGACTCAAGTGATGGGTAGTGGTGTTAATGTGGGAGAGAATCTTAAAATTGCTTCCTCTAATTAGTTATTTTAAAATTTATGATCTCCTGCTTTAATGATTAGTGGTAACAAATGGTGACACCCCTCACAACCTGACATCTCCTTTAAGAACTAGGAAGTTGGATCGTTTTTCTATAGTAATTCAAAGAATTGACTCAACGAGGCTATGAAAGCAGGCTTTTCACACAGAACACATGAGAATTCGTTATTAGACATAAGTAAAATTGATTATGGGTAAGAGGAGTTGGTGAAAGTCTTTCATGTGGGGAAGATGGTATAAACATAGGCACAGAGGCAAGAAAGTACAAGGCTTATTCAGTGACTCATTTGGCTTTAACTACAGGTTCATGTAGGGAAACAGTAGTAGATGCAACTGGAAAGATTTGAGGCTGCCACATTGAAGAGAAATCTTAATGCCAGCTCAAGAGTCTGGATTTTTGCTGAAGATGCAGAGAAATATTGAAATACTTTGTGGATGTGAATAATATGATGAAATAGGTATTTTAAAGAAAATTGTTCTGGTGCTTGTATTCAGAAAATATAGGGGAGAAAATCTGAAGGAGATAGAGACAAATATATTTAATTGTACCTAAGTCTTTGGATTTCTCTGAATCTTGCTTTAAATTGCTTGTTGAAATACAGGTATCATTGAGTACACATTATTCTTGACAATCTAAAAAAATCTGTATTTGATTGCAAAAAATACATGAGTGATGGAGCACTCTGTTATTCCATCAAACACCCTTATTGGAAGCTCAGCTGCTTAAAACATCAGACTATTTATCTAACTTACCAGACTATTAGACTATATGTAATTTACTACATCTAATCTACCTATTGGTAGGTAGAAGAATAAATAGCTTCTAGTAACATCAAATTCATCAAAGAGTTTGAAAAAAAATGACGGGTATTCTGAATCAAACTTTTGGCTAGAAAACCATAAAATATGAGGTTAAATGTGTTCCAAATATGAAAGGACTAAATTCAGTTGGCCTCATAAAATTTTTTTCCTAAGATGTGTCTAATAAGTGTGCATCCATTTTTCCTATTTAAAAAATAAGTGACCTTTATTAAAGAACTTACATTTATGTTAAACTTTTGTTTTGGTTTGGTTTGGTATGCATCAAGCTCTTTTGTTTTACATTATCACCTTTTCCAAAATTTTGCAGAAGTAAAGGAAATTTTTTATTTTTACTTTGCCTTTCTATATTTGGAAAACTCCCTACCTATGAATCTTAGTGGGAGCATAATTTGCCTTTCACTTTAGAAGCTGGAAGTTAAGATTCTTAATTTCTAGCCCCTTTGTCCTTGCACATGGGAAAGTATCCTAACCTTGGTCAAAAAGGTGTGAACCCCCTGGACTTTGAAGGAAGGGCTATAGTCAAAAAGAGTCAGGTACCCATTTTGGAGACAGGTGAAGGCAGAAGAGCTTCCAGGTCAGCAGCAGTGGTATCTGGCAATTAAAGCTGGACAACACTGTAGGTTGTCGTGGCTAGGGGTTAATGAAATAGTAGTGTCCTTACCAGAATGGTTCTTGGTGAAGTTTGGGGCTCCCTGGTAACGCCTTCCTTCCAAATTCGGTTATATAGATTACCAAATGGTTTTGTGAATTCCAAATATCTTCTCAATAAGTTCCTCTTCCATCTAAATCAGCCCTGGTTAGTTTCAAGCTTGCAAGAATTTGGCTGATATGACAAGTCCATTGTTTAAATTAAAAAAGAAAAGAAAGGGCAGCCCCAGTGGCCCAGCGGTTTAGGACCACCTTCGGTCTGGTGTGTGATCCTGGAGACCCAGGATTGAGTCCCACGTTGGGCTCCCTGCATGGAGCCTGCTTCTCCCTCTGCCTGTCTCTCTCTCTCTCTCTGTCTCTGTCTGTCATGAATAAATAAATAAAATCTTTAATAAAAAAAAAAGAAAAGAAAATATAGACAAAGCAAAAAAGTGAAATTGCTTATAATTTCCTTTATGATAACCTTTAACATTGCTTCAATAGCCATTTAGAATTTGTTTTACACAACTATATACATTAAAATACATACCCGTGCACACACCCACAGTTAGTTTGAGTGCTTTGGATACAAATAACAGGAAACTCAACTCAAATTATTTATAACATAGCTGCTATTCTTGGCATCCTGAACTTTAACCTTACCTAGCCCTCGGAGACTAAAGAATACTCCTGGCCATCCTCAAGGATCCTGGCTTGTCTACTATGAGTCTACCAATATCATTTTATAGAGTCAGGGGGTCCTGGATTCCACTAACCACAGTGACCACCACTTGATTGAGTGTGGTACCAGCAGTTGCCTGCAGAGCCCCAGCCTTTCTGCACCAACAGACATCCACCCTCAGGAGGCTGAGCAAACCCGTCTTGGACTATGCCATCTGGTCCTATGACACCCATTCTGGTTCTCCTCCCTGGTGTCTTTGCTACCCTTCCTGCTTAGATCTAAGAGTATCCCTCAGATCTTGATTCCCATGGCTTGTCCTTTCTTGGCCCTGACAACTTCTATGATTGTCTTAAATTCTGACCCTTGACCACCATATTTTTAGCCAGGGGGTAGAAGGGCAGAGGGAGACGGAAAGAATCTTAAGCAGGCTCCATGCCCAGCACAGAACCCAACACAGGGCTCTATATCCCAACCCTGAGATCGTGACCTGAGCCGAAATTAAAAGGCAGATACTTGACCAACGGAACCACCCAGGTGTCCCAGGACCACCTTTAATTCCACCATTTTCTCACAGAATTTCCACCTTTAATTGCTCCATGGCCTTACCTTAGCCAGCTCCTGACTTGTGATTTGGTGTTTTGGGTCCCACTGCCGATCCATCTCAGGATCCATGGTCCCTGAATCTGGTGCCAAGAATTGTGTCAACATACCATTTCTCTTTGTACCAATGAATACTCTATAATTCTGGAAAGCCTGGAAAAGGAAAGTAGCAGGAAAAAAAAAATCATCAAAATCTGGGTATTATATCAACAGAGACAATCTGGGAAAATTATGAGCCAATTTTTATTTTCCTCTACACTAAAAAATTATGTTTTTTAAGTGTAATAACTATGACCATATGTAATCCATTAGCAGCTAAATAGGGTTTATCTATATTAGCATGATTTTAAAAATAATATCTTAAACCCAACTGACCATTTTTTTTCCCCTTTTACAGGGTGGCATGAATTGTTCCAATTCATAAAGGAAGGATAAAAAAAAAGATTGAATGGTCAGAACATCAGTTATTGGGTACGGCTAACTGCAGAAAGGGACCCTTTGCTTATCCTTTAGGCAGCTTTAATGAGCCTGAATAAGCACCAACATCTCCCCTAACCCCCAGGCTGAGGGTCTTTGAGCTTGGGTTTAGGAGCCAAAGGGAGAGAAGGGAATAGGATATGCAATATGTAGTGTCTGTAGAAGCTTCCATTTCATCCCAAATCTTCAATGGATTCTACTGCATACTCCAATGTCTCATGTGAGATTTGGGGATGTGGGGGAAAGAAGAAAGATAGCACGAGAGAGAGAACTGAGCTCCACTTTGGGTGGGACAGAACACAGGGAAGGAAGAGCTGCCCAAGATGAGATTAAAATAAGACAAATAGAAATCAGACTGGAGCCAGGGGACCCTGACAATATAGGCTTCCTGTCCCTGTAACCCAGGGTGCCAGAAGGCAGAGCTGCTTCCACAGAACGTAGGCAGGGAGTGGGGCACAGGGCCAGATGTTTCTTAAATCTAGAAGGACAGTCACCTTTGCTGGCATTTGGGTTTAGATACTGAATATTTTCATTTCCTAAAATCTACTTTTTCAAGAGCCTGTCATTATCTCTGTGTTATGCTGCCATAGAGAATGTCACTTGCCCAAAGAGAAGAGCATGATCAACAAACTTCTCATGTAGAACTGACTTCTTGAACACTTTTCATTAGTCATCAGGGCCCCACTGACACTAAAGTCAAACAGTTTTGCCTAAGAAGTTGCATATTTCATTGTACGAGTACCTTAAACCTGCCCACCTCTGCCTGTGACAGCCAAAGAGTCAGAGAAAATCTGGGGATGCACATAGCTGATGGTGCAGGAGTGAGTGAAGACAGGCATCTGTGAGTAAACAGATCCTACCTAATACACAAATGAATGTTTGGGGGAGTGAGTGAATAAACCCACCCTTAAGGAAACCCTTTCCAGGAATAGAACATTTTTCTTTTTAAAAGTGTTTCCTCTGGGGAGCCTGGGTGGCTCAGTCGATTAAGCGTCTACCTTTCCGTTCAGGTCAGGATCCCAGGGTCCTAAGATCAGCCCTGCATCCGGCCCCCTGCTCAGCAAGGAGCCTACTTCTCCCTCTCCCTCTGCCTGCCACTCCCCCTACTTGTGCTATCTCTGTCAAATAAAAGTGTTTCCTCCTTTTCCTTTTTTTTTTTTTTTTTTTTTTTTTTGCGGACCTCCTTTTCCTAATGGAGAAAAATCTGCTTGTCTGATCTGGTCTGCTCAAGTCCGGGTCATATCAATTTGCATTTAAATTATTTGCCCAACATGATCTCCTCCCCCATCCTGAGTCAAATGCCAAGGAAAGCAGTTGTGTTCTCAGCTGGATTTAATGTAGGAGTTGAGGAGTCTTTCTTCTTGCTTATTTCTTACAAATCCCTGCATGCCCTCGCTCTCTCAGCTGTAAGTATGGATGTCCCTAATCTACAAATTTAGAGTCACCTTGTCCTTGAGCTAATCTTGACCAAGACAAGAGACTAGCCTCACCACCTGGTGGGGCCTAAACACAGTCTTGTAATTTGTTGTGAGTCTCAGGTGGGCATCAGCAACCCAAGCGTCCACTACACTACTGCATACTCCAACATGCAGTGTTTACCCAGCTGTAGTTGACCTCATCCTGCTTGCTGAGTGTTCTGTCCTGAATCTAGTCCATTTCACTAAGAGCCCCAACTCTATTTGGATCCTAGCAGCACTTTTCCATTTCCCCCCTGTACCTCCAAACTCAGGTTGGGCAGGGATTTGAATAAGCAGAACTTTGAAAGTTATAATTCTGTCCCTTCCTGACTAAATATTAGCAATACCTGGAAACAGTTCCCGTCCTACAGAGTGAACTCCCTTAAGTATCAACATGAAAGTGAGCCAACAGTCTTAAAATGATATCCCTGTTTATCATGGCAGATGGGGTATGAGTGTAGCTCATATCAATCTGGTGGACAAGGCATGGCAGCAGACAGTGACATTCAAAGTCAGGTAGTTGCCATCTGTAGCAGTGGCTTAGTTTGAGACCATCTGTTCATTTTTGGCAGGTACGGTGGCTGGGTCTCAACTCTTGGGAAAAGTAAGCTAGACTTTACTTAATTGGGCTAGGGCTCAAGGGAGGTCTCCAGTTCTGATAAGGTACCAACTTGCCAAGCAGGGAAGCTTAAATAGGTGACGGCTTCCATAGACTAGTTCAACGCAGGGTAGGGGAGAAGAGAGCAGAGCTTTTCATACTGTGGTTCTCAATGAACTAGTGATTTAAAATCAATTTAAAGGGTCTCTATAAGCATTTTTCTAATGAAATGAATAGAACAGAATAGAAAGTATCAAAGTATACTGAATATAGAAGGGAGAAACATATTTCATGAAACTTTTGCTTTAATTACATAGCTTGTTATATGCACTATCTCCGAGATATGTGAAAAACAAGGAGAATGGGGTGGGAGATTTATTTTCATTTTCAGTTTGAAGTTTTTACCACATGGGGAACATAAAAATGTAAGAAATAGAAAAAATATTTACAATAAATGTAATGGAAAAAAGCTCAATATTCAACTCCTACAAGAAAACCACAGTTGTATAATGATATGTTATTTATTACAGCGATGTCTGTGATAGCAACAAATGGAAATGATTCAAATGTCTATTAATGAAAAGCCAAATACTCTGACAATTAGATAGTCATTAAAAAGAATGAGGAAGATTTATAGGTACTAACATGAAAAGATACCTAAGATGTACTATTCAAAAGAACATAAGTTTCAGAATGATACATATATTATAATACTAATGTCATTTGTGTAAATGACAATTTGTCTATTCAAAAAATATTTATTGAGCACCTACTAACTGCTGGACACTATTTCAAATATTGGGGATCTAGTGAAGAATAAAATAGACAAAACTACTAACTCTGTGAGTCTTCTGTTCTAATAGTGGAGACTGAAAATTAAATAAGTTTTCTAGTACAGATGTGAAATACACAAAGGATAAAAAAAATCAGGGAAGGAGAATAGAGTCCTGGGAGATGAAGTTTGCAATTTTAAGCAGGGTAATAGGGAAGATCTGCCACAGAAGGTGGCATTTGAGCAAACTTGAAAAAGGAGAGGGAACAAATCATGTGGATCCTGGGAGGACAGCAAATCAGCTTCTCTGAGGATGGAGCATACTAGTGTGTCTAGAGCAAGATAGGCATTGCTTTTATAAATTGAAAAATATTGAAAACACATCCATAATAAATACTTAGGCTTCATGGGCAATAGACTATGGCAGTGACTAAACAGCTCACATCAGAAAGGATATAACCTCAACCAACATTTCAGAATATTTGCGTAGCTTCTCTAATGCAAAAATCAAATATTCAAGTTAGAACAATTTTCCGTGTTCCCTTGTCACATACCTGTCATACATATTGGAATTGTGTGTGTCCCCAAAAGTCTGTGAGGTTTGTGAGCATAAAAACTGTTGCTGTGTTTGGGTTTTTACAGGTGTATCTTGGAAGTCTAGCGCTGTTCCTGGAGTTCATGGACACTCATAATGGTCTGCTGTTAAGTGGTGCTTACCAAATACCAGAACAGTTCCAACCGGTTAGCTTACCTAATCTTCACAAAATGGATTTGAGGTAGGTGCCATCATTGTTGCCATTCTAAACATAGAGGACTGTGGCACAAAGAAAGCCATATGTCAGAGCAAGAATTTGAACCCAGGCAGTCTGGTGCCAGAATCAACTTAAACCATAAGAAATTAATTAATTAATTAATTAATTAATTTGAATAAAATATGTTATAATAAATAAACCATTTTGATAAGTATGTTTAATAAATTCTTTAGGTATGAAACAAAACAATATTTATTGGATTAAAATGAAGGAATAAGAACCCTTGTTGGAGGGGCTTATGGGAAAGCAGGCATACTGGCCCATTCACAGCAACTTAGAATCTTTCTGTACAGCAGTCTCTGCAGGCAAAAGTATTGAAACCATTTATACATTTTATGCACAACTGCTTCTTTTAGTAATGAATGAGGAAATAATTCAAAAACCAAAAAAGTTTGCGAATGATATTTATATCTACCACTTACACATTAGGGAAAAACTAGGCACAACCCAAATGATCTGACTCAAAGACTGATTTTATAAAATATAAGATAAAACAATGTAAGCACAGAACTATTAACTAATAACTTTGTGATCTATTTGTATATGTAAATGTGCATCCGAAATAAAGCTAAGTGGAAAAAGAACCAAGCTAATGTATACATTGGCATTAAATTATGCATTATATTTCAGCAAAGATACTAACAATTGAGATTTATGTAAATAGCTGTGTTAATACAATCAACTCTGTGTTTTTTTTCCATAAAAAATGCTTTTAATGTGTAATAATAGGAAAGTGAGGTATATCATCCCTTAATAAAGCTGAACTCATGAGGCAAGGTCTATAAAGGCCATTTTTTTTTCTAAGAACTAATTTTAGAATGTTGGTAGCTGCCAATATGTGCACATCTGAGCCTAGGGTTAGGATGGTAGAGTGGTTCTTTCAACCCTGCTTCTAGATATAGAGAACTTAACTCAGTCTTTCTAAATCAGGATTTCTGGAAAGAAACCCTTAGCATCTGTGCTTTAAGAGAAAACTCTAAAGAAATTCTGGTAAATGGCAATGTTTGAGAATAATTGCAATGCTACTTCAACAAATATGTATATATTCTTAGAACCAATCAATGTGCCTGTTTTTCCATAGCCCCTTTAATAAAGTATTTTAATCTTCTATTTTTAGCTATTTTGATAGATATGAAGTATTATTTCCTAGCTGATCCATTTTATTGAACACATTCATTAAAAGGCATCATTAAAACGCATACTTTTTTAAAAAAGCAGAAAAATGCTAGCAACAGGCTAGAAATGATCTAAATATCCATCATTTTCAGACTGGTCAATAAATAATTGTATTTCCACACAATGGAAAACTATGCTACTGTTTCAAAAAAATGGAGCAGAACTCTATGTACAAATAGGACATTTCTCAGAGATACATTGTTAAAAGATAAATGTGAGGTACAAAACAGTATGTCCACTGTATTGCAGTTATGCCCTCCCCCCTCCCCCATCCTGTATATTCATAGATTATCTCTGAACGGAGACATCAGAAACTGCTGATGGTAGTTGCCTCTGGGTACCAGACTTGTTTAAGGTTATAGTGATTAGGTAAAAGGGTAGATTTACCTTTAACTATACACCCCTGCATGTATTAATTCTTAAGTAATAAAATACAAACAATTATGTACAAATGGAATCCCAGTATACCTAAATTTCACCCATTATTACCAAGTTATCTGGGATGTCAATCCAGATTAAAGTTTGACATTCACTACAAACCTTGAAGGCCTCATTCACTTCAGTGTGTTGGTTTCCAGGGCTGTTATGTTGGTCTTTCCTCCGGTGTCAGTGCTTAATTGGTTGTTTGTCCTATTTTCTCTATGGGAATGTATCTAATCCTGTATCTTGAAGCATTCTCATTTCAGCTACCTGGGGCTTCCTGGTGGTGTAATCAGGAAGAGGAAAGGCCTTTGTTCTTTTCCCACTGACCTAAACAGGTCAGAGAGACACCCACCAGAGGAAATAAATAAACACACTCCAGAGCCCAATACCATCAGAACACTCAGCACCATCTTTTCTTATCAGAATTTGTTCTGAATTCTTAGAGATTTGTTTTGGCAACCAGATTTTCTTCTAGCAAGCTTCATGAATCCTAGCAGGTACAACACTTGTGTGCAATGGAACTTCTTTATTGAGCAGTGAAGCATTGAGAATTTACAATAAATTGGCTGCTAAAGCCTCCCGAAAAAGATTTCAAGAGGACATTTTAAACACAATATGAAAGTATTTTTGTAAAATTTAGTAGTTATATCTAAATGCATAGATTGTACAACATCAAGAGTACACCCTAGTGTAAACTATAGACTTTGGGTGAGTATGATGTGTCAGTGTAGGTTCATCAGTTATAACAAATGTCCCCCTCTGGTGGGGTGTTGGTAATCCAGAGGGCTATGTATGTTCAGGGGAGGAAGTATATGGATATTTTCTAGATCTTCCTCTCAATTTTACTATAAACCTAAACTGTTCTATAAAAAATAAAATATTTTAAAAGAAAGATGAATCTAGTTAATAAGTTGAGGGACAAAGCTACAAAAATGTTTTGGCTTTAATAAACCATAGAAAAGCTCAAATAGCGGTATATTGGATTATTTATATGTAACACTGTACTTAATGTACATAAGCATTGAAACGCATAGTTTGTTTATAATTTCCCTTCTTTTGAGACATCACATGACCTCAGATTATCACAAGATCATCACAACCATAAGGAAACACCAGAAATGGCAGAGGCAACTAGTTTCTTTTCCCATGTAGGTTGAGAATCACCACCACTCTCTCATAGCATGTGGTCCTTTGGAACTTCTAGAAAGGTACTTTCTCCATTTCAACCATTTCCATTTCTTAATGGTTTTCATTAGAAAGTATCTTTTTGTTTTTGTTTTTGTTTAGTTCTTTAATGACAGACAAGTCATGTTCTGTCTTCTGCAATTTCATCCTCAGATTCTTATTTGCCTTCTACCTAGGGAAGAAATTAGTGTAATCTTTATAGGAAACAGTACATTCAAAATGGATGGCTAAAGAGAGTCTGATGAAAGGATTATCTACCAAGATCAGGAACAAGACAAGAATGTTCTGTATTCAATATTCTACTGGAGCTTCTACTCAGTGCAATAAAACAAGAAATAGAAATAAAAGGTTTCTGAATTAGAAAGGTGGAAACAGAAATCTTATTTCTTATAGTGAGGGTGTGCCAATGATGAATTCTTCAACTCCTGCTTTCCTATGTCTGAAAACTTCTTTATTCCACCTTCGTTTTTGTGGCCAAGTTTTTATTTAAATTCTAGTTAGTTAATATATAGTATACTATTAGTTTCAGATGTAGAATTTAGTGATTCACCACTTACATACAACATCTAGTGCTCATCACAATAAGTGCTCTCCTTAACCCATCACCCATTTAACCCATCCTCCCTCACCTCCCACCTAGCCTCTAGCACCCTCAGTTTGTTCTTTATAGTTAAGAGTCTGTTTCCTGGTTTGCCTCTCTCTCTTTTTCCCCCATATGTTCATTTGGTTTGTTTCTTAAATTCCACATCTGAGTGAAATCATGTGGTGTTTGTCTTTCTCTGACTGACTTACTTCGTTTAGCATAATACTTTCTAGCCCCATCCATGTCATTGCAAATAACAAGATTTCATTCTTTCTGATGGCTGAGTAATATTCCATTGTACATATATACCACATCTTTATCCGTTCATCAGTCAATGGACATTTGGGCTCTTTCCATAATTTAGCTGTTGTTGATAATGCTGCTGTAAATATCAGGGTGCATACATCCCTTCGAATCGTTACTTTTCTATCTTTTGGGTAAATAGTGCAATTTCTGGATTGTAGGGTAGCTCTATTTTTAACTTTTTGAGGACCCTCCCTACTGTTTTCCAGAGTGGCTATACCAGTTTGCATTCCCACCAGCAGTATAAGTCCACCTTTGTTTTTGAAAGATATTTTGCCAATACAGAAGTCTAGGTTAATAGTTATTTTTTCCCTTTCAGTACCTTAAAGATGTTGTTACACTCCCTTCCACTTGTATTGTTTCCAACGAGAAATTTAGAATCCTTACCTTTGTTTCTCTATAACATGTCTGATGTATTTTAAGTTTTTCTCTTAATCATTGGTTTTGAACAATTTATTATGTGTCTTTATGTGTCTTGTGCTTAGGATTTTCCAAGCCTTTTGGATAAATTTCGTCAAATTTAGAGCAATTTCGGCCATTATTTCTTAAAATATCTTTCTGTTCATCCCACTTCTCCTTCAGGAAGTTCCAATTACTGTTAAATTGACCCACAGCTCACTGATGCTCCATCATAATTTTTTTAGTTCTCTTTTCTCTCTTTGTTTACTTTTGGGTGGCTGCTATTGCTATGTCTTCAAATTCACTAATCTTTTTTTTGGCAATATCTAATCAGCTGTTAATCACACCCATTGTATTTTTCATCTCACACATTATACTTTTGATCTTTAAAAGTTTGATTTAGGGGAACCTGGGTGGTTCAGTTGGTTAAGTGTCTGCCTTGGACTCAGGTTATGATCCTGGGATCCTGAGGACCTCCCATGTGGGGCTCCCTGCTCAGCAAAGAGTTGCTTCTTCCTCTCTCTCTCTGCCCTTCTCCCCCAACTTGTGCTCTCTCTCTCTCAAATAAATAAATAACATCTTTTTAAAATAATAAAAAAATAAAAGTTTGACTTGATCATTTTAAATATATAACTTCCATGTCACTACCTAAATTTTTGAACCTATGGAATGCCATTTTAATATCTCTATCCAATAATTATAAAGTCTATATCAGTTCTGGGTTGATTTTGATGTATTTATGTTTTGATAAATAAAAGGGGCTTTATTTACTTATTTAGGGGTTAAGATATCCTGCCTTTTTGCTTGCCTGGTAATTTTGTATTGGATTCTGGAAATTGAGAATAATAATGATATGAGAACACACTACACAAACATACACACACACACACACACCACTATGCAAATTCTCCATGCAATGGGAAACATACTCTATTATTAGTCTTTATTAACCCATTCTCTAGGATACTAGAATATTCTATTACCTAATGCTCTTTTGTGATTTATGTATGTTGAGTTTTAAAATAATACACTATTATTGGTGGTTTCTTTTTTCCAATAGTGTTGAAAGAACTGAGTTATGGTTGATGGAATCCAATGCCTCTTTTTTAAATCAATAAAGGGTAGAGGGTGGGAAGAGATGCTAGAGTCTCTTCTGTTCTCTGTTGACTGATGAATGACCAGGGTAGGAGCCATTGTTTATCCTTTAATAAAATCTGCTTGTTCCTTGTATTGATTCTTTTTTTTTTTTTTTTATGAGAGTCATACAGAGAGAGAGAGAGAGAGAGAGGCGCAGAGACATAGGCAGAGGGAGAAGCAGGCTCCATGCACCGGGAGCCTGACGTGGGATTCGATCCCGGGTCTCCAGGATCGCGCCCTGGGCCAAAGGCAGGCGCCAAACCGCTGCGCCACCCAGGGATCCCTAATTCTTTAAGTGATTTCATATAATTTTCTTGAGGTATTTATTTGCTTATAGTAGCAGATTGACAAACTGATGATTTTTTCATTCTTCTATATGGTCACCTGAAATTAGTGAATAGTTTAAAGGACAATTTCTGGTGGATTTACTCTTTCAGTTCTTCAGTTTTCTTATGGGTAAAGAGAATAAATAATAAGTGTTATTTATGTATAACATAGAGTATATAAATAGTATATATTTAATAATAAAAAACAAAACTCAGATCACAAAAATGGTATGAGGATTAAAAGAGATAACATTTGAGAATCTGCCTAGAAAAATGCCTGGTATATAGAACACCCACCATGAATGTAAGTTCCTCTATTTTTTCCTTTTTTTAGTAGCTGCTATGAAACTTTGTCAATATTTCCTCTTTGTGGCATTTGCTCTGAATTCTGCTCTAAATCAATCCAATCCTGAATAAATTTTAGATTGTATGGGACTCCTCCTGGGTGGCTCAGCTGTTGAGCATCTGCCTTTGGCTCAGGGTGTGATCCCAGAGTTCTGGGATCGCATCCCACATCAGGCTCCCTGCGAGGAGCCTGCATCTCCCTCTCCCTGTGTCTCTGCTCTCTCTGTTTGTCTCTCATAAATAAATAAATAAATAAATAAATAAATAAATAAATAAATACAATATTAAAAATAATTTAGATTGAGAAATCAGCTTGAGAAGCTTCATATGCTTTTGTCTAGTGTAATCTCTTTTGGTGTCACTCTTAGCTTTAGACATGATGATACCTGCCATTTAGACCACATGATCTCTGGGGAACTGACCAGACATTAGCACAGAGCAGTGGTTTCTTAAAGTGAGATCTCCAAACCAGCAGCATCAGCAACACCTGGTAACATGTTAAAAATGCAAATTTTATGGCCTTATTCCGAAAATACTGGATCTGAAACTCTAGCAGTGGGACCCAGTAATCTGTGTTTTAACAAGCCCTCTAGGTGATTCTGATGCATACTGAAAGTTCAGAATTCGTGTTGGAACAACAAATGAAAGAAGGATCTGAAAATTTCCTAATGGCTGGAACAACTTCAGAAGAAAATGGGCAAGTGTGTGTATGGAGTTTGGCGAGAGAAGAAGCATTGGGGCTGACAAGGGTAAGGTGTAAACTCACAGGGTTGGGAGCAAAATACATCCCTAAATGGCAAGGAGAGAATGTAGGGTCAAAGGAAGAAGACCTAGAGCCCTGGGGATTTGTTGCTTTTGTGTGTGTGTGTGTATCTTTTCAAAAATCAAAAAGGGAAAGATCTCCCTCAGTCACAGATTAGAATAAAGGTAAAACTCTGAAATGGCTATGGGGCTATGGACCTCTCCAGGGTAATCTAGGTAGTACTCACTAAAAGAATTTTGAAAAAATATCTTCTTTCTAATCCATTTTTAAGTTGACATTTAAATATTTTCATAAAAATAGAAGTAAAAGCCATAATTTGCAGTGTATAATAAATACTACCCACCTCATCCAATTTAAAAGTTTACAACAAGCTCTTTTGTGACTGCTGAATATTTTATATGATTTTTCTCTCCTGGAACTTGTATTTTTATCCTACTTCCTCCACAGATTATTATCTGATGTGACATATTTCTATATTCAGAAGTCTTTTATCAGTCACTCTATCGTTCCTTAACAAAAATATGTGTGTGAACTAAAAGTTAAAAAAAATCTTGTGACCATAAAGTTCTAAGTGTTGAAAAGTTTCTTTTACACTGAGCAATTATTGGAATTGCACAATTGAGCAGACTACATTATCACAAATTTCAATAATCTTACTAAATCCAAAAAGTAAAAATTTATTGGAACTGTACCTCTAATTTTTTTTTTTATTTATTTATGATAGTCACACACAGAGAGAGAGAGAGAGAGAGGCAGAGACATAGGCAGAGGGAGAAGCAGGCTCCATGCACCGGGAGCCCGACGTGGGACTTGATCTCGGGTCTCCAGGATCTTGCTCTGGGCCAAAGGCAGGCGCTAAACCACTGCACCACCCAGGGATCCCCTGGAACTGAGATGCAGTGTATGGTGTCCTGAGCAAAGGACTTGCCCAAAGTCCCTTTGTTGTTTTGGAGATACACCACTTCATGGTGATGTGCAACTTAGGTTTGACATGTCTGTCTTTTACAAAGTAGAAAAATCATTGTGAAATATGAGGAGGAAAATGAAACTCTCAACTGCAGATGCATAGTCAGACCAAATTTAGGGAATAGTTCGTACAGAACTTGAGGATCTGGAAATCAGCTCCCTTGACACTGTCCATGCCCCTGTACATCCCTTGGAAAATCTATGCATACCTCCTGAGGTACCCCAATTTGTAGATCCCTATGTATGAAAAGGGTGCTGGCCTGGAATTTAGAAGACCTGAACTTACTTGGGTTTTGTTTCAATGGAAACTTGCACAAAGGGGAGGGAATCAACATTTTATGCATTTCTACCATGTGCCAGGTACTGACTAGATGCTTCACATGTTATTCAGTCACACAGCAACTTTATGAAGCAAGTGTAATGGTCATTGGCACCATTTTCAGATGAGAAAACTGGGGTGCAGGAAGCCTAGACTAATGTCATAAAATTAGGTAGTTATGAATCCAGGATTCAGTCCTAACTCTAAAGACCACAGTGCAGTCACTCTGTGCCAATGCTTACTTGAACAAGTCATTTTCCCACTTGTGAGCTCAGTTCATTCACTTATGAAATAAAGGAAGATGAACAAGGAGAATTATAAAGCCACTTCCAGAGTTGACATCCTATGAATCTATGTGTGGTGGAGACCAGGGCTGGAGTGAACTTCCTGGAGGTTAGTATCCCGTGGCATTAGAAGACAATATAGAAGGGATCCAGAAATTCATTAGACATAGTAGTATTTCCAACAGAATCTATGTTGCATTAAAGTCTAAAGAGTTTGACCTGCCATCCAGCCTGGGCAGCATTAGGTGAAAACTGAACTTAAAGAAAATTATTGGACATCTAAGAATTGAACACCTAAGAGGGATCCAGGGTGGGGGTGAAAAACAAGAAAATACATGTAACCCCATTTAAATTCAATTTAGTCTATATATACCTCTATTTCCATTTTTTTAATATTGTGAGATCTGAATACCTGGTACAGTCAAAAGGCCCATAAAGTGCCTAATTCTGAGGCAGTTGGAAATTACAGTAAAACGGTAGTTAACTTCATATTATATTTTAGAATATGTGGATCATATGAATCTCATAAGGATTTGTTTCTTTTATTTTACATGTACTGTATCACAGATTCTCAAAATAGCAGTCTACATTTACTGCTTTGACTTCATTGTTACAATTTACTCAATTTATTTCTTAACAACTTGCAGCCGGGCTCCAACTTCACTGGACTTATTCTCCTCAACGTTATCAGACTACCTCTTCACTGACAAACTCAGTAACATCTTAAGAATTTTTGTTCTCCAGGAGCTTTCTGCTGTGTTTGATGTGACTGATTTTATCTTCCTTCTGCAATCATGTCCAGCTTTGGTTGACCCAATATTAAATTCATCAAGTTTTCCTCATACCCTCGGAGCACACCTCTCTCTTTCTGGGAGATTCTTCCTCCTACCATTATAGGAGGCCAATAGTAAAGGTTTTGTTCTTAGTCATGTCTTTTTTCAGTCCAGATGATCTTCAACATTCTCATTGTCTGGGAAATCTGCGAGTATCTCCATTGATGACTCACAAGTCCATATTTCAGCTTTGTGCTCCAAATCCATAGTACTAAAAAAAGTTGTCTAACTGCTTCTAGATATTTTCAAGCTTACAAATTTAACATGTCCCAAAACAAATGCTTCATCATCACCTTAAACTCTATCCCTGGATTTCCTAATTCTGTTAATAGGACTACCATTCTCTCAATCATCCAGGCTAGAAATCTTGCTACCTTTGACTTTTTCCAGTATGTGCTTAAATTGTAACTAGGAAAAATACATAGACTAAAAAGACTATGTTGTATGCTTGCTTGGGAGAAGCTGGGAATTGACTCCTAACTCATAAGCAGTCTGGGAAGAGAGGCATCCACTAAGAAAGTAAGCTATCAGTCATTAAATCAGTGAATTGCAAGTTCTATTGATCATGCCTTGAGTGTATTTCTCTGTTTCTTCCTTTCCGGCCACACTGTGCTAGTTCAGTACCTTGTATCTTTTGTCCTGGGTCATTTTAATAGCCCCCTAAATGTGAGGCATGGGCTTGATTTTCAAACTCTGTACAAGTCGAGACA
Source organism: Vulpes vulpes (assembly GCF_048418805.1). Classification (NCBI taxonomy): domain Eukaryota; kingdom Metazoa; phylum Chordata; class Mammalia; order Carnivora; family Canidae; genus Vulpes; species Vulpes vulpes. The sequence continues at coordinate 121,118,325 of NC_132780.1, read as the reverse complement.
GAAGAGATGTTACAAGTAGTAAGTAGAACATAGCAGGGGGTATAGAGAGTGGGAAGGAGGGTGGTTATCTAACAATTAGAGACACAGGAGGCACTAATGTGAAGTAGGCTTCAAAAAATGCCATCTTGGGTCACAGTGTAAGACCTAGAACAAGATGGGCAGCCCGGGTGGCTCAGCGGTTTAGTGCTGCCTTCAGCCCAGGGCATTGATCCTGGGGTCCTGGGATCGAGTCCCATGTCGGGCTCCCTGCATGGAGCCTGCTTCTCCCTCCGCCTGTGTCTCTCATGAATAAATAAAGTCTTTAAAAAAAAAAAAGACCTAGAACAAGAGAGATGATCAGACCTGCCTAGTTGAAGGATGCTACGAAGTTGGAATGCTGCCTTCTGTTACTGCAGAAGAACATTAAGAGAAATAGAGACAAAAAGGAATTTGAGAGAGTAATCAGGATAGTGAAGGATCTCAAAGTTATATCTCATGAGGAATTGTTAACCAACTGGAGATATGTAACTTGGAGAAAATACACAAGGGATTTTATAGATGTCTTCATGTATGTAAAAGACTATTTTGTGGAAATCACTTAGGAATTTTATAAATGGCACAACTGAGTGCCATTGTTGGTTGAGCATCTGCCTTCAGCTCAGGTCGTGATCCTGGGGTCCTGGTATCAAATCCCACATCAGGCTCCCTACAGGGAGCCTGCTTCTCCCTTTGCCTATGTCTCTCTTACCGTGTCTCTCATGAATAAATAAATAAAATCTTTTTTAAAAAGAATTTTATAAATGGAGTTATCCTGAGATGAAATGCATTAATTTCAATGAATATCGTATGCCTACTCTGTGCTAGGCACAGAGGATACATGGCAAACAAAATAGTCCCTGCCCTCATGGAACTTGAGGTCTAGTCTGATAGAGACAGTAATTGAATAAATAAATAATTTCAGAAAATGATGAGATCAGCTACCCTAGAAGATAATATGGTATCTGTTGCTAGGAATATGTGAGCCTAGCTTTGATGACCATGTGGCAGGAAGGTTTTAGAAGAGATTTAGGTATAGGATGGGCTATTGGATTAGATGACCTTAAGGTACTCTTTAACCCTAAGATTTTATGATTCTTCCTTTCTACTATCATCTACCAAATTAGGACTTCCTTGCAAATTCTTTAAGGTTTAAAAACCTCAAACTCCTTGCTATTCCAGGAACAAGCCCTGCACTGAGGTTTTGAGTCAATAGTGACTCAGTGTGAGTATTTACCCATGTGATTCCTATGCCTGCAATGTCTTTCTCTCACTTCTCTGCCTCTCAAAATCCTCCTTATTCATCAAGGCTTCACTTAGAGATAAACCTTGAAATCAAGCTTTCTGGAAAGCATTGAAATATGTTGTTCCCTTTCTGGGCCCAGTGGCATTTAGCTGGTAGCACTGTTAAAGCATTTACTTTATTTTACTTATTTTGAAGTTCACTATTTCTCAATCTGCTTCCCTACTAGCTTTTGGTTTTCTTGAGGGCAGGGACCATACCTTTCATCTTTTATAATGCTTCAAGATGCAAATCTCCTAATCTTCCTTTGCACCCAGAAGATATTCAACAAGTGAATGAATATGGCACCAGGCAATAAATGCACTCATTATCAGGAGTGAATTAGACATGACCACTGCTTGAAGTACGGAAAAGAATAACCTATTGGTTTTAACTGAAAACCCTTTCTTCAAAGAGTGCTGCAAGAATTAAGTACAACAATCCATGTCAAGCACTGAGGTCAGTACCTATCGTAGAGTTAACCCTCACTATAAATTAGCAATTATTATGATTATGATTAGACATTCTTCCCCTCTAATAGAATTTTGGTTTAAATGTATTGTTTAAGGGTATGAAAAAATAGAAATTACAAAAGAAGGCAGATGATTGATTTTATATCTGGTAGTTTCCACCATCCTATCAGGCAAAATTAATTTGAGGTATAATAAGAAAGAAGTCTCTATTTGTACTGAATTGGAAAATAGTGTAATAGCAAGACTGAATATGGCTACCAGCAAGAACTCCTGTAGGTAACAGGCAGTAGAGACAACCTTCCTTTGCATTGCAGGTAAAGAAGCAGGAGTCTGGAAAAGTTCAGTGACTTGTCCAAGGTAATACAGCTGACATCAGAATGGGGAGACTAACAACCTTCCGGGTCTGTGTGGCTCCTTAGCTATTGCTCTTTCCACTGCGCCCTGCTGCCTCCTGGTTACACGGCTGAGGCCAGCACAGATTGGAGATGCCGTTACTCCACAGCCTCGCAGGCCCCAGTTCTCCACTGCCGGCACTCTATAGGCAGCAAACATAATTTCAGACTGATGGGGCTGAGACTGCGGATACTCCTCTAGCCCTAGGGAGAACTGACTCAGGGGCTCAGACAGGCTAGGGCCTGCAGGTGAAGCTTATGTGGGGCTCCATCTGTGAAAGGCTGTAGACATGATAAAGAGAAAGGATCTGAGGCCAGTCTGATGTGCATTTAGCCTAGGAGAAGTGAGAGAACACTACATGGTTCTACATCTAGCATGTGCAGCAAGACAAACCCAAGAATGTATCATGTCACACCCAAAAGGTCAAGACAAGCAAAAGGATTTTTAATCTTTTTAGAGGAAGAAGCAAAAAGCAGGAAGGGATAGTTCTCTCACCCCCTTGCTCTTTGAGAATTTGTGTAAATGTTAACAAAGAACTGAAAGGAGGCAGAGTTACTTTGATCTCAAGTAAGAGTGGTATATTCACTGCAGAGGTTAGAGAAAACAGAAGAAACTGACGGCCACCTGAGAGGAAGGGGAGGCTTCCTCTTTTCCTTTTCCTGAGTCTTGGGCTTAAAAGAATTACATAGCAAATAGATTGAATGCCTAACATTGATCTTTATATTAAAAATGCATTATTATATTTGTATAGACTTATTTAGTTCGTTATGATTTCAATAGTCAACAAGTTCAGTTTAACATTCATGGAGTTTTTGCTTATGCAAACTGCAGTTGCTTTTCCCCACTCAGATTGGATGACATGACCTCTAAAGTCTTTCCTAAATATAGATCAAGCACACCCTCCTGGAGGCTGTTTTTTATGTTTTCTTTAGTATTTAAATCATCACCATGGAATTAAAAAAATAGAAAATCTCTCATCATTTTTACACATGGAGACTATAGTACTCATTCAGATTATTAACAATTTCAAATAAATGGAGCCTGAATTAATGATGTTAATGAACTCTGGGTGCACTGTGCCATGAGCCAGGAAAAAGGGAAACCATGGATGAACTGAAACATCTTCCTGAAGAGTCAATTACTTAAGGATTTAGGAAGCCGGGGGTGTAAAGTGAATATTTGCATTAAAACAAACAACTATTTCCAATTTTATGGAGTAGAGGACAAAGCTTGCTCCTTTGAATTTTGTTATAGGCAAGTCCTAGTGCAATAGGGATATGTTTTTAAGTGCTAAGGTCTGAAAGGTACTAAAGCTTAACATGGATATTTAGACTAATATACTTACTTGTAGGCATATTAAAACTTCATTAGGACATCTGGGTGGCTCAGTGGTTGAGCATCTGCCTTCAGCTTGGGGCATGATCCTGGGGACCTAGGATCAAGTCCCACATTGGGCTTCCTGTGGAGAGCCTGCTTCTCTCTCTGCCTATGTCTCTGCCTCTCTCTGTGTGTCTCTCATGAATAAGTAAATAAAATCTCTAAAAAAAAAAACAACTTCATTAATTCAGGTTCCATTTGTTGAAATTTTTAATAATCTGAAAAAGTACTATAGTGTGTGTATATATAAAAATGATATTTATAAGTTCATGGTGATTATTTAAATACTAAAGAAAACTTATAAAAAATACCCTCAAACAGTTTATAAGGAGTAATTTATATTCAGAGACTTACTACACAAATTTTAAGTATTCTTATCTACTAATCGAAGCAGATGTAGAAAGCTGATCAGTCTCATTTTGAATTGCATTATGTATTTGAACTTTTACAAAACTTCCTTTCATTTTCTTTAACAATATTCTTATAATCAAGGCTTTTCCTTCACTTTTTTCTTCTTCCTGCCATTTGTGATAATCAGTAAGGTTTTAAATCACTAACTACCTCCCATTTTCTACCATATAAACCTTCTAAAGAAGGTGTGGTTTCCTAGATTCTAGTTGGGCAAGTTGTAACAGGGTCATTGTACTAATGTTCCCCAGTACAGTTACCCTTGGAATGACCTTGTTAGCTTCAATTCAGATGAAAATCTTGGCAAACAATAATAACCCAAGGGCCATTCCCCAGGGAAATCCTGACATGCCTAAAAATGATATTAATCATTTCTAGCCCTGAATCATTTATTCTATTTAGGTAGAAGAGAATTGTCACAAATATCCCTTCCAAAGTCAGCAAAACAAAAATTTACAGATTAATTCCCAACTTTAATGAATTCCCTATTAGGAGGGTGGCAAATTCGACATAAAGGTCATTTGCTGCAAACACAGTATGTCGCAAGAGAACTAAGTTTTAAATTCTCATTATTGCTTCATGCATCATTTATCCCATACCACACTGTTCCCTGGGTACCAGTTCTACTCATCCTGTCCTGGTGCTTAGGACCAAAGGAACAAGTTGTGTGGGGAATGGAAAACATGTTATCTTGGCCATAGTGGGAGAGCTATGTGTGGCCTTGGAAATATCACCTCACCTCTCTGGACTGAAGTTTTCCCAACCAAGAAATTTGAGGATTAGATGAGCATCATCTTATTGATGACTGCCAGCTCCAATGGTACCTGCTTCTACAATGAAGCATGAAGAGGTGAGATTGGAAAGGTGGTGGCAACTGGTGGGTGAGTGGCAGGGATGGGTAGTTGAAAGAGGACTTTGAATGCATGACTTAAGAGCTTGAATTTTCTACAACAGGTAGGGGAATCAATTTTGGTTCCTGAGAAGCTAGGTGAAGTGATGAAAGTTAGATCATTCTGACCAAAAAAAAAAAAAAAAAAAAAGATAATTCTGACTAGTGTGAGGGTGCACTGGAGTGGATTTAGGGATGTCACACATACATAATTACATAATAATAGCTAAGTCAAGATAAATATCTCATTATTTTTGCCTCCCACAAAGGAAAAGATTCCTTTCTGGTTTTATTGAAAAGAGCCAATTAAGTAAAAAATTGTAAGCCTGAGGAAAAATGCAGGGCTTATCTTCAGTAATCATCCTCACCTATACCCCTGCATGAGTTCAAGGCCTTTAAAATTTCCAAACAGTTTTCACAGGTGCTATCTCATTTCATCCCCACAAAACCCAAGTATTTTCTAACAACAGAAAACAGTCCTAAGCCAAGGCCCAAATAGCAACTAACCAGACTCTTTTAGGCAACCTGGCTGTATTAGGATTTCATTATGGAAAGGTTCCCTCAACTGCTGGCTACTCAGAAGTACTCTTGGGCAGTAGGCCATGAGCAGTGATGCATGGAAGTCCACCTCCTGGGGTCAGCTGAATGGTAGACGGGATCCCTGACTTCCTAGACATCCTCCTTGAGTGTACATTGACTCAGTTATGCTCCCCAACTTCTTGGGAGATGAGAGCTCCTTCCACAGCCAAGTGCTTTTCAGGACTATTATCTTCTCATCTGAAGATGGAGTAGGCATCTGTCACATTGGAGCAATCCATCAGCAAGGAAATAGGTTTTAAATGACCTGACAATTCCCATTGATAAGTGGGCCTACTTAAAGTGCTGTGTTAGTTGAGAAGGACCCTGAGACGGAGTTATCTATTATCCATGTTGGCCATGGGTATAGAAATGGAATAAATGGTGTCACAGGTACTCATCTTTGCTATGCCTATCCTTAGGCCTTAACACGTAGGGCTTAAAAACCTCACCCAAGGACTTATCTTTATCAATGTGGTTTCTAATTTGCCAGGTCATTAAGTTAGTGTAATGCCTAGTTACTACTGTTGCCTTTGGCACAGCCTTCAGCAGGTCCCTCATCAACTGTCCGGAAGGCCATCTATAATACCCTCTCTCTTCTGGGTTATATGAGTCTACTTTTCCGTTCATGATGGAATGATATTTTTGGCAACTCATCATTTGGCTGCCAGAATAGTATGCATCCTCTTCCTAAAGCAAGGTAATCCTAATTTTGGCAGGGAACAAGTTGTTTCTTTAGGGAGCACGATGAGGTCTCTTTCATGAGTTGTCATCTGGATGCCAATAGGTAATAGCCTCAACAGTAAAGTTCAAGGCAAGGGACTGGTCCTCTAAATGTCCACCTGGCAAGAGCACTGAAGTTTTGTCCCCAAATACACTGGGTTCTGGGCCACTTTCCAGAGGAATAAAAAAAAAAAAAATCTATTATATTGCTTTATGAGATTTCAGTCAAAAATTTGCAAGTTTTGACCCATTCACTTTGGAGATAAATTTTAGTGTATCTTTGCCATAATCCTATTGATTACCACTGTCTCTGCAAATGTACAAAAATCTCAGTGTGAATTATCTCAATCTGTACTTTCTTCATCAGGGAAATTACAAACTAGTACTCAATTTTCCATTGTATTAGCAAGTAACGTGAATCTTAACTTAGATAGAGGAATACTTGTCCTGTGCCAGCTTTTAGCTTCCTGAGTGATCATCATGCTCAAGTTGCTCCTTCAAGATACTATGAGAGTCAGGACAGTTTTGCCTCTAAGATAACAGTATGCCCTTATCTTCTTAGTATACTCTTATCTACCTTTAATCCCTGATTTCCTTTGCTTATTTTATCTTTTCAAAATTGCTTTGCAACCTGACCTCACCTTCATGACTCTACATATAGAGGACTCTAATAACTTCTTAAAGATATATCATTCTGCAGGTTTTTTTTTTAATACACTCACATGCACATTCCCTTATTTTCTTGGTATGTATCATATGCTACCTTGGACCAATAGTAATCTCATAGTCATCCATGCAATCATTCATTAAACAAATATCTGTTGAGGACCTTCAATATACCGAGTCTATATCTTAAGCCTTTCTAGACAGATTAAAAATTATAAAGGGTGGTGATCATGTCTTATATTGTTTTTCGATTCAGTTTCATTAAGAACAATACTTTGCACATAATAGATGCTCAGTGTTTGTTCACTAATTAAATTCTAGTTGTAACCATATTTCAAATTTGGTGGACTCTGTATGTACATCTTTCCTTTTAAAAATCTCCATTTCATATATCAGATGCCCTAAAATTGTTCTATACTCTGAGTGTATTGGTTTCCAAGGCATCTATTGATTTTTATGCAATTATTAAACCAGTCACTACAACACATAAAGAAATAGGCTGATGAGCAGGGGTGCCTGGGTGGCTCAGTGTTTGAGCTTCTGCCTTTGACTCAGTTTGTGATCCTGGGATCCTCAGATTGAATCCTCAGATCGAATCCCATTGCTTCTCCCTCTGCCTATGTCTCTGCCTCTCTCTGTATCTCTCATGAGTAAATAAATAAAATCTTAAAAAAAATAAAATAGACTGATGAGAAAGAGAACCATGATTTTTTTTTTAAAGTACGATGTCACCTTATAAACTACCCTCATTTCATAAGAGACTTCTCTTGCCTGTTCAGAGCATATCTTCATATCTTTTTTTAAAAAAATGTTATTCTGAGAGCATAATGGATGTCATATATCTATGCTCAATGAACAATCATTGATCAATGTGGTAAAGTTGGGCCAGAAAAACTAATTATAGTTCTCTTTGCCTCCATTTTTCACTCTGTAAAGTGGGAGTAGAATTAGTTATCCACTTTTTTTTTTTTGTTACATATTTTTTTTGTTACATATTCATTATAGTATTCTATACTGTTCTTAATTTTTTTGTAGTTTTATGGTTTTATTAACACAAATATGACATGCACATAAGTTGTCTATTCATTTTCTTTGTTATGCAGCCTGGCATTGGGATTGGTGACTCTGATGGCCAGCTGGGTTGCTCTTTCCACAATGGCTTTGCAGTTCTTGGGAGGATACATTGTGAGCAATCTCTGCACAATGAGATTTGTTGCACATCAGCTGCACTTCAAGCTCCTTGATGTTGTGGACTAGGAACTTCTGGAAGCCACTGGGCAGCATGTGCTTTGTTTTCTTGTTGCTCCCATAACCAATGTTAGGCATCAAGAATCTGGCCCTTGAATCTTCTGCGTAACCTATGGTCAATGCCTCTGAGTTTCCGCCAGTTGCGTTTAATTTTGACATATCGGTCTGACTGGTACCTGATGAACTTCTTGGTTCTCTTTTTAATGATCTTGGGCTTCACCAGGGGTCTGAGGGCAGCCATGATGCCCAGCAATAGATGGCTGCCACCTCCGCAGGCAGCACCGAGGAAGACTATAATGTTCTTTATAACCTATTAAGCACTGTATGAAAAGTGAAACCCTGGAGTTGCCTCTTTGACAAGGTTTAGATTCTAAGAACAGTATTTTAGGTGCAAATCACATATATCCAAAGTTACCCTTTAAAAGACCTTAAATATCAATAAATTCAGCCCAGCTATTTTTCTCCTAGGATTGGAACATCTCACTGTTTCTTTTCTTGAACACCAGATGAAGAATTGTATTTAATTTCCATTTATGGGTCAAGTTATGCAAATAATATGCCCTATATTTTTAAGAACTATCAGTACCCTCAGTTCCCTGAAATGTTCATACAATAAGCATGTAGGAATGAGGACCACTGAGTGAAGTAATAGCAGATTCACTTCTCACATCTCATATTCTTTATGAACTAAAACCCATAATTATTAACTTATTACTAATGGTTTTATAATTCGTATTTCCTTGGCCCCTGCTGTTGCCTGCTGATGCAGGACCTCAAGCTCCTTACAGAAACCTCTGCTCATAATTTCTAAGAGCCCCAAGACAGTGTTTTACATGGGTTCAAGAATAAGACTTATCTGTGGCCACATGGATGTCTGTTGCTGAAGTTTCTGTTGTCTCTGAGAACTTCTAGTACTAATTGTTGAGTCAGCCCCATAAAACCAGGTCACCACCACTTTCTACTGGAGATTTTCATGATCTCCATTGTGGCCCTCAACAAATTAAAATGCTTCTGTGTCTTCTGGAGACTCCAAGACTGAAAAATTATGTCAAATTTCCTGCAGAAGTGGAAACAAGTCCTAATCATTCACCTATTGATTATATTTTGTGACATAATAAAGATTTCAATGCACTCCTATTTCTGCTTATGGTGCTTTCTAAGAAGAGTCCATGAAGCTTCACTAGAGAATGAATCTCATTTGTTTTTTTAAAATATTTTATTTATTTATTCATGAGAGACAGACACAGAGAGAGAGAGAGAGAGAGAGAGAGAGAGAGAGAGAGAGAGAAAAGTAGAGACACAGGCAGAGGGAGAAGCAGGCTCCATGCAGGGAGCCTGACATGGGATGCCCTGGGCCAAAGGCAGGCGCTATATCGCTGAGCCACTCAGGGATCCCGGAGAATGAATCTTCTTGATAGGTAAGACATTGTCCCCTTAATCCAAGAGTGACATCCAAGATATAGGATGACATGGGCATTGACCAATTGGGACACTGGCCTAGTGCACTGTAGCAGTGCAAATGGAGTAAAAGTAGCCTAGCGAAACTTCCTTGTCAGTGGTACCCACACTTCTTGACAATCTTTCTCCTAAAACCCTTATGTAAATAACCTCTTGGCTGCCTAAACTCACCAATTTGCTAGATATGTCAAAACATGTTTGAATCCCAGTTGTAGACAGAGCTTTGTCCTACTGTGCTTCTCTGATATATCTGAATGGTATTTAATTTAAAAAAAATGATACTCTATATTGTAGCAACAATAATGAAAACATTTAAAATGTCACAAAAATTCAGAAAACCAATAAATGAATCAAACTTTTTTAGACATTTCCTCTGAATCCTTGTCCATATGCAAATATTTGATAAAATTGTAATTTTAATAATTATAATTAAGTCTCACTTTTTCAAATACAATCATATTGCTCATTTTGCCAACACTGAGTCCCTACCATGTGTACATCAACTGAGATCAAGAGAAATGGTTTGCATCTTCGTATAGTTTCATTTATGTGGGAAGAAAGTTAGATATAAAGGTAAACCATGTGTATGTCCTCTTTGGGTGACTCCTGGTAATATTTTTCACTGGATGGCTTCTGTGGCACTTAGAAGTCCTTCACTTTAACTCCTTTCATGCCAGATTAAAAGCTTAGCCTCCACAGAATAGTTTACTTACTTAGAGTTCCAGCTGACTTGGCTCTGTAAGAGATTTATTTTTATTTTATTTTTATTTTTTTTTTTGAGATTTATTTTTAATTCTAAAAAGGCCCATACCCTTTGACCTTGAAAATATTTTAAAAATGCAAATAAACAGACCATAGTTAGGTTTTAAAACATATACAGCAGTTTTTTCAATTGGCTGCAAGCAAATGTGTTTTCCCACCATATCTGGCATAGTTCTAGGCACACAGTAGACACACAATAAACACTTCCTAGTGGAATCAGGATATTCAATTTTGGGTCTTTTCATATGTTTTCCAACACAGAGCAGCAAAATTTATAAAATTTATAAAATCACAGCCAAGAGTTTAATGGTAAAAATTAGGATAATTGGATCATTTTTGATAAAGACGACTAAATGGGAAAACTGTATTCAAATTCTCAGAAAAGTTTAGAGCAAGGAGAATACTGACGGGAGGATATACTCAACGGCCTCAGACTTGCTTATTCCTCAAAAAGAAAAAAAAAACCAACCCGAGTTTTTACTGGCTCCATAATATGGACTTAATATAATTTACCTAACTACATCTCTATTCTCTGATACTGTTTTCCCTATTTTTCTCTAGGTCTGTATCTTACATGCTAATCTTATATGCATAATTTCAAGCTACTCAGCTCTCTGAATACTTCCCTACATACACTTCTCGCATTGCACAATCTCTTCTCTTTGCCTGGTATGGCTTTTCCTTTACCTACTGGAAAACTGACCTTTGTTTAAAATCGTGGTCTACAAACTATCTGAGTTAGTACTTTTCTGAGACTCCCAGGTGCTCTCAAAAGAGTACTAAGAGTTATTTAAGGAAATATTGGTCATTTTCCCTAAATTATTACTTTTATCTTCAAGTATTAGACACTACTAATGAATAAAAAATATGTTATAAAAATAATGAACCACAAACATAGTGAAATATTAATGGGCTTACAAACTGAACTATATATATCTCTCACAAAAATCCTTTCTGGTTTGATATTTGGTACTTCCTATTACTCTGGTGGGGATATTACACAGGAACACACATTCCTTGGAGCTTTGTGCTTTTTCTCCCATTTCCTTTCAGAATTCCATCCTACAGGTACAGCAATGAAGTCAGTCAGAGCAATGATGGCCGTCTTGATGGCCACAACCAAATGAGGGAGACAGACACTCTGCATTCTGGAATCTCTTTTTGGATAATCCATGGAGCTTTAAATTTTTTTTCAAGTTTTTCCCCCTCCGAGTCAAGATATTCAATAGCCAAGAAACAGAATGCCATTTTTTTTTGTAGCTTTCACATTTACCATCACTATTATATAAAAACCTAAAGATTTTTATTCTATTCTGGAATGTGAGTCCTATTTCCATATGAAGAAGAAAATTTTGACCATTTCTGATTTGATGCTGGCTAATGAGCTCCCAAGCTTTTGTTTTGAATGAGAACTTCTCAGACATATATCTATTACATTTTTTAAAAGATTTTATTTATTTATTCATGAGATACACACAGAGTGAAGCAGAAACATAGGCAGAGGGAGAAGCAGGCTTCATGCAGGGAGCCTGATGTGGGACTTGATCCCGGCACTCCAGGATCATGCCCTGAACCAAAGGCAGACACTATTACATTTTAATGCACATAAAACAAGGCTGAATTGCCTAAAATTTGTTGTAAAGAAGTATGCTTAAGTAAAAGTATTCAATCAACACATATTGTTTTATATTAATTCATGTGAATATACTTACCCTTGTCAAAGCTTTTCTCAAAAAATGTGAATAGAAATGGAATAAAAATACTATTTTTAAAACATCTCAAAATAATCTAATCAATAATAATATATTAACAACACAAGTATGTGTTAGAAGCAGAAAAAAAACATCAAGGGTTTATTCTCCTTTTATAGTAGATAGTAAAATGTGCTTTGGATGCTAAAATTAGAGTATTAATATATATCTGTCAAAGGCTTGATATGAAACTTTTAGTATAACCAGAGTCTATTTCACAATGGCAGTATTTCAAACATGGTCCTTCTTTTTGGGTAGTTACCCATTACTTTTCCATTTGGGCAAACCTCATTGGTTGGAACAAGCACATCCAAGTATGATGTGCTTTTTACTGAGGACATTTCAACATCCACACAAGTGTGTTCTCTCAGAGGCTTTCCTACAGTGACAATGTCTTATATCTGCTAAAATACCTCCCATAATTCTCCATTGTCTACAAGACAAAGCCCAGATTTCTTGGTGGAACATTCAAAGCTCTGTCAAATCCAGCCCCAAACTGACTTTTCAACCTTATCTTCCATTAGTCTCCTCTATCAGCTTTCTGTTCTAGCCAAACTGGTTTTTCCAAAGTCAGAAGAACAGACTCACATTGCTTTTAATTGCTCTGACAGCTCCACCCACCTCGGAGTTTACTAAGAAGGGGGTTTGTCTGGTGGGTTAGAAATGAAGTGGTGGAAAATAATTTACCTCCTCTCTCCTTTCTTCATCTTCAAATCCTAGTACTCATCCTTTAAGATCCACTTTAGATTGAAGTGTTTTCCACTCACCTAGTATAAATAGGACAGCATAAGCAATTAGTTTGAGCAAATTATGTTCTGCCTCATAAATTTTTTATGGATTCAAATGTGATTTTAAATAATTATTTATTTAACATTCCATGTGTTTGTTTCCCTAGAGGATAAGCTCCCCAAGGGCACAGAGCCCCTCATGTGGCTGGCTCATGTACCTCTTTATATCAGGTGTCTAACAGATGTCTTGCATACAGTATGTACTTAGTAGATATTGGCTAGTTTTATTTAACTCACATTACAAAAGATTATCAGTAAAAATGTTATCAAAAATGTTGTATAGCTTTGCTGAGAAATTTGGAGCCTTTGTTAAGAATTCCTTGTAATCAGAGGCTTTCTGAGGAATATGTGAATCACAGTGAAGAAATGAATTAGTTTGGGGATGAATTTCCATTAAAACCAAACAAATGTATTATAAAAATATTAAATGAAAACATTTAAGGTTAATATTTTCATCTATAATTAAATATGCTAATATATTAACAAAATTATTCCAATTTCTGTTTTCCTTTTCAATCTTGATCCTAATCTACACGTATTTAGAATTGGAAATATGGTAACATATATTGTTTCTGAGTTGCAATTAGTCTTTACATTGTTACTGGTTGAAAATATGGGCTTAGGGATCCCTGGGTGGCGCAGCGGTTTAGCGCCTGCCTTTGGCCCAGGGCGTGATCCTGGAGACCTCAGATCGAATCCCATGTCGGACTCCCGGTGCATGGAGCCTGCTTCTCCCTCTGCCTATGTCTCTGCCTCTCTCTCTCTGTGACACTCATAAATAAATAAAAGATTAAAAAAAAAAAAAGAAAATATGGGCTTAATATAATTTACATAACTACATCTCTATTATCCGATATTGTTTTCCCTTATTTTCTCTAGGTCCGTATCTTATATGGTAAGCTTATAAGCTTACTTCTAGTTTTCTGAATACCTTGCTACATATATTTCTGATATTGTATAACCTCTTCTCTTTGTCTGGTATGTTCCTCCCTTTACCCATCTGGAAAACTGAACTTTGTTTAAAATAATTGCCCACAAACATTTTTGATCTTATACCCTACTAGTAAAAAAAAAGTTTTAATATCAGCTCCAATATAATCTGCATATTTATAAAACATATACTCTTGACCTAATGTGATAGGCATATATAAGATATACAAGAATAAAAAGGATAAGGTATAATAAGCAATATTTAAAAACTGATTTTTAATTAAGGCCTCAAACATTTTTGTTCTCAACTCCTTCAAAATTAGTAACTGTATTGATAATTGTGAAGACTTCACACTGGCATTAGCTACATCTCAATCATACTTAAATTTAGGGTAAGCTTTACCTATAGTGGATGGTAATTTCATACTTCCAAAATTCCTCCCAAGAATTTCAAAATATTCGGGCCCATTTCTTGTCAAATTTTATTAGGTCATATTGTTTTTACCTAATGATATGAATTATGGAGAGTTCCTGCCAAGAGTAGGAGAACATCAACTTTGCTATTTTGTTTGTTCACTTACTCTTGCACTGTTAGTAAAATCTGTCATCTATATTTGTAAGAATGATTTCAACCTGTGAGGGTTGATTTAGTTAAAAGTCAAATATGACTGAAAATCCACTTAATTAAGCACAAGTAAAATGCCATATATTGGTGAAGATTTAAAAAAGCAAGAGGGCACCTTGTATTTACAACCCCTTCTAGGCTGTGGATTCCCTTTTCCTTTAGGATAGCCGTAGCGTGAAGCCGTGTCTTCTTCTGACATACAGTATGAGGAGGTCACCAGTATCTACCCGTTAATTAACCTTCAGAAAGGCAATTTCTTACTTTTTAAATATAAAAATAAGTTTAATAGTTCTAACACTATAAAATATTAGAAGCTCATTGTCTCCTTTTTTTTTTTTTTTTTAATGTAGGTTCCATGCTCAATGTGTGGCTTGAACTTACAACCCTGAGATCAAGAGTCACAATCTCTACCAAATGAGCCAGTTAGGCACCCAGTTCTAACACTATAAAATATTATATTGTACAACATCTCGGTACATATACTCAATTTTGGAGACCAGTAGTTTAAACATAACTTAGAAAATGATCTAAGAGACATCTCTCTCCCATGCTACCATAGCTGCCCAGATGACATTATGATGTTGTCTGTTTACATGTCTCCACTCCACAAAAGCTCCTCTAAGACTGGAACAAGACAGCAGTCATCTCTGAATGGCTTTTATTTATCTCCATATTTCTGTATTCTTAGGTCTGGCACAGTGCCCTACAAAGAGATGAAGAGCTGAATAAATGAACTCTAAATGAATTTAAGTGAAGCTTCTTCTAGATTGTTTCTTTTGAGTGATTTTCTAAGAGAAATTTCCAGGGCAAGGACATAAGAGTTAAGCTATAGGCTTGAAAACCACTTTCTCTCTGTGTAAACTTGAACAAGTTACTTTTCTTGTTCCTCAGTTTTCTCATTAGTAAAATAGAGAAAAATTTCATCTATCATATAATGTGCCCCAAACATCTGCCAGGGTGCCTCAAAGGAATTAACTTTTTTAAAAAAATATTTTATTTATTTATTCATGAGAGACACAGAGAGAGCGTGCGTGAGAGGCAGAGACACAGGCAGAGGGAGAAGCAGGCTCCATGCAGGGAGCCTGACATGGGACTTAATCCCGGGTCTCCAGGATCATACCCTGGGCAGAAGGCAGGCGCTAAACTGCTGAGCCACCCGGGCTGCCCAACTTTTATTGTTAATGAAGAGTACAACTTTCATTAATGGGGACTCTGAGTTGGAAATCATAGACTAAAAGTGACAAAGACAAGAAGATATCAGAAAACCTCCAGAGGGCAGCCCAGGTGGCTCAGCCCGAGTGGCTGCCTTCAGCGGTTTTCTTAAAAAAAAAAAAAGAAAACCTCCAGAAATGACAAAACAAGTAATAAAATGGCAATAAATACATATCTATCAATTATTACTTTGAATGTAAATGGACTAAACACGCCAATCAAAAGACATAGGGTGTCAGAATGAATAAAAAAACAAAACCTGTCTATATGCTCCTTTAAGAGATTCATTTTAGACCTAACGACATCTGCAAATTGAAAGTGGGGGGGGGGAATATTTATCATGTAAATGGATGTCTAAAGAAACCTGGAATAGCAATACTTATATTGGACAAAGTAGGCTTTAAAACAGACTGTGGGGTGCCTAGTAGCTCAGTCATTTAAGTGTCCAATTCTTGATTTTGGCTCAGGTCATGATCTCAGGGTTGTGAGATTAAACCCATGTCAGGCTCCACACTGAGCAGGGAGCCTGCTTGGAATTTTCCCTCTCCCTCTCCTTCTGCCCCTCCTCTCCTGCTCTCTCTGTCTCAAAACCAATCAATCAATCAATCAATCAATCAATCAAAGACTGTAACAAGAGACACAGGAGATAGAGGGGACAATCCAGTTGTAAATATTTATGCACCCCAAATAGGAGCACCCAAATATATAAAACAATCAATAACAAATATAAAGGAGCTAATTGATAATAATACTATAATACTAGGGAACTTTAACACCCCACTTACATCAATGGACAGATCACCTAAACAGAAAATAGACAAGGAAACAATGGCTTAGAATGACATACTGGACCAGATGGACTTAACAGATATATTCAGAACATTCCATCCATAAAACAGCAGAATACACATTCTTTTCAAGTACACATGAAACGGGGGATCCCTGGGTGGCTCAGCGGTTTGGTGCCTGCCTTTGGCGAGGGTGCGATCCTGGAGACCCAGGATTGAGTCCCACATCGGGCTCCCGGCATGGAGCCTGCTTCTTCCTCTGCCTGTGTCTCTGCCTTTCTCTCTCTCTCTCTGTGTCTATCATAAATAAATAAATCTTAAAAAAAAAGGATAAAAGAAAAAAAGAAGTACACATGAAACATTCTCCAGAACAGACCACATATTACATCAGAAAACAGGCCTCAACAAACACAAGACTGAAGCCATACCAGGCACCTTTTGTGACTACAAAAGTATAAAACTAGAAGTCAACCACAAGAAAAAGTCTGGAAAGACCAAAAATACACGGAGGTTAAATACCACTCTACTAAACAATGAATGAGTCAACCAGGAAATCAAAGAAGAAATAAAAAAAAAAATACTTGGAAACAAATGAAAATGAAAACACAACACTTCTGACACCCTTGGGACACAGTAAAAGTCATCCTGAGAGGGCAGTATATAGCAACACAGATATTTCAAGAAGCAAGAAAAATCTCAAATAAAGAACCCAACTTTACACCTACAGGAGTTAGAAAAAGAAAAACAAATGAAGCCTAAAGGCAGCAGAAGGAAGGAAATAATAAGGATTAGGGCAGAAATTAATGATACAGAAACTAAAAAAACAATAGAGCAGATCAATGAAACCAGGAGCTGGTTCTTTGGAAAAAAAATAATAAAATTGAGAAACCTCTAGCCAGATTTGTCAAAAAGAAAAGAGAAAGGACCCAAATAAAATCACAAATAAGAAAGGAGAAACCACAGCCAACACCACAGAAATACAAACAATTTTAAGAGAATATTATGAAAAACCATATGCCAACAAACTGGACAACCTAGAAGAAATGGATAAATTCCTAGAAACATATGAACTACCAAAAATGGAATAGGAAGAAAATAGAAAACGTCAATAGACTTATAACAAGCAAAGAAATTGAATCAGTAATCAAAAAACTCCCAACAAATAAAAGTCCAGAACCAGATGACTTCACAGGTGAATTCTACCAAACATTTAAAGAAGAGTTAATACCTTCTCTTCTGAAATTGTTCCAAAAAATAGAAAAGGAAGGGAAAGTCCCAAATTCATTCTATAAGGCCAGCAATACCCTGATACCAAAACCATATAAAGACTCCACTAAAAAAAAGAAAAAGAGAACTACAATCCAATGTTCCTGATGAACATGGATGTAAAAATTCTCAATAAAATACTAGCAAACCAAATCCAACAAAATATTTTAAAAAAATCACTCATCATGATCAAGTGGGATTTATTTCTGGGTTGTAAGTGTGGTTCAATATAACATACCACATTAATTTAAAAAGGGATAAGAACCATATGATCATCTCAATAGATGCAGAAAAAGCATTTGACCGGGACTCCTGGGTGGCTCAGTGGTTGAGCATCTGCCTTGGGTTCAGGTCATGATCCTGGAGTCCTAGGATCCAGTCCCGCATTGGGCTCTCAGCAGGGAGCCTGCTTCTCCCTCTGCCTATGTCTCTGCCTCTCTCTCTCTCTGTGTCTTTCATGAATAAATAAATAAAATCTTTAAAAAAAGCATTTGACAAAGTACAACCTCACTAATGACAAAAACTCTCAATAAAAGAGGTTTAGAGGGAACAAACCTCAACACAATAAAGGATATATATCCTTTATTATACACACACACACACACACACACACACACACACCCAGCTAATATACTAAATAGGGAACAAGTGAGAGTCCTTCCTGTATGGTCAGGAATAAGACAGGGTTGTCCACTCTGACCATGTTATTTAACACAGCACTGGAAGTTCCAGCCACAGCAATCAGACAACAAAGAGAAAAGGCATCCATATCGACAAGGAAAAACTAAAACTTTCACTACTTGCAGATGACATGACACTAAATACAGAAAACCGAAAGATTCCATCAAAAATCTACTAGAACTAAAAAAAAAACAAAACAAAATCTACTAGAACTGATAATTAAATTTAGTAAAGTCACAGGATAGAAAATCAATGCACAGAAGTCTGTTGCATTTCTATACATCAATAATGAAGCAGCAGGAAGAGAAATCAAAGAATTGATCCCATTTACAATTGCACCAAAAACCATAAAATACCTAGGAATAAATCTAACTAAAGAGGTGAAAGTACTCTGAAAACTATTAAACTCTGAGGAAAGAAATTGAAGATAATACAAAGAAAAGGAAAGACATTCCATGCTCATGGATCAGAAGAACAAATACTGTTGAAATGTCTATACTACCCAAAGCAATCTCCACATTTAATGCAATCTTCATTGAAATACCACCAGCATTTTTCACAGAGCTAGAACAAATAATCCAAAAATTTGTAGGGACCACAAAAGACCCCAAATAGCTAAAGCAAACTTGAAAAAACAAAGCAAAGCTGGAGGAATCACAATTCTGGACTTTAAGTTATATTACAAAGCTGTAGTGATCAAAACAGTCTGATCCTGGCAAAAAAAAAAAAAAAAAGACACACAGATTAACAGAACAGAAAATCCAGAAATGAACCACAAATATATGGTCAATTAATCCTCAACAAAGCGGGAAAGAATATCCCATGGGGAAAAAACAGTCTCTTCAATAAATTGGTGCTGGGAAAACTGGAGAACAACATGCAAATGCAATGCATTTTTTAATTTGTTTCTTACACTACACAGAAACAAATTAAAAACTTAAATGTGAGACCTGAAACCATAAAAATCCTAGAAAAGAATACAGGCAGTAACTTCTTTGGTATTGGCTGCAGCAACTTCTTTCTAGATATGTCTCCTGAGGCAAGGGAAACAAAAGCAAAAACAAACTAATGGGACTTCATCAAAATAAAAAGCTTTTGCACAGCAAAAGAAATCAATGAAACTAAAAAAAAAAAAAAAAAAAAAAAAAGAAATCAATGAAACTAAATGGCACTTTACAGAATGGGAGAAGATATTTGCCAATGACAGATCCCATAAAGGGTTAGCATCCAAAATCTGTAAAGAACTTATAAAACTCAGCATCCAAAAAATAATCCAATTAAAAAATAAGCAGAAGACATGAGTACATGCTTTTCCAAGTAGGTATCCAGATGGCTAACAGACACATGAAAAGATGCTCACCATCACTAATCATCAAGGAAATGCAAATCGAAACTATAATGCGATGTCACTTCACTTCTGTCAGAATGGCTAAAATCAACAACACAGGAAACAACAAGTGTTGGTGAGGATGTGGAGAAAAGGGAAAGAGCATTGTTGGGAATGCAAACTGGTACAGTCACTCTGGAAAACAAAATAGACATGCCTCAAAAAGTTAAAAATAGAACTATGCTACCATTCAGCAATTGCACTACTAGGTATTTACCCAGAGAATATAAAAATACTAATTCAAAGGCATACATGCACCCTGATGAATATAGTGACATTATCTACAGTAGCCAATTATGGAAACAGTCAAGTGTTTGTTGGCTAATGAGTGGATAAAGATGTGGTGTGGTATATATAGGATGGAATATTACTCAGCCATCAAAAAGAATGAAATCTTGCCATATGCCATGATGTGGATGGAGGGTAGAGTATTATGCTAAGTGAAATAAGTTAGAGGCAAATACCATAGATTTTGCTCATATGTGGAACTTAAGAAAGAAAGCAAATGAGCAAAGGGAAAAAAGAGAGAGAGAGGCAAACTTGAGAAACAGACTCTTCACTATAGAAGAAACAGATGGTTAACAGAAGGGAGGTGGGGGGGATGGGTTATATAGGTGGTGGGGATTAAGGTGTGCACTTGTGATAAGTACGGTATGTTGTGTGGAAGCACTGAATCATCATATTGTATACCTGAAACTAATTTTACACAGTATATTAAATTACTGAAATTTAAATAAAAACTTTTTTTTAAAAAGGGCACAATTTTTAAAATGCCTCTTGATATTACTGCCAATTATTTTCCTGCTGATGCTTTCCAGTATAGTTAATAGGTTACTTCATCACTCTTAGACATAACATTGACTCCTTTACATGGTAGTGTCAGTAATGACATCGAAACCTACTACCTAGGGAGGGGCCGACTTCAGCTATTGCTTCAGAACCTCTATAGATGCCCCCTTTTTAGTGCCCTCTTCTGCTCAGCCCTGAAATTGCCACCTTGAATCCCTGTCTAGCATCTGCTACTTATTTTTCCTGTTATTTTCCTGTGGAACACTTATCAAAATTTTGACTAAGGGTGCCTCTGTAAGTTTCGGTTTATTAACTCCTAATCAAATTGAGAAATTTCATTTTTTTCTTTGGTTCTTCTGCAATCCTACCTTTGTTTTTCCTTAAGTGTTTTGCTTATGTAAAAGTGGAAAATGAAGATAATACTGGAAAGCATAGAGATAATAGAGATCATCCAAAATGCCATCAAAATTAGTATTTCCAGACATCTGTGTGCTTGCATGGATATTTCTATGTAAATGAGATAAACGTTACTTTTTCATGGAGGGCAGAGTAATCTAGCAGAAAGAGACTGAGGTATAAATCCCATCCCAGCTCTGCCAGTTTTTTTTTTTTTTTTTTAAGATTTACTTATTTGAGAGAGAGAGAGTGAGAAAGAGAGACAAAGAGTGCCGACAAGCACGCACACACAAAAGCGAATGGGGGGAGGGGCCAAGAGAGAGAATCCTCAAGCAGATTCCCTGCTGAGCACAGAGCCTGATACAAGGCTCAGTCCCATGACCCATGAGATCATGACCTGAGCTGAAATCAAGAATTGGACACTCAACCAACTGAGCCACCCAGGTAGTCCCTCCAGCTATGTCATTTACTTATAACGTGACCTTGAGTACTTATTTTTTCCTCCATGTATTAAAAGAAGGGCTAATAACACCTATCTCTTGGGGTTTTGAGAAAATTTAAATAGGTACTCAATGAATATAAATTTATTTTTCCTTTTTAAAATTTTTCTTCAATTTATTTTTCCTTAAACATCAACATTTAGGTGTTTAATATATTTTGACTAAATAAATGAGGTATTACAAAGAAGAGTTTCCTTGTGGACCTCTATTTGGAATGGTTGACTCTGAGTTCATCTAATTAAACTATCTCGTATTCTATTTGCTATCTTCATTCTTAAACCTGCTTATATTTTCTTCTAGTTTCAATTAAAAATGCAGCTAAGTGGGGTGCCTGGGTGCCTCAGTCAGTTAAGCACCTGATTCTTGATATTGGTTCAGGTCATGATCTCAAGGTCATGAGATTCAGTCCTGAGTTGGGCTCTGTACTCAGCAGGAAGCCTGTTTGAGATTCCTTCTCCCTCCCCCATACCCCTGCTCATGCAGGCACTCTAAATAAATAAATCTTTTTTTAAAAATGCAGCTAAGTGAGACGCCTGCGTGGTTCAGTGGTTGGATGTCTGCCTTGGGCTCAGGGCACGATCCGGGGATCTGGGATTGGGTCCTGCCTTGGGCTTTTTGAGGGGAGCCGGCTTCTCCCTCTGCCTATGTCTCTGCTCTCTCTGTCTCTCATGAATAAATAGATACAATCTTTAAAAAAAAAAAAAAAGGCAGCTAAGTAATTTTAAGCAAGTCACTTACTGTAGTGTACAGTAAAAACAGAAGAATAGTTTCAAGTAGTACTTCCTAACTGCAAACTGCTATACAAATTTCTTATTACTACAAAAGTTAGTTCATTGTGCATTTTAATTCATGACTATTATCTTGTGGCCACATTCATCAACCTCTTTTTTTTCTACTACATCACCCAGCTTTCCTACATTTGTCTTTTTCTAATCCTTTGGTTTACTGTTACTGTGGCTCAGAATCACTGATCTCTGCAAGGAAGCATTTGATGAGCCCTGGAGGAAACCAGAGATATGTTCACAAGTCACACATAGTTCAAGATGTAAGGCTTAGACTTTAAGATAAAGTAAAAAAGACCAGAAGAGGTGAGGACTGTGTTTGAAAGAGAATAGAGCCTAGAAACAGGACATCTGAATCCTAGCTGTTACTTTAGCTACATGGACTTTAGGTTAAGTTAGTAAACCCTTCTGGAATTTCCCCATCTGAAAAGTGGAGGTGGTAACAGTACTTACATCATAGTACTATGAATTTGAGATAATATGTGTGAAGCTCTTAAGAACAGTGCTTAGCACACTGTAAACACTCAGTATATATCAAATATTAAAATTATTATAAACTGTTAAGTGGTTAACATCAGGTGGGAAGATAAAGCAAGAGTTTGAAAGTTCAGAGAAACACTGAATGTTAATTTCAGTAGCTCTATTTCATAAACTTCTCCCTTCTTAAGCCCTAATTCTAGATTGAAATACTTTTCTTTTTTTCCTATAAAATTTCTCTCTTTGGGTCAGATTTTTTTTTTTTAAACAGCATCAGTTCAAAATACTTGAAGGCAGTAACAGTAAAGCTATTAATTACAACCTTAAGTTTGACTATTTTTCTACTTTATTATATGTAGAAGAACAGCTGTGTTTCCAATTTGTATAACCTAAACATTTGTTACTCACTTTCCTGCTGGTATAATTGGAAGTAGGAGTAGGGAGTAAAGAGGAAGGCAGGATTCAAAGCTTTGCTTCACATTTTAGGTACTAGAGGCAAAGGTCTTTCATAATGCCACAGAGAGATAACATTCATCTGACAAAATTGCCATGCACCGCATTTGCTTTTAACATTTTTATCCATTTCTGTGACATCCAGAGACCTTGTGTTTTCTTTTAATTGCAAAGAACAAGAGACTCTCTTGGCTATAAAAGCTATGCTCAGGTTTAATATTACAAATCGACTGCATGTTGGCCAGGTCTCCACCTGGATATTTTGAGTTTGGCCTGCAGGGTTCTGAATATTGGCTACTAACACTTAAAAATCCAGAGATCTTGCACAAAAATCGTTTTAGGGTTTCTCTGGCGGGGGTGGGGTGGGGAGGTGGGGATCGTATCTCAGAGTATTGGACCCACATCCCTGTGGGCAACAATCCGCTGGTGCTTAACAGCCGCTCTTTTCAGTTATAGCGTGGGCACTAATTTGCCATATTTCTTATTACTCTTCATTGTTTCACACCAGGCCAGTTTCATTCATTTGCTTTCTTTTTCCGGGCCCCGTAGGCATTGGAGTCTGTAAACCCTCTGTGGACTTTTCCTGTCTCCCATCAAAGCTTACTTTGTTCCAAGTCCCTCGCAAGTTTTTCAAAGCAACGGCGAGGTAATCTGATGGACTAGGGAGTATTTTCACATGTGCTTTCTGGAGACAGTATCTTCACAGAAAGGATGACTCTGCAGGTGGAAATTACAGGCACCACGGGATTACGGTCAGGATGGCAACTGTCCATTCTATCTCCTTTTTTTTTTTTTTTTTTTTTTTTTTTGCTATCCTGGCTTAGCCATACCTCACGGTCCTCGGGCAAACCTAAGGAATTTGGTTCTCGGCCGAACAATGCACGCGGGCTTCTGTGTGAAACCTACGTAACTAGTTGCTCTTACGGTCTGCCCTAGTTCCAAAGGGCAGAAAGCCACGGGCTCTTCTGAATCCCCGCTTCCTCGGAGGCCTCAGGATATCCGGTCCGACGGCGTTCCCCCATACCTGTTCTCGGGGCTCGCTCTGCGCCGGGCCGTCGCGCCCAAGGAGCGCGCGCATCCAGCATGAGCTCATTTCTCAGGGGCGTTTCCAGAAGGCCCAGCCCGGCTGCGCACGGCAGGCGCAGGCGGCCTCACGTTATCAAAGGCCCCCGCCGCGGGGCAGGGCAGGGCGGGGCGCTGCCTGTCTGTAAGCTTTCCTCCTACTTTAGCGTCTGAGGGGGCTCGCGCCCGGCGGGGCAGGCGCCCCGGACCCGTCTGGCCCTGTCGGGGAAGCCGCTGGTTCTCCGGCCGCGCTTTCCCGGGGCGGACGGAAGGCTCCGGCGCGCAGTCTCGGCGGGCGGGGGAAGCCCCTGTAGCCGCTCTGTTCGCTTGAGCGCTCCGGGCCGGGCGCCGCCGACCGCAGCAGTTTCGGACCCGCTGCGCACGCCAGCTGCGGTTTCCACAAGGCCCGAGAGCGGCCGCCACGACCCCGGCGCGGCTCCCCTCAGCTCCGGGGCCGCAGCCGCCGCCGCCGCCGCCGCAGGCGGAGGGCCAATCACAGCGCAGCTAGGTCTTGCGATTGGACGGCCCTGAGCGCTGATTGGCTGCCGCTGCGGGCTTCGGCCTCCCTCCTTTTCCCTTTCGCCCCCACCCCAGCTCCAAAGCTTCGGGCCAATGAGAAGGCGCTTTGTAGACGTCCTCCCTTTTCTTTCTTCTTCTCCCCGCCTCGGCGAGGGAGGAGACGTCCTGACTGGCCAGACTGTCGTCGGAAGCCCCCGTCGCCTCGCCAATCCCCGAAGCAGGTACACTCCCAGCGGAGTTTTCGGCCAATTACGAAGGCGGCCGGGGCGCCCAGCCGCGCCGCTTCACCAGTGACTCCGGGTTTCGCCGTCCTTAACTCCTCCAGCCTTTCGGCGAGGGCCGGCGGCTGTGATTGGCCGCCGCTGCCATTGTCGGATTCCCCCGCTGGCCAGCCGCGGGACGAGCCCCGACCTTCTTCTCGTTCGGCGGCCTTCGGCACTTTCCGCCTTTTGGGCGTGGACTTCCGGCGACACTTTGTAATTGGCTCCTCAGGCCGATCGGCTTTTTCCGGGAGGAGCCGCAGGCCACCGACGTCCGTGATTGGCTGTGCCTCCGGCCTCGGTTCCGTCGCCGAAGCGGGCGGGCGCGGACCTCGGCCGGCGATTCCCAGACGCCTGTTACGCGGGTGGCGGGGCGCTGGGCGGTGGAAGGCTGGGTGGGGGAGGAAGGAGGCGGAGGACGAGTAGGAGGGGGAGGGGGAGTGGGGAAGAGCTAGGCGGCTGCGCAGACGGCGCTCCTCGCACAGAGCAGCCCCCGACCCGGGCGAATGCAGGCTTGTGCCGCCGCCGCCGCCGCCGTCGCCCGGGCCGAGTGACAAAGGAAGGAAGGAAGGAAGCGAGGAGGAGCCGGCCCCACAGCCGCTGACAGGGCTCCGGGCTGGGGGCAAAGCGCGGACACTTCCTGAGCGGGCACCGAGCAGAGGCGAGGGGCGGGAGGGCGGCCGCGCTGGTGCCGCGGACGGGGGAGGGGGCCCCCGGGGACGGAAGCGGTTGCCGGGTTCCCATGTCCCCGGCGTATGGGGAGCAGTCGAGGATCCGCTGCCTGGGGTCTGAAGGGAGCTGCCTCCGCCGCCGCCGCCGCCATGGCCGCTGGATCCAGCCGCCGCCTGCAGCTGCTCCTGGCGCAATGAGACGAGGAGCCGCCGCCGCCGCCACCGCCCGCCTCTGACTGACTCGCGACTCCGCCGCCCTCCAGCTCGCCGGGCCCCCGCCGCCAGCCCGCCGGATCCCGCCGCCGCCGGAGCCGCAGCGTTTCCCGTCGCATCACCGAGCCACCCCCTCCCTCTCCCTCCCTCCTTCCCATCCCCCCTTCTTTTCAAGCGTGAGACTCGTGATCCTTCCGCCGCTTCCCTTCTTCATTGACTCGGAAAAAAAATCCCCGAGGAAAATATAATATTCAAAGTACTTCTTTTCAATCAAGTATTTGCCCCCGTTTCACGTGATATTTTTTTAAGACCCCCCCCCCCTTCTTCCTCCCTTCCAAGGAAACGGAGGGGAAAGAATTGTATTTTCCCCCCCCCCCAGCCCCAAATCATCTATATGTTAAATATCCAAACTGGTCTGTCTTGAAGGAGAAATACATTACTCGTTTTTTTTTTAATTGTACAAAAGGAGCGAAAAGCCAAGAGGACGAAGTCTTTTTCTTTTTTTTTTTTTTTTTAATCTTCTCGTGGGAGAACTTAATGCTGCATTTATCGTTAACCTAACACCCCAACATAAAACAAAAGGAAGAAAAGGAGGAAGGAAGGAAAAGAGGGTGATTCGGGAAGAGAGTGATCATGTCAGGGCGGCCCAGAACCACCTCCTTTGCGGAGAGCTGCAAGCCAGTGCAGCAGCCTTCAGCTTTTGGCAGCATGAAAGTTAGCAGTGAGTATTGATTTTATTTTACGCCCCTTCTCCACCTCCTTAAAATAAGAAACCTTTAGTAACCAGGATCTTAAAACATTAGACCTCCTGATACTAATAATCAGAGGTATTGAAAAGGGCAAAAACCTGTCTTAAGTCCAGGGTTAGGCAGCTCCCTCTTTTTCTCCTCCCGCACCACCTCCCAACCCTCCCCCCCCCCCCCCCCCTCGGGTCTCATTAACCTTGAATTGAGAGAATATGCTTTTTATTTGGGCGATTTGATTTGGAACTTGTTTCTTACACTTTTTGTGCGGTTAGTCGTCAGCCTTATCAAGTGTGCTTGAGTGTTTCCATGTTAAAACGGCGATGAAAGTAAATAGTTGCTCATCCCTTCGGGAAAAAAAAAAGAAGGACAAGACGATTCAAATTATTATGTACATTTGCCGAGTACGTGTCTTTTAGAAGGAGGGTTATTTCAGCTCAGGCCTCGGGGATTATCGTAGTTTCGTGTACTTGCTAGAAAGACTGTAAGTGTCACGGTCTCCTAACATTTGTTTGTTGCCTGTGTGACTACAAAGTATTTGTTCTTAATCCGGAGATGAACTTGCTCAGTAACTCGTATTCACGTTTTGGAGGAGAGCCTCGAGTTCTCCCTTTAGAAAGGGGTCCGTGGGAGCTGATAGAGACCCAGTAGCAGTTGTATTGCTACAGGCATTGTTTTAATTGGATGCACGATTTCATGTTATCTCTTAACCTCCTCGTTTTGACATTACCAATTTACCACTATATAATTTATGTTTAATCAAAAGGTAACTTGGAAGTAGGGCCAAGTTTTGATTGAGGTTTGTCTTGTCATGTTGCCAAATACTAAGTTGAATGTTAATTGTCACTGACTCATCATTAAGTTCAGTTTTGGGGTGCCATTTGCATTCAGCACTTGTTCAATGATCTGGAGTTCAAGGGCCCCCTTCTAAGGACTATTTACCATAGTATTTAAAATACTCTTGCATTGGTTTCCTGCCGCAGTTAGATAAAACTATGGATTTAGTTATAACAATCTGGATTTAGACCTTTCTGTCACAGGTTTTGCAGAAAGCTGTAGTCCGGGACATAATAAGGTATTTGAGCTTGTGTTCAGCGTTGTTGCTAGACTGTACTTTGTCCCAGATTTGTGCTATTAGTCTGTGTTCTTGAGGTGTTTGGTATACTAAGTATCTGGTGTTCCAAAGTATCTCTATTTGTAGATATGTTTATGTGGTATTTAGCGACAGCTTATTTAAACCGCACTTCCAGAATTTGACAAAAATATCTACATTGTTTCCTTATTCCTCTAGAAGGGGGCACAGTGAGGGCAAAGAAACTATTTTGCTGCCTAGGATAAGGAAAGAACTGAGATTTTTAAAAAAATATGTAAATACTGTTATGTGAAATTGATTATATCCTTAAGCAATATAAACTTATCACTTTTAATTGAGCTCAGGATTTCAATTCATGTTGCCTTTTGGACATGCCTGAAACAGGGTGGTCTAAGGTAGTAGCTGAATAGCAGGTCATTTTTTAAAGTTACTTATTTTTGTGATTAGTACAGAATGCAGGATATGTGAAGAAAGGGGCTGATGATGCATTTTTCAGAGAAGAGTCAAGCTTTCTAAGCACTTCATGGGGTCATTTGAAAGGAATATTTTAAAATTCTGGGGTAATTTTCAGCTATGATGAGGCAAATCTTATAATAGCTACTTAAGAGCCTCTTGTGGTACTGGAGTGTTTGTATGTTTTTCATCTTGGTAATATAGTTTAAAAACCACTTGAAATCAATTTTAGGTAATTATTTTATTAGATCAATTTCAGAGAGCAAAACAGAATGGCTTATAATGTTAATTTTTGGACTTTTTATTTTGTTTCCAAGATTTCCTTTGAAAATGACTCCTTAATTCTTGGTAATGTGGATGTAGACTGAGGATGGAGTAACTCTTGTAAAGTGCATAGGTTAAAGGTGTTTAATTTTCTATTCTCATATGGGTCAACATTTAAAAATTGGAGTTCAATGCTAATTCTGTGTTTTTGACAACCTTAACTGTAAGGATTTTTTTTTTTTTTTTGTAAGGACATTTTAGAAGAAAGAAGTATCCTTAAACATTTGTTACAGTGCTACTGTTTTATAAAGGACCCTTGTTCAAAACAGAGATATGTAAAGAAATTAATGGCCCCAATGGCTTATCACTTAGTCGTAGAAGCAGTATGGTACAAAATATGAAAACAATAGCATGATGACTGCAAGATTATAAATACAAATAGAATGCTTTGTTCAGAGGGATGAAGAATACTGGGGTGAGGCCTTCAGGTTGGAGAGGAAAGAAAGACTTGCTGCCGAGATGTGTTTTAAGACAGGTGTTAAAGGAGGCAATCACTTGAATTGATAGAGAAGCATAAAGGATTCTAGATGGAAGGAATGGACAGAGGCACGGAGATGGTGATTTTTCTGTGGCAAGTAGATAATTTTTAACCAAGCAAAATGGTAAATTTGAATTAAAGGGGCCTAAATAGGAAAATAAGAGATAGGATATGGGAAATGTGTTAACCATCGCTGATGGAGAGCAGAGGGGGCCTCTAAGAGTTTGGATGCAGTTCAAGAGACATTGGAATTTATTGTATGTTGATGAACAAGATATTTGAAAGTGATTTGGGCAGCTGTGTTAATGGATTACAGTAGACATTAGAGCCCTTTTAGGGAGACAGTAGGGTGTGTTGCGAATCATGAAGAAATATAAAATAAAATGTGAAAGTGGTATGAAAATAATGCATTTGAGAGATAGTGTGAATGAGGAACTGGCAGGACTTTGGATTGGATCGAAGGGAAATGTTTGGGAAGGAGTCAGGAGTTAAAAATAAATTCTGATGTTGTTGGTCTGGAAGACTTGACCGTTGAGTTATATTGTCAATTGTAATGGGAAAGTTGAGAAAGTGCTGAGATGAGAGGGTAAATGAGTTCACTTTTTAAAAATTTGATGTACAATAGGTTCCCTTGAAGTTCAGCAGGCAGCATTTGGTTACTGGCAATGATATTTAACTTTACAGTCTATTAATTGCACAATTTCTAATTTCTCTTCATTTAAAAATGTTGGATTTATTTTTGGGAGCAGTAAACTAACGGTTTTTACTTAAATGCTTTCTATTAAAGTCTTAAGAAAGAAAGTAATTTTTTATGTAGATTCAAAAGCCTCACCCTTCATCCTAGTTATAACAACGGTTCCATGGTTTTGAAAAACAATGGAAATTTTTTGGACTAAACTATGACATAAAAACTTTAGGTATTTTAAATAGCCTTTAGTTTAATCTTTGGTATGTTTAAGCCTATTTTTCATAAATAATGGTTATTCTTAGGTAAACTTTGCACTGAAAGTAATGATAATAATACAAGTAAGAATAGTTTTTATTTGGTTTGTGAAGGCTCCAGCAGAAGTTAAAAGTTTTGTTTTTTTTTTTTTTTTTTAAGATTTTATTTATTCATGAGAGACCCACAGAGAGAGAGGCAGAGACATAGGCAGAGGGAGAAACAGGCTCCCCGCAGGGATCGCCCTGAGTGGAAGGCAGACGCTCAACTGCTAAGCCACCCAGCCATCCCAAAAGTTGATTTTATAAAAATATTTTTTGCCTCGTTAGTTGAATTAAGTAAGCATTCATCCCAAGTTTATATATCGACTTATTTATTTTAAAGATTTATTTATTTATTTTAGAGAGAGGGAGAGCATGAGCAGGAGAGGGAAACTCAAACCGACTTCACACTGAGGGCAGAGCTTGAAGTGGGGCTGGATCTCAGGACCCCAAGATCATGACCTGAGCCTAAACCAAGAGTAACGCGCTTAACTGACTGCACCACCCCGTGCGCCCCACATTCATCCCGAGTTTAAATCACGTATTTAAATTGTATATCTGAAATATTTTTACTTACTAAGGCGAAACCAGTATTTCTTTTTGGTTCACACCCAGATGCAAGTGTTATTAAAAATATCTTAACAGCTTTACAGTTCCTCCTGTGGAATTGTGTGATATTTTACTCAAAGAGGACTGTCTATGGTGATTCTGATTAAAATATTAGTAATAAATCCTTTTGGTATACTGTTGGCAAAAATTTAGCTGATTGGCTAGGTTTAATTTTTACATACAAGGTTTGGAAAAGAGGAAAAGAAATCAGTGAGAATCACTTATTTCCTCATATAAAACTTTTTACATCAATTTTTTACATCAGTTTTTTTAATGAAGAGAAAATAAATAATAGTAGTTGCATATTACTGTGCAGTATTTAGTTGTATTAAAACCAAAGACTACGTGGCAATTTAGTTACTCTGTTCCCAAGGTAGTTTAATCTCCTTGCATCTAAAAATTAGGTTATTAGAATTTAGCCAATTTCTAGATCATTCGCATTTATGTGGATGAGAGCTTGTGTATGAAACTGAAAGCTTTACTTTCTTTTTTTTTAAATTATTTATTTATTTATTTATTTATTTATTTATGATAGTCACAGAGAGAGAGAGAGAGAGAGGCAGAGACACAGGCGGAGGGAGAAGCAGGCTCCATGCACCGGGAGCCTGATGTGGGATTCGATCCCAGGTCTCCAGGATCACGTCCTGGGCCAAAGGCAGGTGCCAAACCGCTGCGCCACCCAGGGATCCCCGAAAGCTTTACTTTCATTAAGTTTCCATTCCTTTTCCGACCAGACCTTTCCAGAGTTGTTAAAACACTAATACTTTCTCATAGGAATTGCATGCTCTCTTGTTGCATGTACCTATAGAATGCTAATTGTGAAATGACTATAAGGCACAGGTACTAGGACAAAACTTCAAGGGAATCCAGAGATTCACAAATCAATTTATGGCTGATTGGGAATGGCATTGAGAAAATGAGGTGACATTCATTTCACTGGTGTAGGGAAAATCAGTTCTTGCACCCTGTGCCGTCTGCCCCTTGTTTTAGACTTCATTTGGAAGTGTGAGTTACTGTTTTGGAGAAACAGCAAGGCTGGTGAAGCCAGAGCTTTCTAAGTGTCAGCAGCAGGTTCTGAGACTGGAGGATCTCAGTTTTTTTGTATGGTTTATGTATAGAGAATGCTGTGAAACAGGAACTTGCTGACTTATGCCACATTTCCATACTTTTTAATGAGACTAATGGGATTGTGGGATAGGGATAGAGATGGGCAGACTGTAAATCTGTGCTGTCTCTTGTGATGCTCCACCCTACAATGGAGAATGGAGGGACAGAGCACGTGGGTGTGACTGGAGTATATGCTGGTGCTAACAGGACCAACCTGATTTCCCAGATACTGTTATAAAAACATAATAACCATAAGTAAAGGAATTTGTTGGAACATTTAGCATCATTTTCTGGCATATTTTTGGGTGGGAGGTGTGGTGGAAAGGGAATCTTCCATGGTTTCAAGGGTAGAGGTATTTTTGTGGTGTACGGGTTTTAGGGGAGAGATTGCAGTCTTTGCTTCTGTCTTGGACTGTACAAATCTTGGTAATGTGAATTGCCTTTGAAATTGGTTGAATGTGATGTAGAACTGTATATTCACATGAAGACTTCTGAATAGTACAAGGAAAAACTGACAGTAGAGTTAAAGGAGAACAATTTGTTTTCCCAAAGGTTTTTACCATTAAATTGATTTTAAAAGGGCATTTCTGCTATTCTGTTTATTACTGAGTTTTCTGTTTTCAAAAATGAGTTAATACGCAGCACATGGACATTCAGAAAATTATTTCAGTGTATACTGTGTCTGTAATGTTCTTGGTCTGATATAAAATATGAAGATACAACTCTGTAGATTTGGATTCTTAATTTACAGCCCTCCTTCCCACTTTTGCTTATGTTTTAGGTAGAAAGGGCTACTTTGGAAGGATATGCATGTTAAAATTTGGTGAATAGTTGAATCTTATATTTTTGCGTTTGAATAGTTTTCTTTTTTCTTTTTTTTTTTAAAAGATTTTATTTATTTATTCACGGGGGGGGGGGGGGGGTGTGGGCAGAGACACAGGCAGAGGGAGAAGCAGGCTCCATGCAGGGAGCCCGATGTGGGACTTGATCCCAGGTCTCCAGGATCTCGCCCTGGGCTGAAGGCGGTGCTAAACCGCTGAGCCACCCAGGCTGCCCCCTGAATAGTTTTCTGAGAAGCATTTTGGTTTGATTAGTTGAGACAATGATGTATTTTCTTGTTTTTCAGTTCATTCTCTTAAATCAACTTTTCCTTTGTCTTCAGGGTACCATGGCCAACTGTCGCATAAAATATAAATCTCTTAATATGTTCCCTTTTCAACATATTTTGGAGTTATTAATTTCTTGATTGTCCTTTGAAATCAATTTAATAATAAAAAGTAAACACTTATGATGGAAGAAGAACTGTTTTCCTAGAAAATTGTATTTCAGATGGTGGTGAAATTTAAATGAATTTACAGGCCTGGGATTGAACAGACATGCCCTAAAGTCAGAGAGGTTGGTAGGCAGGCAAAAATAATAGTAACACTGGTATGAAGCACTAATGTTATCTTTTTCATTTTCCTTAATTATATCATGTGAAATCTTTGGCTTTTGAAGCCAAAAATAAATAGGCTACTTTAATAGAAAGTTGAAACAAATAATAATGTGATTGACATGTGATATGCCTATTGAATGTTTACTGTGTTCTAAGTAAGCATTTTGCCAAATTTTTTATATACAGTATTTCAGTGTAATCATAACTGTAACTCTACAAAGTAGCTAATGCTGTTATCCCCACTTTAAAAAAAAAATTTATTCATGGGAGACACAGAGAGGCAGAAACACAGGCAGAGAGGGAGAAGCAGGCTCTCCTCAGGGAACCCGGAGCCCCCCCCAGGATCATGCCCTGAGCCAAAGGCAGACGCCCAACCTCTGAGCCACCCAGGCGTCCTTTTTATCCCCACTTTAGAGATTAGGTAAATGAAATTTAGAAAGGTGAAGCAGTTTATCCAAGATTACGTGGAAAAAAGTTGCTTTGCTAGAATTTAAACCCAGGCATTCTGATTCTAGAGCTCTTGCTCTTTATTGTATATGTTTTAGAGAATTGTAATGGTGTTACCTGTTACTTGGATTCCAGAGATAAGCTAAAGTGCCTTTTGCTTTTAGGATTGTTTTTCATTGATAATTAGTATATGTGTAAAACTTTCATGATTAGTACTGCTTTTGAAATTAGTTTCAGGCATGCCTGTTAGCAAATACAGTACTTCAGTTTTTATAGTTTTATATATATATATATATGTATATATATATATGTATATATATAAATTTTTTTTTAAGATGTTATTTATTCATGAGAGACACACAGAGAGAGGCAGAGACACAGGCAGAGGGAGAAGCAGGCTCCATGCAGGGAGCCCAATGTGGGACTCGATCCCAGGATCTCAGGATCATGACGTGAGCCAAAGGCAGATGCCCAACCATTGAGCCACCCAGGTGCCCCAGTTTTTATAGTTATATTGAAAAAAGTCAATTCTCTTAAGATTTCAGGAAAATTTAAGAAAAACATGAGAGTGGAAATATTAGGAATTTTATGCCAGTCTAAAAGGAAAAATAAGTAACTTTTTTTTTTTTAATGTTCAGAGAACTTTTTATTGAAAAGTACTGATTGTTCATAAGTAAATCTGGTATATTTATATTTTCAGGTAATATTAGAATGTGATTCTTCAAATTAGCTATTATTAAAGATTATTATTTCTATCTCTTCCTATAGGTTGTGAAGTGTTCTAAGTGTTCTCTTTCTCCTTTTAGTATTTGATACCAAACTTTGTGAGAGTGTGTGTGTGTGTGTGTGTGTATATATATATATATAATTTTGCGATTTTATTTATATTACAATTAGTTAAGTGTCTCGGGCATTTGTTATAACTGTGAGTCTTCAGGGTTTTTGTTGTTGTTGTTTAAAGAATAACAGCAGTGCATCAATGTGGAATTGGGTTGTTTGGAACATCACTTTTTTTTGGAATTGGTTGGTATTTGGCAATCAGGAAGTAAACCAAAAAGGCTCCTAAACATCTGAAATCCCCAGACAAATGGTGCAAATGCTTTGTTCATCGTTGGTTTTTTAGGTTGTTATTTACAGTTCTTTATTATTATTTAACACAGTTGTAATTCATTCAATTGCCTGTTTTTTAAAAACTGCAAATTAGAAGGGAATGAATGAGCACTGATACTAAGCATTACACCTCCTAGAAAGAATAGAAGGAAAAGCATGCATGTTGGGATTACTTAGTGTAGGCTTACAAGCTTCAGGGGCAACAACTCTGATAATTGTTCAAAATGTTGACCTAGAGAAGGTTAAGTTATCTCTCTTTTAAAAGGGCAGAAGGATACCTAGGGTTCTGCAGTAACTTCTCATTACATCAAACATTCTCTAATTTGTTGGTCACTGAAGTGATGAGAAAGATAACTGGGTCATCACTGTCTGGTTGACCAACTTTATTTGTATTTCAGTGATATGGATAAAGGTATTAAAGTTTTTAATATATTGGCCGAGATACTTTAATACTCAGCAACAGCGTTTTATCTTATTTAAGGTTGTTTATTTTTTTTTCTTTTGTGGTAT
Organism: Vulpes vulpes; assembly: GCF_048418805.1. NCBI lineage: Eukaryota > Metazoa > Chordata > Mammalia > Carnivora > Canidae > Vulpes > Vulpes vulpes. The sequence goes on along the minus strand of NC_132780.1, from coordinate 121,083,215 downwards.
TATGGTGTTGCTGTTTGGATTTTAACCTGCTTTTATCTTCCATTTGTGGAATGCTTAGAAGGCACTGCATAGGATTATTTAAGTTTTCTTATATATTATGATTAGGTGTTAGAGAATAACTACCAAACACACTTAAGACTATTAATGAGAATTGAAAAGGTGATCTTTTCAATTGTTGATCTGAAGAAAAAGGACAATTGTGGCAATCCGATCATCTTTTGGAAGCTTAAGAAATTCTTAGGGGCTACTTGGCTAATGCAGCTAAAAAAATATTTGGTGTTTTAGATTTTTTTTTTTTTCCAAGGAAGGCTAACCGATCTTAAAAATGTGACTCCTGGGGTGCTTGGGTGGCTTAGTTGGTTCAGCTTCTGCCTTCGGCTTAGGTCATGATCCCAGGGTCCTGGGCTCAAGCCCTACATTGGTTGGTGTTCTTACTCAGCTGGGAGCCTGCTTCTCCCTCTCTCTCTCTCTCTGCCAGCTGTTCCCCGTTTCATGCTTGCTCTCTGTCAAATAAATAAAAATTAAAAAAAAAATATGTTAACTCCTTTTACTTCCCCTTATTCCATAAAGTCCGTTAGTTCTTTTTTTAAGTTGCTTTTTATTTTTCTTCTTCTTCTTCTTCTTCTTCTTCTTCTTCTTCTTCTTTTTTTTTTTATAAAGGGCGTGTGTACTCAGGCAGGGTTAAAGGGTAGAGGGAAAGTGAATCTCAAGGAGGCTTTATGCTCAGCATGGAGTCCCCACTTGGGGCTCAATCTCAGGACCCTGAGATCATGACCTGAGCTGAAATCAAGAGTTGGAGGCTCAACCAGCTAAACCACCCAGGCACCCTAGTTAATTCTTTTGAATTGATTAATCCTTTTTCACGACGTGTGTTGAAGTTACTGAGCTGAGTCAAATTGCTATTTTTAGATTTTTAAGTCTGTAGAGGCAGCATCTGAAGAATTTGAGGTGCTGGAGTTAATGCTTGGCATCAGACTGCCAGTATTGCAGGTGTATTTGCTGCTTGATTGGAATTTCAGTTTTTACGCCGTGTTTATTAAACTCTGAAGGGAATGGGGAAGGTTTGAGTTGGTAGGGCTTCAAAGATTTTATTTATTTATTCATGAGAGACACACAGAGAGAGGCAGAGACCTAGGCAGAGGGAGAAGCAGGCTCCATGCAGGGAGCCTGATATGGGACTCGATCCCAGGACCCTGGGATCACAACATGAGCCCAAGGCAGATGCCCAACCACTGAGCCTCCCAGGCGTCCTGGTAGGGTTTCAATAATAGTACATAATTGTATATATATCATATTTATATAATTACAGCAATAACCACAATATTACTAATTGGCTGTCTATCATACATAGACAATTACATGCTAGTCTTATTTACATATCTTGCTTTAAAAAATGGAATTTCTTCATGTGATACAGAATTTTCAAGGTTTTCAGTGATGCCTTTGTTTTACTCCTGCTTTTTAACTACCAGTTCCCTTTCCTGGATATAGCATCTCAATGTCTTAAGTATCCTTCTGTAGATATCCTGATTCTTTACATGTTATTTCTATTATGGAATTATATTTTGTGTATCCATGCCTAAATGATCACAGTTTTAGCATAAGAGTGTTAAAATTTAAATCAATAATTCTAAAAAGTTGTGATTATTTTCCATTGTAGTAGGTTACTAAACCCTTATTTTTCTGAATGTGAATTAGATGGGTAGTAAGTGCAAATATAAGAATGCTTCTTTTGGCAATAAGAAGTAAAATGCTGATAGTCATAACCAGTGAACACTTAGCACATTTAATGTATTTCCTACTCTAAATTTGAGAAATTATCTATAGCATCACATAGGTATTATCATTCTTGCTGAAAGTAGTTGTTTATTTGTCATGGTAAAGGAAAACACAAAGGAAAATTCATTTTTTCCTTTAACTTTCTATTTTTCTAATATCTTACATGAGAAAAACCTGTTCTCTTGAGAGATCAGAGGCGCAGAGTGCGTCAATGTCAATGAAGCCTGTGCCTTTTACCTCTTTAAGAGCGCACGGTTTCATTCTGCTTCTAAATCAAGCACTCCTTAGTCTTTTAAAAAGTGAATCTTTTGTCTTATTTATTTATTTTTTAAAGGTTTTATTTATTTATCTGACTTGACAGAGAGAGAGAGAGAGAGAGAGAGAGAAAAAGCACAAGCAGGGGGAGCCGCAGACAGAGGGAGAGGGAGAAGCTGACTCCTTGTAGAATAGGGAACCTGATGTAGGGCTTGATCTCAGAACCCTGAGATTGTGACCTGAGCTAAAGACAGATGCCCAACCAACTGAGCCACTCAGGCACCCCAAGAATTTTATATTTTTATAAAATAGCACATTCATACATTTTTAAAGAAATCAAGTAGTGCAAAAGTTTTTATGGAAGCTACTTTTTTTTTTTCTGTTTCTCGTAGGCAAACTTAACTATGACAGCTGTTTTTCTCTGTTAGTCTTTTTCATATTTTTTTTTAGATTTGTTTTTTAAAGATTTTATTTATTTATTCATGAGAGACATAGAGAGAGAGAGGCAGAGACACAGGCAGAGGGAGAAGCAGGGAGCCCGACATGGGACTTGATCCCGGGACTGTAGGATCACGCCCTGGCCTGAAGGCGGCGCTAAACCCGTGAGCCGCCTGGGCTGCCTCTAGTCTTTGTCATATTTTTAATTAGTATACTATTTACCTATTTGTTAAAATTACTTTTTGATCTTAATTATTTTCTCATGATGATAGGTATTATTCTCATCATTATTGCCCTTTTGCTAAATAGGCCTCTAGTCTTTGTCATATTTTTCATTAGTATACTATTTACCTATTTGTTAAAATTACTTTTTGATCTTATTTATTTTCTCATGATGATAGATATTATTCTCATCATTATTGCCCTTTAGCTAACATGCTAATATAATTATACTATTTTTAGTATTTGAATAACAATTCAAATAATTAATACTCAATATCTAGACACTAAGCAGTATTCTTAGCAGAAGCAGGTAGTGTACAATGATCCATAACCTTTTAAAAACAGCTTTATTGAGATCTCATTCACATACATTAACATTTATTCATTTAAAGTGTATAGTGGTTTTTAGTATGTCTACAGAGTTGTGCAACTATCAACTAATATTAGCACATTTTTGTTAAGAAGAAGCCTTGTATCCAATGGTATTCCCCACATTCTCCTTCCTCCCAGCTCTAGGTAACTACTAAACTACTTTCTGTTTCTATGGATCTACCTATTCTCAATATTTCATATGAATGGAATCATACAATCTGTGGCTTTTGGTACTGGCTTATTTCATATAATGTCTTCTATGTCCATCTCTGTTGTAGCATTTATCATTCCTTCATTCCTTTTTATTTTTGAATAATATCCAATTATATGGAAATGCCACCATTTTTTTATCCATTCTTCAGTTGATGGACATTTGGATAGTTATCTACTTTTTGGCAAGTATGAATAATAATGCTATGAACATTTGTGAATAAGTTTTTACATGACCATATATTTTCTTTTCTTTTGGGTATATACCTAGGAGTGGAATTGCTAGGTTGTATGGTAGTTATTTAATATTTTAAGGAACTATCAAACTGTTTCCAAAGTGACAATTTCCTTTGCTTTGAATATTTTTTAATAGTTTATTTCCATTTTCTTTTTTCTTGTACTGTTTGCAATTATCATAATCTTGGTTTTTTTACCCCTCAAATTTTATCAGAGATTCTCTAGATTCTACTCTGCTGTCTGTCCTTTTCTGGAGTCTTCATCTTATTGCTGTCCTTGGCCCCAGTGTACAGCTGTCACTTTGACTTCATTGCTCTTCATGGTCTAGTCTCTTATTTCCCTGGATCCCATCTCTGTATCACTGAGCACTTATCTTTTTTTTTTTTTTTTTTTTTTTACTGAGCACTTATCTTAACATAATCTCATGACATCAGCCAGCAGTACCCCAGAAATTAACTGCTTGGTAAATGCATCTTGAAAAGTTTTTTGTTGTTTGTTTTTTGCACATTTGCTCCAAAAGAGTAATTAAGCTGACACACTTTTTTGGCATGTTTCTCATCTTTTCAGCGTCTAGACACTGAGGCATAGATGTTTGGGAGGTTACTTTATATCATGTAATCAAGTGATTATCATGCCAACATGAAGTGATAGGCTAAACCAAGTCACAGAAATCTGAACAATATTAATATTAAACAGCTGTTTAAACCAGAGCTATTCAATATTCAATGTAAATTGTACAGCTTATCAGCATTAATTTAGGTGTAAAATATTGTTTAAAAGTGTTGTGTTCCAATTAAATCTTTTTCTCACATATACCTGAGAAAGCCTGTGTGCTTTCTAAAGTTTAGGAAAGAGATGAGCAGAGCTGCTGTGGACCATGGAAATGAGGGTTGGAAAAGAAGCTAATTAGAAAAATGTTTATGCTGGGGATCCCTGGGTGGCTCATCGGTTTAGCGCCTGCCTTTGGCCCAGGGTGCAATCCTGGAGTCCCGGGATTGAGTCCCGCGTTGGGCTCCCGGCGTGTAGCCTGTTGCTCCCTCTGCCTTTGTCTCTGCTTCTCTCTCTCTCTCTCTGTCTATCATGAATAAATTAAAAAAAAATCTTTTAAAAAAGTGTTTATGCTTATGAAAAATGTTATTGAGTTTCTGTGGATGCTATATTGATGGCAGCCCAGATCTTAGAACTAGTGTAATTCAGATTCAGTTACCCTTTGAGTATTTACTGTGTGCTAAGCACTATCCTTTCATTTAACTTTCATAATGCTTTGAGACAATATTATATCCATTTAATGGATGAAGAAGCTAAGTTAAAAATATTTTAATTAATTTATTCAGGATCTCATAGGTAGTAGAGAATAGGTCCAGCATGTTGAACTCAGGACACCAGACTTCATATAAAAGAAAAAAAGCTTTGAGTACTTTCTAAGTCATTGTACTGTACTAAACAGTTTACTTGTATCTCTTTCAGTCTTTACCACAACCTGGTAAGGCAAATGTAGTTTATAAATGAGTAAACTTCAGGCTGAGAGGGCCTTACGTAGCAAATTTTGTCACTATACTTTCAATTTGTTCTCAACTCCCACTATGTGGCCTTTATAATTTGGAAAGAGAATAGGAAAATAGTGTGAAATTGATTGAATTAAGTTTCTATGGGTAGAGCTTATAAACTTTCACTTTGCATAATGTTTCTTACCAAGAGGAACATAAATGTTAAAGTACAAGTAAAATTAAAATTTTATTTTATTTTAATATTTTAAAATTTTTATTATTTGACAATGATCACGAGCAGGGGGAAAGGCAGAGGGAGAGGGAGAAGCAGGCTCCTCTGTAAGAAGGGAGCAAGCCCAATATGGGGCTGAATCCCAGGACCCTGAGATCATGACCTGAACCCAAGGCAGACACTTAACTGAGCCACCCAGGCTGCCCTAAAGTTAAAAATTTTAAGTACTTTTTGTAATAAAATTTTAAGAGCAGATACTTTGCTTTCAAAATTAATATAGGCTATCTACAAAACTGTGTCTATAAGAAATGGGTAAAAAATATAGTCGAAATCCATACTGCAAAGTCTGTGTTGAGCCAGATCTCATTATCTTTGAGGAAGTTGAGTCTTGAAGTGGTTAATTTTGCCAAAGTTTTAGAACCAGCAGATGGCAGAGCCTGTATTCCAATTCAGGTAATTTAGGCTTGAACTCTTATTCTTAACTGCTTTACTGGCCTAATAGCATGTGAATGATTGTGCAGAAATGGAGCCTTGTTACCTCTCATAACTTGAAGACACAAATCTTGAATGCAGGTATCATATCATAGTTTGACTCAAGGCAAATGTGTTAGACTTCATCTGCTTCCATCCTTATTACTTTCTGTTGTCACTTGTCTCAGTGTTTGTTGTTGTTGCTTAATATTATTCTTAAAAATGAAGATACTCTTTATCAAGTTGGCACTTAATGTTGAATGTTGAAAAATAAATTTAAAATAGTTAATCTTAAGTATAGAGACCACATTTTATCACATCCATTGATAACCATGTTTTTCTCTTTAAGAATTTCTGTAGGTTTTGAGTATAGTTAAATATTAATTTAAAAGGTTGATTTAAGATTCCCATGACTTGGAGAAAATTTTCTGTGCTTCTGAGCAACTTTTCTTAGTTGATGAGTGTTTTAAGTGTCAGATTATAATGAAATCCTGTGATGATACATACAGAATCCAGATAGAGCATGATTGGTTCCCACCTTCTGCCCTGCCTTATTACCTGCCAGTGAGGCCAGGTATACATTTTGTTTGTAATAATTGGCTTATTTCATACAGTTTTGGTAAATGAAAACTGATATATGAACTTTTTCTTACCTGTCACCCCTATTCTGTAACTGGAAAACTATTGGAAAAAATACCGTTTTCTGTTAACTTTACACTACTAAGTCCTTTTTTCATGCTGTTAGATTTTTTGGACCATACTTATTAAAGAATATCTGAGTTTTAATGTACAGTGTTTAATACACCCAGTATTCACATATCTGGAAAGCACTACTTCGCCAGCCCAACTAAATAATGAAGACAGGAACTAAATAATGGATAGAAATGAACACTAAGGAGCCAAAAGAGCTATCATAAAGTCTGAAGCAAAGTGGTTTGTTTTGTTTTTATTTTTTAGCCTGTATGAAATTCCTTTGGTTAGTGTTTCCTACCCTAGTTACTCTAGTCAATGTTATGCTATAATAAATAGTCTGTGGCCAAAGAAATTTAGAAAATGAATCTTATAGGATCCCTGTATTCCTTGGATCACACTTTGGAAGCTCTGCCTTTGGTATTTGGACTTTGCTTTTATTTTAGAAGAGAAGGGAGCCGGCCTTTAAAGTGTATTATTCCACAGGGCCTAGGTGGTGTCTCCATTTTACAGACAAGGAACCCAAGGCACTTCTGGAGAGTAAAGGACGCAAAGCAAGAACTGGAAGGGCAGGGCAGGGCAGAACTAGAAATGTGTCCCTAATATCTCGGATTCCTAAATCTTTGCTCTTTTGATCTTACTATGCTGCTATGTGATTGTAATGAACTTCTGAATTTTACTTAGAAACGGCAATTTATCAGTAGTACTAAGAAAGAGTATAAACTGCTCTATTTAGAGAAGAAGGAAAGGAGAATAAATTGACCAGTGGATGTATGTCCTGCATCCTTTGTTTTGCATAGATGAACTTCATGTTTGGGATGGGAAGGTTTTAGAGAATACTCTGTAAATTAAAGTGCTGTTTGAGATTTGATATTATCTTTAGGTATTTATAGTTTTATATATATATTTGACGTCCTAAGGCCAGAGCCCTGTCTTTGATCAGGTATAGTGATCAAAGCTACCTACCTTTCTTGGTGATTTTAAAGCTTAAAAGAGGTGATTATGCATTTAAGGTGCTTATTAGCACAGTGTCTGGCACATAGTAATCTTAGCTGGTATTATTAATAGTAATAAAAATAATAAAAGCTTAGATGTCGGTTGCTATCTCTGTGTATCGTTTACTTTTTTTCTTTTAAAAGATTTTATTTATTTATTCATGAGAGAGAGAGAGAGGCAGAGACACAGGCAGAGGGAGAAGCAGGCTCCGTGCAGGGAGCTCGATGTGGGACTCGATCGTAGGACCCCAGGATCACGCCCTGAGCCGAAGGCAGACACTTAACCGGGCATCCCATTTACTTTTTTTTTTAACAGGCATGTGTAGGGTGGTCATAAGAAAAGTCTCCAAATCTTTTATTTCTTTTTTACAATTTGAGGAAAAACCATCACTGGATGCCTTTTAAGGTAGTGGAAATTCCATCTTATATGTGGTTATAGGACATTAAGAAAGTTATAGTTTCCATTAGAGATCGGCACTTTTTCAGTGAATACTATTTATAATAAGTAGATGTTGGCCTGGTGCCTATAAAGGTTTTTTTTCCTTTTCTTTTTTTTTTTTGATGTTAGATATATATTTTAAGTAGATCTGGTGAATATGTTGTCAGTCTTTGTAGACTGCATATTTTTCTTCTGAAAACGATTTTTGTCCAGTCTGTATTCAGTGGCAGTTGGGTTTGCATTGACCATTAGATTATTAAATGTTTAACTGTGATGGGCACACCGGAATATTATGGATTGTGAAGATCTTTATTCCCTCTAAATCAGGTGTTAATAGTCTTTTTTGGTAGAGTTAAATTTAAATGACCCAAGTGCTCCCTGAAAATTTGGATAACTATTTAGAACCATTCAAAACCACTGAAGCTATTAACTGTGAATTGAATTATGCAGAATACTGTGTTCTTTTCCCTTCAGTTTTGGTTACTTCTCTATTTTGAGGAGATTGGGGAGAGAAACTCCACCCCCCCAAAAAGTTTCTTCTCCCTTCCTCACTTTTTATTTACTCCTTTCAAACAGCCAAGGTCTTTGGGGGCTCTAAGAATATCAGACTGCTTTCACAGCTTGAGGCAGAGTGCTTTTCATGGGAAACCTTTTCTTACAAAGTAAAATTGTCCTTGCCAGGCATTTTTAAAGGAGCAGCCTGAAGCACCTCACAGCATTTTCACTAACTAGAATGAGTCACGGGTTCCTACTTTTTCCTTTTTCTTCTCTCTTCTCTTTCCACTTAGCTCTATGGGTACTGAACCAGGTGCTTCTAGTAGAATGGGGTAATTTTCATTAAACTTGTTTTTTTAGGGGAGCTGGTGTTCCCAAACAGGTGTTGAGTATTTTTCTATTTGGGGTGTTTCTTCATAAATTACTCTTAAATGAAGAAGCTTTCAATTATATAAAAGTAGATAGAATTATGTAATGAACCACCACGTACCCATTTTTAGTGTCTGTATTGTCTGTATGTGGTCAGTCTTATCCATACCCTCACCATTACCCAATGTATTTATAAGACAAATTTCAAATATCATATAATTATATTTTTTGGAAATATCTCTCCAAGGATACTTAAACATAGCTATAGCACCATGATTCTACCTTTCAAATATTTAAAAATTTCCTTAATCAGATTTCTAGTCATTGTTCACATTTCCTGATTGTATCTTTTTCCTCTTAAAATTGTTTGAATTAGGATCCAAAACATGGTCCATATGTTGCATTTGGTTGCTATTTTTAAATTTCTTTACAGTTGATGTTAATTTTTCTCTCACCATTTTCTTGCCATTATTTATTGAAGAAATCAGATCATCTGTACTTTGGAATTTCCCGCATTCTAGATTTTGCTGATTGTATTCCTGTGGTCATTTAGCAGTTTACACATTACCACATTTTGCTGATTGTGTCCCTGTGGTCATTTAATGGAAGGGATGTTCCTCTAATCCCTCCTGTATTTCCTGCAAACTGTTAGATTTTTAGTCAGATTACTTTCGTAGATGGTGCTAAGTATCTGCACCACATAATATCACATTCTCTATCTCATTCTGTGATGTTACAGTTGATCTCAGCAGGGTCTATTCTTGTCAGCCTGGTTCACCATCCATTGTAAGGTTCCCCATGAGCCTTTCATCTAATGGTTTATCAGTCATTGATGATCATTGTGTAGATCATTGTGCCAACCCCATACGGGTTGGCAAACGACAGGCCAAATCTGATTTGCTGCTTATTTTGTAAATAAAAGTTTATTGGAATATGGCCACAATAGTTCTGTTAAATATTGTCTATAGCTGCTTTTGTGGTACAGAGGCAAGATTGGTAGTTAATACAGAGGCTTGTAAAGCCTGAAATATATACTGTCTGGTCACTTATAAAAGATTACTGATTCATATTTAGATCATTATGTATATTCTGTCATTATATGTTGGAGTTCTATTAAAAAACTACTTTTTTTTTAAACCTCAATTAAATGAGTATTCTGAGGATCAGTGTTTTCCTATTATTTGATAGAGATGGCCAGTGAGATTGTTTCATTTTTTTGTATCTATATGAGCCCCTGGTTTTGAATATGTTTGATGTTTTAATCCATTGTAGGATTCTGTTTAATTTACAAGTTGTTGCTTTTTAGCCAGTGAGAACCCTTTCATGTTGGCTCCTGTATCCGTAGATAGAACCTCAGTAATCTTTGATAATTCTATTTTCTACTTTAACAAAATATTTCAGGCTTGTCTCATGTATCACCTGCCTTAGGTCCACAACGAGTTACTTCTCTAAGAGGTTCTGATTCCTATTTGTGATAGTATTTAAAGACTATAGTCTGAATCTTTGTTACTATGCATTGGTTATTGTTTCTAGGCCCTTTTAGTGGACATAGTGGGGTCTGTATGGATATGTGTGTGTGGGGGGGATTTTTCTTATTGTGATGAAATATACATAACATAAAATTGACCATTTGAACATTGATTGATTGATTGATTGATTGGCTGGCTGGCTAGCTCCATGCGGAGACGAATGTGGGGCTTGGACTTACGACCCTGAAACGAAGACCTGAGTTGAGATCAAGAGTTGGATGCTTAGCTGGCTGAGCCACCCAGGCTCCCCTCTTTGAATCATTTTAAAGTGTACAATTCAGTGGTCTTAAGTACATTCCCACTGTTGTGTGTCCACACGACTGTCTTGTTCTAGACGGTTTGTAAAAATAGAGTCAGTCATACAATATGTGACCTTTTTTGTCTGACGACTTTCACTTTAGCATAATGTTTTCAAGGTTCATCCATGTTGCAGTATGTATCAGTACTTTTTATGGCTGAATAATATTCTGTTGTATGGAAAACTACATTTTCTTTATCTGTTTAGTTGATTGATATTTGAGGTTTGATTGTGAATAGTGTTGCTGTGAACATTTGTAAGTTTTTGTTTGAATGCTTGTCAGTGTTTTGGAGGTATTTGCCTAGGAGTGGAATTGCTGGGTCATACAGTAATTCTATGTTTAGTTTACTAAGGAACTGTCAATCAGTTTTCCACAGTGGTTGTACCATTTTGTACCCACCAGTAGTGTATGAGGGTTTCAGTTTTTCCCAAGTCCTCTCCAACACTCCTTTTCCATTGTTTGATAATGGCCATTCTGGTTGGTGTGAAATGGTACCTCATTGTATTTTGATTTGCATTCTTTTAGTGACTAATGATGTTGAGCATCTTTTCTTGGGCTTGTTGGCCTTTGTATGTCTTTTTTGGAGGAACATTTCTATATACCACAAGTTTTTAAAGCAGATTTTATTTATTTTTTCATGAGAGAGGCAGAGACATAGGCAGAGGGAGAAGCAGGCTCCTAGTGTGGACCTGATGTGGGACTCAATCCTGGGACCCCAGGATGATGCCTCCGGCCAGAGGCAGAAAGATGATCAACCACTGAGCCATCCAGGTGCCCCACAAATGGTTTTTAAACAAAATTGGGATCATATCGTGAATATTCTGCAACTTCATTTTTTAGTATATTATCAATTGAGCTTTAAATTTGGATAACAAAAAGAGATTCTTGAGTATAGGTAAGACTTAAATAATAGTCTTGAAACTTTTTTTCTTCTATTTTATTAACACTAGGTAGCATATTTTGTGTTTAACTTCCTAAATTTTCTGTATTGTAATTACTGCTCTAAAGTCTAGAAAGTAGTAAAAAAAAAACAAAAACAAAAAACAAACTTCAAAGTGTAGTATATGTGTTAGCTTTTATTGTTGGAATTTGTTGTGGCTTAATACTAAAAACGAATCTAGGGGTGCCTGGGTGGCTCAGGAGGTTGGGTCTCCATCTCTTAATTTCAGCTCAGGTCATGATCTCAGGGTCCTGAGAGGGAACCTCGAGTCAGGCTCTGCACTCAGTGGAGAGTTGGCTTGTCCTCTCCCTCCCTGCCCCCCTGCTTGAGCTCATTTGCACACTCTCTTTCTCTTAAATAAATAAATAGATTAATTAAAATCCTTTAAAAATACTAAAAGTGAATCTAAAAGTTAGGATACTTATTAACAACCAGGCTGAATGTAAGCTTTGTAAAAGCAGGAAAAATATTGGCCTATCTTGTTTATCACTGGGTCCCTAGCACCTAGGACAGCAACTGTTTCCTTAATTCTTCCCACTCTGACTTGTTTTATTTTCACCATATAAATTATAAATGGATCATGCTATGCAAACTATTCTGTGTTCTTTTCTCACTTGTTAATGCGTCATGGACATTTTCTATGTCAATTAGGTCTTAAGTGTCTTTTCTTTTAAATTAATGTGTTGATGGAAATACCTTAACTATATTTAGGTAGTTTAAAGACTTTAGTTTGAACCATTTTTCCCCCATAGAGTTGAGCACTAGTGTTGTGTTTTTAAAATATAGTGGAAGATACTAAGTTGAGGCTTATTATGGAGTGAAAGTCTATATCTCCCTTTTTTCAAGTGTGCAACATAAATATGTAGAATGGCGTGTATGTAACATGCCTTAAACAGATCTAATATGATTATTCAGACTCTGAATGTATGAGTAAATGGCCTTAAAATATTTTGACAAGCAATTCACATAAGGAGAAATAATAATGTGTGAAAGTGTTCATTTTAGTATAATTGCATATATAAAAAGAAAATAATTGTACCCTTTGCTCCCCAGACAAATTGGCAAAGCTTAGATATATAATAGTTGGTGACAAGGGTTTTGGGAGATAACGTTGCAGAAGAAACATAAGTTTGTATGTCCTTTCTGGAAGGCAGTTTGGCAGAATTTCAGAAGTTCTGAATATATATATATATATATATGTATATATGTATGTATATACATATATATATATATATAGTAAGACTATTTTAAGGGAAAAAATTAAGGATAGGCTCACAAGTTTAGATATATATGAATTTTATGCAAATTTTAATTCTGGGACAAATAACAATACTACTACTTAAATAGTAGTGCCTTTTCCATGCTATACTTTATGCTTATTTAATCCTCTCAATAATCTTATGATATTCATGCAATAGGATTAAAAGTGATGATTTATAGAAGAATATTTAACATGGATTTAAATTCATAATAAGAATGAGTGAAAATAGTGCATTACAAAGGAGTATGTGCAACCGTACTGAGACTTTTCTCCAAAATGTTTATAATTCATTCATGAATTATAATCTGTTACTCAAATATGTTAATTTTATTCTTTTTGCTGTGTTTATTTTGTAGTTTTTCTTTAGTGAACATATATTGTCTAATGAGAATCTGGAGGTTTTTTTTTTTTTTTTTTTTAAAGGGTCCTTAGATTTTGCAGGATTTACTTCAGGATTCCTGAACAGAGCATTCCCTAAGCACCTTTAAAAAAGAATTCCTTTGGTAATAATTTAAATCTTTAAGTAACTTTAATCCTAGTGAGGGAGCTAGACCAAGGTTTGAGTTCTCGTGTTCTCTTCATACCAGGGACTTTGTGTTATTAGGTATATTTTTTGAAATAAGGAAGTGACTTGATGAAACTTGCTGCATGATTGCTTTTTTGAAATCAAAACTGTTGTTGAATGTTAATTAGCACCACAGTTTTGTGTGAAGACTTTCAGACTGGGTGATAATGAGACTCATTATTAGAGAGAGGGTGTGTTAGGTGTTCCAAGGTCTACACATTTATTCCTTCAGTGCTTAAGACCAGCTGTATGCTAGGCACTCTGATAGACTCCTGAGGATACAAATGTCAAGTAAGACAGATTTTGTAATGAAGAGACAGTAAAAATGTTTGTTTCATACAGGTTTCCCTAAGCTTAAGGTTTCCCAACAGGCAGGAGAATATATTTTCTTGGATATTTTTAGGTTTAATTTAATTTAAATTGAAAGTGAGAAGGAGCCATTAAGTATGGAAAATATACATAATTACATTGTAATTTCTTTTACAGTGTAATTTTCATATTAACTTGCTATTCAGCTAGAGTTTATGTGTATAAATGTCTTTTGAAGGAATTAGCATTTATCATTTATGTATCTTTTAGTTTATGACAATCCTGAGAGAGAGGAATTATTATCAATATCCAGTGAATAAGAAAATGGAGTTTTGGAAAGGTTACATGATTTGCTTAAGGTGTATAGCTTTAAAGCTGTGAATTTTAAACCAGGTCTATTGATGCTAACTAAAGTCCATAAGTTTTTTGTGATATTTTCCAAAGGAAGCTGATGTTACTGTGTGTTTTTTTTTTCTTTGTCCATAGATAATGTTAAATAATAAGGTGTACTAAATTTGAAAGCTGTGCTGGAAATGTTTTTTTTCCCCCCCAAATGAATTTCTGGCTTTTGAGCCAGCATATTTCAAAATAAAAACACTCTCTTTTTTTTGTATTAAAAAAATAAAATATGTTCATTATAGAAAGAAATGTAAGATTAGGAGGAAGAAAAGAGAAAGAAGAAGGGTAGCTGGGATAGTAGTAGAGTCTTACTGACCCATTTACATTTTTGGTGTATAGGCAGTACTTTAACATAATAATGTAATTTGGGTTCCAGAGTCCGTGAGACCTGGAATCTAATGTAAGCTCAACCATCTAATGGTTTTCATGGTTTTGGGGCAAATTACTTATTTCAGTTTTGCAGATGAGAGAACTGAGGCTTAGAGAAGCCTATATCATATAGCATGATAGAGTTTTGATGATTAAATGTGATAAGACATCTAAAACGTTTGGTACCTGCCTAAATTTCCAGGCATATCCTAGTTCTTTGCATGTAGATCTATTATCTTTTACTGAAATGAATTCTCGAAAATTGTAACTGTGCTTTTTGTAAAAATTCATTTTATTTAGAGAGACAGGAGGAGGAGAGAGAGAGAGAGCACACTTCACAGTCCACGAATGGGGAGGGGGAGGGGCAGCGGGAGAGGGAGAAAAGTGGACTCCCTACTGAGTGCAGAGCCTGACTCAGTTCTATCTCAGGACCCTGAGATCATGACCTGAGCTGAAACCTAGAGTCAGATAGATACTTAACTGACTGAGCCACCCAGGCACCCTGTAACTGCCTTTTAAAAAACCTGTATGTCAAAGATACCTTTCTATATAAATTACATTTAAAATTTTCAGATAATAATTTATCTATTCAGTGAGATGCTGCAGTATATTTAATCATCCTCTTCTTGGTAGACATGTAATTGTTTCTAATTTTTTTCTTTTGCAGTTACAAATAATGTTTCAGTAAATATTCTAGTAGCAGACCTTTACACATGTTTTTATCCCATTAGAATGGAGCTGGAGGTTGAAGAGTACATACACTTAAGATTTCTGATGCATGTTGCTGTATTGCCTTCTGAAGAAATTAGAACTATGTTCTTGACAGTAATTTGTACGGTCACCTGTTCTCCTGTATTTTTACTGAATTACATATTTTAATTTTAAAACATCGTTGATTTGATCAGTTTTAATTTACATTGCTTTGATTACTAAGTTTGAGGGTTATTTTTCTACATGTGTATTGGCGCCTTGTGTAGTATACTGTTTTCCAAAAGTCCTCATCATTTCCATTTTGGAGGGTGTTTATCCTTTCCTTAGTGATGGAAAGAGCTCTTCATATATGAATACTGTGAACTCATTGTTGTATGTTACAAGTACTTTCCCCTAGCTTATCAATTTTTCATTTAACTTTGCTTATGTTTATTTTTGGATGTATAGAAGTTTAAAAAATGTATGTCAACCTGTGTTATAGTCTAGCTTTGGGGTCATGGTCCTCAAACTATGTCAATTGGCAGTTCTCAAATTTTTTTGTCTTAGGACCTCTTTATACTCTTAAAAAAACTGTTGAGGATCCCAAAGAGCTCTTGTTCATGTGGATTCCAATTGTAGATATTTGCCACATTAGAACTTAAAACTGAAAGATTCATAAAATATTTATTAATTTATTAGAAATAATAAAATTTTACATGTTACCATAAGCACCATTTTTCATTAAAAATACTTATATTTTTCCAAATAAAAACATTGAGAAATATATTTTTGCAAATCTCTTTGGCTTAAGAGAAGATAGCTGTATTCTTATGTCTGTGCATTTAATCTCTTGCGATATCTATCATATTGCCTCTGGAAAACTGTTTTGTATACTCCAGAGAATGAATGTGAAAAAGCAAATGTCATCTTATTGCTGGCAGAAATATTAACCTCAGAAAGGGTCCAGAGATCTGCACTATACTTTGAGAACTGCTGATAAAAATATTTGCTTATATTTTACTCTTGTATTTTTATGACTGAATTTAAATCTGGAATGAATTTGAGTGTAAATTTATAACCACCTGATCCCCATTAGCCATAATCTTTTCTTCGAAGATCCATTTCTATTGTAAGTCATTGACTGACCGATGAAACTTGTAAACCTATCCACTTTTTCTCAGTTGCTGAATGAACTTAACCACAATGAAAGCAGTAGTCTTAGCAATCTTTGTCTAATGTTCTGTCTTTATTTTGGTAAATTTATATTTTAGATTCCTGATGCATCCTCCAAATCCTGACTCCAGTGTCACAACTTATTGCCCTAAAAACTTAAGAGATGTTTTATTCCTGTTGATTATGGCACTTTACTCTAACAAATACTCTTTCCTCACCAGTTGTGAAAGGAGTGCATGATCATTGTAGGAAATTTAAAATGTACATAGAAGTATGAACAAGAAAAGAGTCTATTTTGTCCCATTGAATATGCAGAATGCTGCTCATATGCTGTTATTACTGTACTTTAAAGGAAGTTATTTCAGTATTGAAAAATGCTGGCAAGTTGAACTATACCTAAAATCCTACTCTCTGGTTAATAATTTTATAACTTTTTTTTTTTTTAAGATTTTATTTATTCATGAGAGAGAGAGACGTAGGCAGAGGGAGAAGCAGGCTCCATGCAGGGAGCCCGACGTGGGACTCGATTCTGGGTCTCCAGGATCATGCCCTGGGCCAAAGGCAGGCAGGTGCTCAACCACTGAGCCAGGCATCCCTAAATTGTATAACTTTTGGTGTATTGTTTAACTTCCTAGGATTCCTCACTAGACTTATGTTTATTACTTTTTGAGTGTTCCTACGTGCTTTGGATAAAAAAGTGAGACATAGTTTCCCCAGTCACTAAGGTTGCAGCTTAATGAAGAAATGTACATGTTCTGTGATAAGTAATACTATAGCCACAAGCAATTACTACTATTATGGGAGAACCTAAGCAAGCTGTTCTTGAGAAATGATGGGGGAGCAAAGAGACAGGACTGGATTTATCAAGATTAAGGTTGTACAGTCTTCCTTTAGTTTTTGATGATTTATTGGCTATCTAGTCAAGAGAGGGAAGGAGTCAAAAATGACTCCCAGCTCAACAACTTAGGGTGTACAAATGTTTACTAAAATAAGGAGTATGCTCCACTCCCAACAAAATAAAACTCCCTGTACACCTGCGTTTTCCAAGGCTCTATTCTTTTGCTTTCCAAGATGAGTTCAGTTGTGGCCATGTTGGGTTTGAGGGGCGTGGAAATACTCAGGTGGAGATGTTTGGGAGTCATAAAGCTGCCAGGAGAGTGGTGTGGGCTAGAGTTAGTGGTGTAGCATACATGGTTGAATGGGGATTAAGATCCTCTTTTGAGAATTCTTAACAGGAGAGGAGAAGGCCAGGGACCTGCTAGCATTATTATTATTTTTTTTTAAGATTTTATTTTATTTGACAGAGCGAGTGCAAGCAAGGGGGGTGGTAGGCAGAAGAAGAGGGAGGGAGAAGCAGGCTCCCAAAGGGGCAGGGGGCCTGACGCTGGGCTTGACCTAGGACCCTGGGATCATGACCTGAACCGAAGACAGACGTTTAACCAACTGAGCCACCCAGGTGCCCAGACCCTCTAGCATTTGAGGGATAGGCAGAGGAAAGTGAATTCAGCAAAAAGTTATCAGAAGAGGGAAAACAGAAGAGTGGGGGTGTAAAAGACAAATGACCAGAATTTAAAGAAGGAGGCAAGAAAGGGATCTGAAATGTTCAAAGTCCTGTTTAAGGGCAAATGAGAGCTGAAAATTGTTCATTAGATTTAGGAATAAGGAGGCATTGATAACTTAAAAACATTTTTCTGGGAAGTTGGATACAGAAGCTGTTAGCAAAGTGAGTAGAGGTGAGGAAATGGAATATAGTGAGTTTTTGCTACCTTTTAAGAAGCTTAGGAAGCTGGTGAAGTAGACAAAAACAGGGATTTGAGAATGTTTATGTTCAAAGGAAGAAGAGAGACTGAGAGACTATGGAGAGATGAGGAAATAACATTTTAAACTTTCTAGAGAAATGATTTCAAACTTTTTGTTCTTTTTGTAAAATGTGGGGAAAAGATACATTTTAGATAATAGTGTGATTTTTGATACCTCCTTATACTACAGTCATGAATATCAGTTACTTTATTCTATTGGAAGATTAAGAAATAGCTTCATTCTAAAATATAACAGTTTAGGACTATTTACTCATATTGTAGCTTTTTATAGTCAATTTCATCTTTTCCTTGTGGATATCTACTCCCCTACCTCCCAGCTCATTAGTGTGGATGGTCCTAGCAGTCATATCGCTTATTCCTTCAAGTGTGTGCTTGTACCTAAGTAACTGTAAACTGGGAAATCCATATTACCAATTGTTAGAATTGTGGCTCTGAATGAGATTACTAATTTTAATCTGTAGATCGAAAGGAAGATCTGAGGGGTTGCTTCCATAAAGCTTAGTCTGTCATATATATATGGTTTTCTGCTGTTTCACTTTAAAAATGTAGAATTTTACAGTTCCTTTAGAATCCTAACTCCCAACACTTACTAACTCTGAACTTGAACAAATGACTTACTTTGAAGACTTGGCTGTCGTCTTCTTTAAAATGATAATAGTATGTACCTCACAGAACTACTGTGGAAAAATATGACTTGGCACAGACTGAATAGATTCCATGAATGTTAGCTGTTAACAATTATTTTCTGACTCCAGGATTTTGATTTTCTAAGCTTGATGTTCCTGGTAGTCTTCTTGATTAGAGAGGTGTTACTATATTTGAAAAAAAAAAATAGATTCAAGTAGAGTCATACCATAAATTTTATGTATATGGCAGGGCAATGAGAATTTGTAACATAATAACAAGGAGATTTACTTCCTGGTGTAGGTTGTTAGAGCCTCTTAGGGAAGGTTTTTTTTCTTAGAGGCATTTGGAAACACTGTATTTCTTGAGGTGGTTCTGTAAGCACTTAATTTTTGGATTGAAAACTAAAAAGTATTTTAAAAAGAGAGGGTAAAAGATGACGTAGAATTATGATATGGGATATTTTACTTGAGTGTGTGTGTGTGGGGGGGTTAGGGGTTGTTTGTAAACTAGCTATTTTAGGACAGGAAATTAATGTAACCTGGGTAGGTTCTTGAATATTGCAGACTTAGTATCAAAACTGCTCAGTAACCTGTAATTTAACCCAAGGCAATAAATACTTGGAGGGCAGGAAGTTAGGATTGTGCCATGGTCTGATAAAGCACTTATTCACTTTTTTTTTTTTTTTTTAAAGATATATTTACTTATTTGAGAGAGTATGCGTGGTAGGGAGGGGCTGAGGGAGAGGGAGAAGAGGGAGAGAGGCAGATTCTGGGCTGAGTGCAGAGCCTGACCCAGGGCTTGATCCCACAACTCCAAGATCATGACTGGAGCCGAAAACAGAAGTCAGATACCCAACTGACTGTGCCACTGAGGCACCCCCCCCCCTTACCCACCTTTTTATATGAGACTTGTACTCTTAAAAGACGTGGAGTGTGAAATTAGGATATTTGGTAACCATCAATTTAGTCATTCTTTTTTTTTCTATCAAATAAATTGTACAGTTCTCTTAAACATTTGGAGCCCTGTTAAGAATCAGTACCTCTTTGGTATAATAAAGCATTAATGAGCGGGGAGAATCCTGTTTTCAAGCTTTTGTGAACATAGAAGTACATTTGTAAGGTAGCTGTCACCATTAAACTTCTCTAACACCCACAGACTGCCTTAATAAAGGAGAGAAGCATTTAGTACGTTTAAAAATAGTAAACTAAGTTGTTTCCTTTTGAGAATTTTCCTAGGTGTGTTAATGGTGTTTAAAATTTATTGCTGCTAAATTCACACAGGAATTTTGACTTGTTTTGAATGCTGTAAATACAGATTTTATTTTTATTGATAACTACTTTAGCAAAAAGACTGTGTTAAATTCAGGAATGATTTTAAAAACTGTTAAAAGTTTTCATTGTCTTTTTAAAAAAAGTATTTCCTATTTGTAAATTTTTCCATGTCTGCAGTCACACCAAATGCAAATGATTCATGAGTGCTTTATTTCTTGCCTTATACAAAATTATCCTCTCAGCAATAGTTAAAGCTGGCATTGGCAATGATAGATCAGTGGTTTGACAATTTAGGCACTGCTAGTTTTTTATTGAAGGGAGAAGAAATGAAGTCTCTGTCATTTGCTGAAATATAAATGATTATACTAAAAATATAAATGATTGTACTATTTGTGGGAGGTACTGAATTAATATGGCTTAGTATTTTTTATTTTTGACTTGTAAGTAAGATTTGATTGTCTTGTATTTAAAAGTTACTCATATGGTACCATGTTTCTGAAAATTAAAAGTCACAATAGTAACATCTGAAAAATTTAGAAACTTTTGGAGAATTTCCTTATTTAAACAACAATAAGAAACCCCTAAAATCTCCAATTTTAGTTATAAAAATACCTCCCTTTTCAGTACAGTTACTATCATGTCATAGTTTTTCAAAGACACATCATGTTACCAAAAATTGCATTTATGTTTTCAATGGTTTTAAGTTGCTGTAATTTTAGGGGAGTAATTGTGGCTTAGATCAGTTTTCAGATTCCCAATCACAGAGTAATCATAGGAATTTAATAATTAGGTTTTCCTTTTCTCTTTAAGTTACAGGTGTGTATTTCTAAAACCCAAATCACATGAACAAATTAGTATTTGATAACACATATCTAGCTTTTATGCCAAATTAATGGTCTTTTCCTGTCATCACTATTGTCATTAGTGTATGTTAGCTATTGATATGTAACAAACCATTCCAAAACTTAGTTTAAAACCACCATTTTTTATTGCTCATGAGTCTTTGGATCAGCTGGGTAGTTCTGCTGATCTGGGTTAGGCTTAAGTGATCTTATATGGGTTTGCTCATATTTCTTGTGGCTTAGCGGATAGGTTGGCTAAAACTAACTTGGCTAGGGTAGTCTCACTCTCATGTCTGGTGGTTGGCTGAGTGTCAGCTGGGCTAACAGGGACTGGGCAGTGGATCTCTAGGTATTCAGCACACTAGCTTGGGCTTGTTTCATGGTGATAGAACATCTTTCCAAGAGAGGTTACGGAAGTATGCTGGAGTTCTTGAGGGCCATGCTCAAAACTGGCAAACTGTCATTTTCACAGCTTTCTATTGGCCAAAACATGTCATCAGTCCAGTTCAGATTCAAGAGATGGGGAAGGACTACAAAGTCATGTTGCAAAGGATATAAATATAGAGAGACCTGAAAAATTGGCAGAACTTTTGCATTCCGGATGCCTGAGTGGCTCAGTGGTTGGACATCTGCCTTTAGTTCAGGGTGTGAGCCTGGAGTCGTGGGATTGAGTCTCACCTTGGGCTCCCTGTAGGAAGCCTGCTTCTCTCTCTGCGTGTGTCTCTCCCTCTCTCTCTGTGTCTCTCATGAATAAATAAATAATTAAAATCTTTTTAAAAAATGAATGGGAATTCAATCTCTCACATTTAATATAGTGCTTTTCTCAGTTACCCAAATCATATACTTTTCAAAACCCTTATTGATAAAGCATATATTTACTCCTCGGGATAGCTGTCCAGTACCTACAACAGCTTTTATTTCTTTTGCAATTAATTGCAGCTTCTCCAAATAATGCAAATTGGGTTCCCTAATTAGTTGAGCTATTCCCATTCTAGTTCAAAAAAACTGGAAGAGATGCTTAAAATTATCTTCTGCTGGCTATTTTAATCTGATTAACTTTTCTGCCTTTCTTGAAGCCTTTGAATAATCTCATTTCTCACAGTCTATCCAGTTTTATTTCCCAGTGTTCTGTTCTCTGGCTTGCTCACTGATTCTTTTTCCCCTAGCATTTTCCCCCCCCAATTGATATGCAATTGTTGTAATAACAACAACAAAAAGAACCACTTTAAAGTGTACAGTTCAGTGGCATTTACATTTACAATGTGCAACCAACACCCTTATCAAGTTCCAAAACATTTTCATCACCTCAGAAGAAAAATCTGTATCCATTAGCAGCCACTATCCATGCCCTCCTCCCGCCAGCCCCTGGCAACCACCAATCCGCTTTCTTTCCCTGGGGATTTACCTGTTCTGGGGTGTCTTTTGTTGTTGTTGTTGTTGTTTTTAAAGATTTTTATTTATTTATTCATGAGAAACACAGAGAGGCAGAGACATAGGCAGAGGGAGAAGCAGACTCCATCCCAGGATTCTAGGATCACACTCTGAGCCAAAGGGAGACACTCAACCCCTGAGCCACCCAGGTGTCCCTTAATTTTTTTTTTTATTTTTTGTCCTTTGTTTTTAACCACTATACTTCTGTTTATGTTCTCTCTGTTATGTTCTCTCTGCCTAGAGTACCCTAAATCGCATTAGACTTTTTCAGTGTCTGGCCAACTAATTTCTTCCTCTGCACAAACATTGCGTCCTGTAGTTAAATTTGGCTACAGTGACCCTTAGTACTCCACGTCACTGATCTGCCTTCCTGTCTCTCAGATTGTTCCCTCTCTGTCTTCCCTGCAGGATGGGGGCGAGGGGAGGGCCCTCCCCCACTGTTAGTATTTGGACTGTGTCCCTTTGTTCTTAGTCTTCCTACCTTGTTACTCCCTGAGGGATCTTAACTGTAATGAACCTAGATCTTTAGTAGCCCAGTTCTCTTCAGAATTCCAGACCTGCTGGAATTTCCACCTAGAGGTTTCCAATCTACTTTAAACTGAACATGTTAAAATTGAAATAATTTTCTCTTCTCACCCTCTCTCCTTCTGTAATCAAAATGAAACTTCAGCTATTGCTCTTCTTCCCATTCTGTCTTGGTAAATGGGACCATCATCCATAGAGATCCTTGGGTTTGTTCCTAGGAGTCAGAATTTTTTCTTCCTTATACCTAATTCTCTACATGTAGTTATTCTTCTAGTCTACCTCACCTCTAAATATCTCTGAATACTATTTCTTTCAATTTCTATAGCCCTCAGTTTAGTTTAGGGCCTTACCAGTCTTCTTAGACAGGGGTTGACAAACTATAGCCCACAGGCCAAATACAGCCAGCTACCAATTTTTGTAGATCAGCTTTTGTGGGAATACAGCCTTGCTCATTAGTTAGGTGTTTGTTGTCTATGACTGCTTTTATGCTAGAAAGACAGAGTTATGTACTTGCAACAGAGCCCACATGGCCTGCAATGCCTAAAATATTTATTGTCTATCCCTTTACAGAAAAGTTTTGCCTACCCTTGGACTCTGATTTTCTGTCTTTAATATTGTCTACCCTTCTTTCCTACCTCAGGTAAATATTCAGAAGCCTGACCATATATCCGCTTGCATGAATCTTTTACTTACTGTTCATTCCATAACACAGTAAAATTTAAGACCCTCTTTTATCATAACATAAAGTCCCTGCCTACTTGAAGTTTTTGACATTTCAGATTATTCACTTCTTTGCTTTCTTCATACTTTCTACATCTTTTGCTGTGCTTAACATACTGTTGTGCAGTTTTACCCATTTAACAATGTTCCTCTAGTAGACCTGAACACGAGTCTTTTGTAAGGCCTGGAATTGGGCACTGAATACTCCTTTGAGAAGTGTTTATTAACTGAATGGATCGATTGCTTTTGTGTTAGATTCTTCCTAACTAGTCTGCCAAGGCAGGAATTAAATCTCAAACTATTTTTACATCTTCTGATTATATCTAAGGAAATATTAGGTCCATAGTAGGTACATGTAGTTGTTAAAATACTGATTGAATTATCACCTCAGTAAAGTGAAGAGGCAGAAACATTCCTTTTGGGGAGAGTTGGGCTTTCATCAAACTGAAACTATGTAGCTAAGCCCATTGAAAAGAACTTGATTTGTTTGCCTTAATTACCACCTTTCCCCCTTGTCATATATAGGCATTTTTACCCCCTCTGTACTTGAGAATTTGATTTTATTAAATACTTTCTGCCATCCATTAGGCATTATATGATTTGTTCTACATAGTAAATTTATAAGGAATTTTAGATGGAATGGGAATGTGTTAAGTACTTTTACTCTAAAAGTACTGAATTAGTCTGGGTGTAAATGGGAACAGAAATAGATTGTTACTCTTACCATTAGCTGTTAGCCATCTATATTTTTCTTTACTGGGTTAGTTTGCCTGTTTGTGTGTACTGAGGTGGCAGCCCTGGTAGGATTCCTAGCTGCAGCAGCAATAGGAGTAACAGTAGTAGTAGTGGTCACTTGTCTAGTGCTTTATATGTGCCAGCTGCTGTTTTAAGAACAATTTATAGGTTAACTCATTTATAACCTAAAGTCAGGTCTTGTTATCCCTATTTTATAGATGAGCAGCCTGTGGCATAGGGAAATGAAATAAATAAACTTGGCTAAGATAAAATAAGTAGTGAGTGGTACACCCAGAATTTAATCCCAGTTGTCTTGGCTCCAGACTACATATTCTTGGTCACTATGCTGGACTTTCTCTTTATGGATCATGGAATGATTTAAGTGCTCAGTTCTTGCATTCATTATGTTTCTCTCTAAACCAGAAGCTCTGGGATTTTGGGTAGTGGGGAAAGAAGGAGGTACTAAATGGTACTAAGTGGTTAAAGATGGATTTACTGTATTTACCATGGTTAGTTGTAGACTCCTTTTTAGCACTATTCCATTTTTATCTTTTACTGGAAGATAAGACAAGAATGTGGTTTGCCTTAACGTGTATGAGGATAGTAGATGCTTATTAAATGATCTTTCTAAATGATCTGATTTTAAGCAAAGAACTGTAGGGCAGTAGAGGCAAGCACATAACAGTTGGAAAGCTGAATATATACAGTGAAACATGAGATGATGTATGTTCTAGAAAGTGTACTTCTATGTAGCTATGAGGTTATATAGTCCCTTGACCTGGAATTACATTGTGGTAATCAAGAGGAGATCATTGGAGCTGGGTAGGGTTGGCCTTTTTTTTTTTTTTTTAATTCATGAGAAACACGCACAGAGATAGAGAGAGAGAGAGAGACAGAGACACAGGCAGAGGGAAAAGCAGGCTCCATGCAAGGAGCCTGATGTGGGACTCGATCCCCGGTCTCCAGGATTACACCCTGCGCTGCAGGCGGCGCTAAACTGCTGCGCCACTGGGGCTGCCCAGGGTTGGTCTTTTAAATGTTTTTAGCAAACTTGAAAACACACTTGGAGGTATAACTTACAGCAGATTGCATAAAGGCTAACGTACAACTCAGTGAATACCCTACCCCTCAGATCAAGCAAAGTATAAAACATTTTCGTCATTGTCAGAGAGCTCTCTTAATGGCCTTTCTCAGTGAATAAATACCCTACCCCTTACCATGTTTTATCTTTTAAAATTGCATTTATTGCCCCTTGGCACGTATTAGTCTGTTTTTCCTCCTGGATTATAAATAAAGTTCATGAAGACAGGGACTTGATTTTGTTCACTGTTCTATTCCATTGCTGAGCATAGTGTCTGACATAGAGTAAATGTTCAACAACCATTAGGTTGCTATAAGTTAATTGAAAAATACTTGTCCACTACATACCATGTTATGTGGTATACAGGTGCTGTTTTGTGTCCTGGGTATTGATGGTAGATCATAAATTTTAGTTTTTTAGGAAGTGACTTTTGACATTCAGCATGGTAGTAAGCCAATTTTATTTTATTTTTTTTTAAATTTTTTAAAAATTTTTATTTATTTATGATAGTCAGAGAGAGAGAGAGAGAGAGAGAGAGAGAGGCAGAGACATAGGCAGAGGGAGAAGCAGGCTCCAGGCACCGGGAGCCCGACGTGGGATTCGATCCCGGGTCTCCAGGATCGCGCCCTGGGCCAAAGGCAGGCGCCAAACCGCTGCGCCACCCAGGGATCCCAGTAAGCCAATTTTAAGACAAGGAAATTGCACCATGCTGGCATTGGGTTTAGTGTGTGCTGGTCTTTGCTCACGTTGAAAGTTAGAAAATACTGGCAGCCTATCTATTGAATTGCCTTCTTGAGAATATCTGATTTCTTATAGTTATTTTATATTCTTAAGAATATCAAGGGTGATATTCTTTTCGAATATCCCAAAAAGATGGAAAAGACTAAATGCTCCTGTTTTCGTGAAGAGAGAATTGTGATCGAAAAAGCTTTGGTTTATTTGATCAGGGAAGACAGTTTAGTTGTAGTTTAAAAGTCTTTTGTATCATCTTAGTTAAAACAATGAAAATTCTGTGTCTATCTTGATTAGGTTGAAGATAAGTAAAGGAGTATGTGGTGTAGAAATCATTTTAAGTTCAAACTTACATTCAGGTAAGCCAAAAGAAATTTGAACTAAACGTGACCCTAATATTCTGGTTAATGCTCTTGTCTGTCAAGTTTAATCCATTCATTTTACATTTGGGAATACTGAGGTGCTAAGAAGTTGTGTCATGTGCTAACTTAGTATAAAGCAGCAATCTAACCAGTTTGTTTATCTCAAAAGTTAAAAGGCCCTTTTACGTCACGTTGGTGGTAGAATCATTTGGGAGTTTTTGTAAACATACATGACTTAGGGTCCTACTCCCAAAGGTTTTTATTTTTATTAGATTGAGTTGAGGGCAAGGCATGTGTAATGAGATAACAAAAACAAAGCAAAATAAAAATTCAAACCATGCTATCCCCTCAAATTTTTAATGACATTAATTTTCCAAGTGACACAGACTCTAGTGGCTTAGGGCCATTGTGCTATAATGCCCATTCTCCTATCTTTTTCTTTCTCTTTCCCCTTTTGTTTTCCCCTTTCCTCTTCCCTTCCCTTCCTTACTTTTCCCCTTTCCCTTTTCTTTTCTCTTCTTTCTTCTAGATTTTATTTCTTAGAGCAATTTCCAGTTTACAGAAAAATTGAACAGAAAGAACAGAGCATTCTCATATGTTCCCTCCCTCCCCAAACCTAAGATTTTCTCCTGTTATGTTTTAGAAGCTCTATAGTTTTCTGTTTTACTCTAGGTCTGTGATCCATTTTGTGTTCATTTTTGTGGAGGGTGTAAGTTCAGTTTCTATTTTTTTTTTCTTTTTGTGTGTAGATGTTCAATTGATCTAACACAATTTTTAGAGAAGACTGTCCTGCTTTTGGGGTCTTCTTTCAATGGAGTATGCTCAAATGTGAATTATGATTATTAAAATAAGAAACCTGAGATTACCATCTTCATTTTGACATATAGAACTTACAAATAGCTGAGGAGGTAGTAATGTATGAAGTAAGAGCTTGGGCTCTGGAATAAGTTCTTTTATTCATAAGATTCTGAATATGCCATTTACTAGCTGTGACTTTTTTTTTTTTAAGATTTTATTTATTCATGAGAGACACAGAGATAGAGGCAGAGACATGGGCAGAGGGAGAAGCAGGCTCCCCGCAGGGAGCCTGATACGGGACTTGATCTCAGGACCCCAGGATCACAACCTGAGCCAAAGGCAGATGCTCAACCACTGAGCCACCCAAGCATCTCTACTAGCTTGACCTTGGACCAGTTACTTAACTGTTACCTAAATGTGCCTCAGTTTCCTCATCTATAAAAGGTATTTTTATACTAAATAATTGTATTTAGGATAATAGCTTGCCTATATTACAGTTATGGAACAATATTATTAATAATAAAGAACCCTCAAGTGTTTTATATACTTTTAATTCACTATTCTCTATTATTCCTTATTGTGTATTGTAGAGAAATAATATAAACAGAAATAAACAATACACTTGGACCTTTTCTGTCATTATTGAGAACTTTCTGGCAGAAGCAGATTTACACAAGGGAGCTTAATGAATGACCTAGAATACCATCATTTAAAGAGCATAAAATGTTAAATAAAAAAAAAAAAAGTGCTTCATTCAACATGCTTAGTATTTTTTAAAATCAATAAATACCATCAAATAGCTTAAGACCAAAGTATATAAGAAGATGGTGAAAGAAGAATTATAGCACTTTATAAAATGTATTTCATTCCTTTGCATATGATGTATTATATACTCTGCTTGGTTATATATTTAGAATCATTTCTTATTTAGGTCGTGTTTGAGTTTTCTCTCCAGTAAGTGTTTGAGTTCTTTAAGGTAACACGTCTTCAGTTCTTCAGTATCTGTCACAGAATTTCTGGACAGAGAAGCATGTGTTTCTTAATTGCTATGGATAAGGTATTACTTTAAAAGTATTCTTTTCTAGTATCTCATTATTTGTTTTTTTTTTTTTAAAGAGTAGATGAACCATTTTCAATGTAACTAAGAAATTCTTGTCTATTTTTTAAAGTTAGGACTGGGTAAGATAGAGCCAGGGTTCTTTAGGGGTAACACCTTGAATAAAAGCTAAGCAGTTCCCTATTTGTTTTGAGTAATTGCTAATGAATAATGGGTATTTCCATACTTCTGTACTCAGCATTTCTGTGTATTTGGTAAATAAGATATTGGGATGATAATTGAATGTTGGAGTTTTGTCAAAGCAAATTTGATTTTTAGGTTACATTTGTTTATATGATACAGAATTTGTAAATGTGACTTCTAAACCCTTTATCAAGGTATACTGTTACTTTGATCTCTGTGTAAACAATTCCTTTCTTAAAATTGCTATGTGGCATAGATTTTTTAGAGGGAGAGAGAGCGAGAGAGCAAGAGTGAGGGGGAGCTGCAGAGAGGAGAGAATCTTAAGCAGGCTCTATGCTCAGCACAGAGCCTGTCACAGGGCTCAATCTCACAACCCTGAAATTATGACCTGAGCCTAAATGAAGAGTCAGATGCTTAACTGACTGAACCACCCAGGCACTCCTGCATAGATTTCTTTTTAAAAATATTTTTAAAAATATTTTAATTATTTATTTTAGAGAGAGCAAGCAGGAGGAGGGAGAGGAAGAGAAAGAATTCCAAGCAGACTCCACACTGAGCACAGAGCCCGACAGGGGGCTGGATCTCATGACCCTGAGATCATACCTGAGTTGAAACCGAGAGTCGGATTCCAGATTTGTTTTTTAAATTAAGTCTTTATTCTCAGAGTCATTTGGCAACTAAATGACTCATGGTACCCCTTCTCTTAGAAACTAAAATTGGTGATACCCTGAGGATGTGCAAAACAAAATAAAGCAACAAAAAAACTCTAGTGATCAGAATTAGACAACATAAATATTCTTAATGAGGATATCTTCTGAATTATCAGAATAAACCAGTATTTATATTTTCCTGCTAGATAAAAAACAAAAAAACAAAAAAACACCCAAGACTTTTTTTTTTTGACAAGTTGTACCTGATGCTGGTGTTAGTCATTCAGTACACCACAGAGCGCCGACAAGCTATATATGTGTAAAGTACAGAGACTTTTAAAAAGTACATTCCATTCATGTTAAAAATATTCAGCAAGTGAGGAATAGGAAGGAGCTTCTACCTAATGAGGAGCAGCTATGAAAAAACCATGGGCAAACATCATGCTTGATGGTGAAGGGCTGAATGAATGCTTTCCCCTAAGATCAGAAGCAAGATAAGGATATATACTTCTGCCACTTCTGTTCAGCATTGTATTTGAGGTTCTTGCTAGGGCACTTTAGTAAGAAAAAGAAAAAGCATCCAGATTGGTCAGAAAGAAGTAAAACTGGGCAGCCCTGGTGGTTCAGCAGTTTAGCACTGCCTTTGGCCCAGGGTGGGATCCTGGGGGCCCGGACTCCCTGCTTGGAGACTGCTTCTCCCTCTGCCTGTGTCTCTGCCTGTCTTTCTGTCTCTCATGAATAAATAAATAAATAATCTTTAAAAAAAATAAAAAGTAAAACTATGTCTGTTTGCAGATATGTAAAGAAATCCACTATTAAATTTGATAAATGAGTTCAGCAAGATAGAGAATCAATGTTAAAAAAAATCGGTTGTATTTTTAGGTAGTAAAATTGATAAATTATAAGAAACCAGTTCAATTTACAGTAGCGTCAAAAGAAGTAAAATATGTAACATTGAACAATAAATTTGATTGTTTAATAAATTTAATGAAAGAAGCACAAAACTTCTATTCTGGAAATTACAAAACATTAAATTAGACCTAAATTAAAGAAGACCTAAATAAATGGAGAAACATTCCATGTTCATGGATTAAAAGACTTAATATTGTTTTAGGTGGCAGTACTCTTGTCATTCACAGGTTCAGTGTGATCTCTATCAAAATTTCAACTGCCTTTTTGCAGGAATTGATAAACTGATCTTAAAATTTATATGGAAATGTAAGGGATCTGTATTAGTTTTCTAGGACTGACATAAAGTACCCAAAACCAGGTGGCTTAAAACAAGAGAAGTTTATTGTTTCATAGTTTCATAAGCTAGAAATCCAAAATCAAGATGTTGGACAAGCGATGTGCTGACAGCTATAGGGAAGAATCCTTCCTTGCCTCTTACAGTTTCTGGTATTTGCCAACAGTTGTTGCATTCCTTAGCTTGTACGTGCATCACTCCGTTCACCTGGATGTCTTCTCCCTGTATGTCTTCACATTATCTTCCCTTTGCATGTGATTGTGTGCAAAAGTCCCCTTATTATTAGGACACCAGTTACCTTGGGTTAGAGGCCACCCGAATAACCTCATTTTAACTTGATTACCTCTATAGCCCCTGTTTCTAAAGTCACATTCTGAGATACTCAGGGTTAGAACTTCCATATAACTTTTGTTTTGTTTTAGGTGGGGTGGGGGAGGGGACCAAATTCAACCCCTAACAGATCCTGAATCGTCAAAAAATGTTGAAAAAAAGGTTGGTACAAAGCTACAATAATCAGGATGTGCAGCTGGGATAAGGATAGACAAATCTATGGAATAGACTTGAAAGTTTAAAAATAAACCCTGACATTTATGATCAGTTGGTTTTGAAAAGGATACCAAGACAAGTTGGAAAAGAATAGTCTTTTCCACAGTCTGGAACAAATGGATATCCACATGCAAAAGCAGTGAAGTTGATCTACTTCATACCATATACAAAGATTATCTCAAAGTAGATTAAAGACCTGTGTGAAGAGCTAAAACCATAAAACTCTTAGGAGAAAGAAGGAGTTAAATCTTTGTGACTTTAAATTAGACAGTGGCTTCTTAGATGTCACATCAATAGCACAAGCAACAAAAAGAAATAAATTGAACATTATCAAAAATAAAAACATTTATGCTTCAAAACACCATCAAGAAATAGAAAAGACAATCCACAGAAAGAAAATATTTGCAAATTGTGTATCTGATAGAGAACTTGTACCTAGAAAATATAAATAAATCTTACAACTCAATAATAAGAAAGGCAAAGTAATTCAATTAAAATTTGGTACAGACATTTCTACAGAGAAAATAAACAAATTGTCCATAAACACATGAAAAGATGTTTAACATCATTAGCCATCAGGAAAATCTAAATCAATGATACAGTGAAATACAACTTTACATCCACTGGAATAGCTAGAATCATAAGTCAATATCAAGTGTTTGTGAGGATGTAGATAAATTAGAACCTTCAGAAACTATGGATGAAAATGGAAAACAGTGCAGCTGCTTTGGAAAGCAACGAGATAGTACCTTACATAGTTAGAGATCAGGTTACCATATGATCCAGCAGTTTCAGATATATAATAGTGTTCATGTACATGAATGTTCATAGTTTCATTATTTATAATAGCCAGGGAGTAGAAACACTGGAATGTCTGTTAGATAGATGATGAATGGAGAAACAAAATGTGGTATATCCATACAATGGAATATTATCGAGCAGTCCTAAGAAATCAAAATGTACCATATAACATGGTTGAAACTGGAAAACACTCTAAGTGAAAGAAGCCAATCATTAAAGACCACGTGATTCCATTTATATGTTGTGTCCAAAATCAGCAAAATCTAGAGAGCTAGAAAGTGAATTAATGTTTCCCTGGGACTAGCGGGATGGAAGGATTTGAGGATGATGGGTAAGGGGTGCAGAGTTTCTCTTTTGTGTAACAAAAATGTTCTGAAATTGTGATGATGGATGCACGATCCTGTGAATATATTACAAGTCATTGAATTGTACGTTTAAGTAGGTGAATTATGTGAATTACAACTTAATACATCTGTTTGAAAGAAAAAGTATATTCCAGTTTGTATTGTAATATTATAAGCCTAGGGACACCTCATTTTAGGGAAACATAAACACATGGATATTTAAATAACAAAAGAGATGGTAATACATAAGCTGGTATATATGGATTGATGGTATAGATCTGTACTGTTCAGTAAAAATATATTACAAGGTACATAAATAATTAAAGTTTTCTAATTGCCACATTAAAAATTAAGTACAATTAATTTGGGTAATACATTTAACTCCATATATAAAAATTAACATTTCAACATGTAATACATATAAAAATTATTGAAATACTTCACATTCTATTTTTTATACTAAGTCTCACCATCTGTTAGGTATTATAGTACATCTCAATTCAGACTAATCACTTTCTGGTCTTTAATAGCTTCAATTTTAGTTAGTGACTATTGTATTAAACAGCACAAGTAGAATCAGTGTCACTCGCAGGAAGAATAATCATTGTAGCTTAGAATGATTAGGAAAGCACAGAGAATATGATGCTTGAGTTTATTTTGGTCTTTCATTCATTCATTTATTGATTCAGTCATCCATTCACCTGAGAGATTTTGAGCTCTTTATATGAAAATTGGTGAAAAATGCAGACATGTCTTAACTCTTTGTGGACAGCACATTGAACAGTTAATTATACAATTATTAGAATAGGTTGCTTAAGAAATAGTGGAAAGAGTTTATAGGCTTAGGGTTAAACACTCCGTGGGAAACAAAGGTGATAATAACTGCATTGTGGGAGTAAGTGAAGTACGATATACCCAACGCTGCACTTGTCAGGTGTTTAATAAGTACTTTTTTCCTTCTCTCCTATTTCATACTGTGTCCCTTGTTGAATGCATCAGTCTGGGCATGGGGAAAAGAGGGTTAGACTGTGGCAGAGTCCAAAAACAAGCTGGTTACCCAGGACTCAAATGAGCTCTTCTGTTTATCCTCAGCCTTCTTTCACTAGAGTCCTGCTTCTTGGACCCAGAACTCGGATTTGTGCAATTAGTACTAAGGCCTATTTAACCATTGTTAGGTGGGTTTTTATGGGCTCTTTTAAGAATATAGATTACTACTTTTTCTGGAAATTTTTATGTATGTTTCATTCCAAAATATTATATTATTTAAAATATGAAACCTCTGTATTAGTGGTCTCTTGTTTATTCACATTAGAAAGCATTTTAGGAATATTTTGAGAAGTGTTGAAATTAAAACTTTTTTTGAAAATCCGGACCTTCTGTTATATTTCTTAGTATTCTGGTCCTTGTATTTTTACATTATAAGATATCTCGAAACTATACCATATCCTTTTTTTTTTTTTTTTTAAGATTTTATTTATTTATTCGAGAGAGGGTAGGGGGAGGCAGAGACACAGGCAGAGGGAGACGCAGGCTCCATGCAGGGAGCCTGACGTGGGACTTGATCCCAGGTCTCCAGGATCATGCCCTGGGCCGAAGACGGCATAAACCACTGAGCCACCCAGGCTGCCCCATATCCTTTTAAAATAAGGATTATTAAATCTAAATATTAAAGGTAGCTATATGTTTGAGATGAATTATAGGGACATTATCGTATATTAAAATTTAGATCGAATCTTTTGTGTGTTAACTATATGGTTGTGGGTAATCCCATTCATTGATTGATTTTTTTTTTTATTCTAAAGATGTAGTTTGTATGCTTAATATGGTTAGGATATTATTTGTGTATTTACTTATTTACAAATAATAAGTGTTTTGAAGAAAAAGAACTAGTTACTGTGAGAGGATAACAACAGAGGAAATTTAGATTTGGATAGAGAAGTCATCTCTGTGGAAGTGACTTTTAAGCTGAAGCCTAAAGGATAAAAAGGAATGGGCTAATGGGCTAGAAAAAACATTATAGACAAAGTGAAACATCATATAAGAAGTCCCGAAGAGGCAAAGAGCTTTGTGTATTCAATAAATTGAAAGAAGCGTAGTGTGATGAATTATAGTGAGCAAGAGGAAGAATGGCTTGAGATGAGAGTCAAACCAGTCTTGTAAAACATTTTGAAGCCCTGCCAGTGTTTTAATCAGAGGAATGAGATAGACAAGTGTAACTTTTTTTTTTTTTTTTTTTTGAGAGAGAGAGAGAGAGAGAGAGAGAACAAGCACCCATGTGAGGGTGGGAGGGGCTGAGGGAGACAGAATTTTAAGCAGGCTCCATCCACCAGAGACTGATGCAGGGCTCAGTTTTGTGACCCTGAGATCATGACCTGGGCTGAAATCCAGAGTTTGGTGCTTGACTGAGCTACTCAGGCGCCCCGACAAGTGTAATTCTGAAGTAGAAAGTGGATTATAAAAGTCTGTAAAGGTTCAAAGAATAGTCTGGGCTACCGAAGTAAGTTGGAGAACCAACAGGTCTCAAATGATAATTCAAATGCCAAGTATTTTAAGTTCTGGGAATGCCTAAAATAATTTAGGGAGATTATAGAGACAGAAGAGAAAGGAAATCTAGGAACAAACTTAGAACTCCAACATTTAGGAGTTGGTAGAGGAGGAAGCAACATAGGGCCTCAAGTAATCAGAAATGGGTTTTTTGTTGTTGTAGATGATCATAGGTCCTGAAATGGGAATAAAGAGCAAGGAGGATGTTGTTTTGAGATGTGTGGAGTAATTGAATAACCTTAGCCTTTGTGAGATTTATGAAAGTAGTGTCTTTGAGGTAGTTACATTTTTCTTAAGGCTGGAAGGTGGAGTTTGTTGGTTACAGACTGGTAATTGAGAGGACATTCCAGAAAGGGCAGGAATGAGGAATTGACTCAGATAAGTGGATATATAGAGTAGATTCAGGAATATATAATAACAAATGGGAAAGGCTTGCATTTCTGGTGAAGACTTAGGTAAACAAAGATATGACGTGGTAGATTTAGTCCTTGAAATCTTTCATAGGCTGGAGGGATCTATGGCTGTAGTGTTGAGACAGTTTTAAATAGTTTTTGGGGGGAGGAACAGTTTTTGGTGAGGTAAATCAGCTTTAGCAGGTTCCATTTGTGATGTGGTAAGGCTCTGGGCTGGCCTCTTCAATTCTTTCATCTGTTAAATAGTTATAATATCTCATTGATTGTTCTAGGATTTAAAAGAATAGTCACAGGATGGTTCATAAAAGTTGAATCTGAATACAGATATAACTGTTTAGGAAATTTTTTAGACATACATCATAATTTATGATTTATTAAGCTTATTTTCTTGTCATTCTTTTCTGTATTGAGTACAAGAATCAGTGCTTATTTGGAACAGTAAACATTGACCATGAAGGAGGCACTCAATCCATTTCTTCATAATGCTTTTATGCTGAATTTTAGAACTAAGGATAAGTTATTCAGGTAGTATACATTTGCTCATTTTTACTTTAAATAGTTCCCTAAGCATGCTTGGATTTTTTAGACCCCAGCGAAGAAATGTTAGATTATAATAATACTTTATGAAAAGAGTTATCTTCTTAGAACTTTAAGCAAATTCATCTTTAAAAAAATTACATACTTAGTCGTAGAGAATTCAAAAATTACAGAGAGATACAAAAAAGAAAATAAAATTTACCTGTATTCTCATCATCCAGAGAAAACTCCTGTTTATATTTTGGTGTAATTGTCTATGTAACATTTGTTAACAAAATTGGAATCACATAGTGCATAGCAGTTTGTAACCTGCTTTTTCATGTAATCTTATATCATGAATATTTTCTTACAAACTTCCTTTAGTATTCTTTGAAAATGTAATTTTAATGGCTGTTAAATACTCTGCCAGTGTGAACATATATTTACCTAATGATTCTGTTATTGGGCATGTATATTGGTTCCAGTTTAGTGATATTATATATAGTGCTTCACTGAGTATCTATAATAGAAGTCAATCATTTTTTCTTAGTTTCTGATTACTTTTTTCCCCACCATATTCCTGGCAAGGGAAATACTAGGTGAAAGGCTTTGTTTGTTGTTGCTGCTGCTACTTTTTAGGAAAATTATACTTAATCAAAGCAGGAGCTCATATAAAACAGGACTTCATATTTAAGAATATACGTGTGTATGTGTGTATGATGTTATTTATTGCTCTATTCCAACCATGGTTGATTTGTGTATAGACTTGGAGACCCCCTTGAAATAGCAAATCCTTACAGGGGCTCTTGGCTCATGTTGAAAACTACTACTGGAGTTTTAAACCTTCAGTTCTCTCCTTATGTACGCCTTACCTTTTATGACTTGCTCCAGCAGATACCTTCTTGCTGTTCCTAATACTTCTTTATTCAGTGACTTTTTTTTTTTCTAATATCCTTGTTTGATATGTAGGAACAATGTAAAGGCATTTTTAACAGTTTTCAGATATTAATCCTCCAACAATGATGAGTAAAATTGTAAACTGATAAAATCTTTCTAAGAACTCATTTGGCAAGAGCTAATTAACTGTGTTCAAGAATGCCTAGTTTTATTTTACTTTGAGTATTGACTTAAAATAATTGATTGGGGCACCTGGGTGGCTCAGTGGTTGAGTGCCTGCCTTTGGCTCAGGTCACGATCCCAGGGTCCTGGGATCTAGTCCCATATCAGGCTCCCCACAGGGAGCCTGCTTCC
Source organism: Vulpes vulpes (assembly GCF_048418805.1). Classification (NCBI taxonomy): domain Eukaryota; kingdom Metazoa; phylum Chordata; class Mammalia; order Carnivora; family Canidae; genus Vulpes; species Vulpes vulpes. The sequence continues at coordinate 121,046,495 of NC_132780.1, read as the reverse complement.
CCCTCTATGTCTCTCTCTCTCTCTCTCTCTCTGTGTCTCTCATGAATAAATAAATAAAAATCTTTAAAAATAAATAAATAAAATTTTAAGAATTTGTTGATTTGCTAGGTAAAATATGGTAGATTTGGGGATGGGAAGGAAGAATGACTAAAAGAATAAGTTCCTTCTTTCTCATCCTGTAACTGAGTAGAAATTGGAAGGTGAGAAATATGCTATAAAACCTAGTGTTTGAAATTTATGCTCTTCTTTTGGCTGCCATGGACCCATCCATTTTCAGAGCTGAAAGGAGATATAAAAGTTTATATTTATTCAGTTCTTTCAGTTTACAGAGGGTAACTGAGGTCTACAAAGGAGGTTCCTTGACTTCCCAAAGTCATGAGCCAAACAGTAGTAGAAAAAAGCTTGGCCTGTTTTTTTGCAACTAGTCTTTTGTTTTTTCCATAATTGTCCCCTCCTTGCTTGTAGGTGACTAAGTTTTTTTGTTTTGGATGCTTTATAGAATCTTTTTTAATTCAGTCATTTTGAGTCCATTCTTTTTGGTATACTCTATATCTTTTTGTCCTATAGGTACAATTTGCTCATTTTCAAGGAAATTTGTATCTTTGAATACTTTTTCTGTTCACTTGCTGAAATGCATTCTTGAAACAATAATTATCATTATGTTAATCGTTTTTGTTTTCCACATTTATTATCATCTCCAGAATTATTTTCGTTTCTTCATTGATTCCCTCTGCATTACTGTGACTTCCTTTCTTCCCGGTATGGATATTTTACCCAGTCTGTTCTGTCCATTACTGTTTCTAGTTTATTAGATCTCTGCTAGTTTGGGTAAACTAAGAAACAAATTGAGAACTGTGGTAGCTGAAAATGGCCCTGCAAAACATTCACATCAGATTCTGGCAATCTGTGAATGTTACCTTATTTGGAAAAAGGGGTTTTGCAGATTGCAATTAATTTAAGGATTTTGAAATGAGATCATCCTGAATTATCTGGGTGGGATCTAAATCCAACTGAAAGGTCCTCTTGTAAGAGATACACAGAAGAGAACACACACAGGAGGAGGCTCTGTGACTATCGAGTCAGAGATTGGTTGGAATGATGCGTCCATGAAGCATCCAAGTCAAGTAACATGGACAGCTACCTGAAGCTAGAAGAGACAAGGAATAGATTCTGACAGCCTACAGAGGGAATACAGCCCAGAATAATTTCTGTTGTTTTAAGCAACCCAGTTTATTGTAATTTGTTACTGCAGCCACAGGAAACGAATACAAGGACCAAAACAATTTTCTTTTCAAAAATTTTCCATGTTGTCCATGTTGTCTTATGACCTTAAAAATTTTCCATGTATGTCCATGTTGTCTTATGACCTTATCTCTGTATTCTTGTTTTACTTATTTTATGTTCTTACCAAGTTCTCTTATAACACTGAACTCTCGGAAGGAATTTTTTTTCTGTCTTTATTTTCTTCCAGATACAGTTTTTGGTATGGCTTTTGCATGTTTTTCCTGTAGTTGTGTTCGTGTCAGTGTTTTGTTCCTTCTTTCTTTCTTTCAGAGATTTTATTTATTTGACAGAGTGAAAGAGCAAGATAAGCAGGGGGAGGGGCAGAGAGGGAGAGGAAGAAGCAGGCTTCCCACACGAGCAGGGATTTCCCCACTCTTGGGGCTTGATCCCAGAACCCTAAGATCATGACACAAGCTGAAGGCAGACTCTCAACTGAACCATGCAGGTTCCCCTGTTTTCAACTTTCTTACGGTTATATTGAGCAGCTCTGCGGAGAACTTTTGTTGTGATATAATATTCATTAGTGAGTTCTTCCTCTTTTTCACCTTATCTTGGGTATCTTTATGATCTAAGAATGTGGCTGTTGTTTTTAACTTACTTTTCTGTAGTTTGAGGGGATGTGGTAGTGAGGTAAATAGAGAAGTTGCCTAGCCAGTGCAGTCCTTTCTGCACATCTTTTCCACCACCAAGCCAGGAGTACATCCCATTTTTGCGGGTTTTTGTTTCTTTTCTCAACTTTAGTACATTATACATTTACCTGGCGGATGGTGGCCTTTCTGTCTTTGCTGACGTTCACTGGCTTTTTGTAAAAAACATTTAGCTGTAGCCTCCACTTTTTAGGGAGGATATATTTTTATCTTATTTTTAACAGCTTTATTAAAATACAATTTACATACCATAAAGTTGACTGATTTAAAGTATACAATTCAGTTACTTTCAATATTTATATGGGGTTGTGCACCTGTCACCATAATCTAATTTTAGAACATTTTCATCATCCCCAAAGGAAATATCTTAACCCATTAGTAGTTACTCCCTGTTTCCTCCCCATCTCCCTCCTCAGCCCTTGGTAACCACTAACTTACCTTCCATTTCCATAGATTTGCTTATTCTGGACCTCATATAAATAGGATCATGAATAATATGGTCTTTTGTGACTGACTACCCTTTTTTATTCCCACCTTTTGCTGAATTCCTTCAGTGTCTTTCTTTTTCTGTGCCTTTATTATTTTTTCCCACCTCATTGTCCTTAAGTCCCCTTCAACTTTTCAAGCTAAAACTGAAATATCACTTTCTCAAGGCAACCCAACCCTGATTAGATTCAGATCCTTCATTATAGGCTCCCTTGCATCCGGTAATTCTCTTTTATATAATCGTACCTCAGTTAATACATAACTGGGCAATTATTGTGTAAATAATATTTGTTATTATTATTAGGCTGTATGTCCATGAGAGAGGGAGTTTATAATTTATTGTTGAATTTTGACAGTCTAGTCTAGGGAGAAATAAATACTTGAGGGAATATATTCATGTGCTCAACCCAGTGGAAGGGGAAAGAAGTTTTCAGAGAAGAGGGAGGGTTTATGTGTATTAACTATTCATGTAGGAATGCTATTCATAGTTGAAAATGTAAGCTGGAAAATTAGAAAGTTAGTGGTTCATTTGGCTTTGTGTACATGTATTGGACCGATACCATAAGAATTGTTTTCACACTCTTTCAGAAGTAAGAAATCTGGGAAATTTCTTATTAGGAAAACCTAAGATGTCCAGGTTAATTTCTGGAGTCCACTTATTTTGTTGGCCAGGTTGTCTGGAATATTTACCCAAGAAGTCGAATAACACAACTAAAATGTTCTCTTTATTTGGAATTCAGTTTTCTAAGGACATTTGTAAATCATCAGATCCTGTCTACCTGGGACACAGTTAATTGCAGGAGGATGTTGCTTCACTTGCTTTTTTTTTTTTTTTTTTTGTATTGGAGTTCAATTTGCCAATGTATAGCATATCACCCTGTGCTCTTCCCGTCAAGTGCCCCCCTCAGTGCCTGTCACCCAGTTACCCCAACCCCCCACCCACCTCCCTTTCCACTACCCCTTGTTCGTTTCCCAGAGTTAGGAGTCTCTCATGTTCTGTCATCCTCACTGATATTTTCACTCATTTGTCTCCTTTCCCCTTTATTCCCTTTCAGTATTTTTTATATTCCCCAAATGAATGAGACCATATAATGCTTGTCCTTCTCCGACTGACTTATTTCACTCAGCATAATACCCTCTAGTTCCATCCACGTCGAAGCAAATGGTGGGTATTTGTCGTAATATTCCATTGTATACATATACCACAGCATCTTTATCCATTCATCTCTTGATGGACACCGAGGCTCCTTCCACAGTTTGGCTATTGTGGACATTGCTGCTATGAACATCGCGGTGCAGGTGTCCCAGCGTTTCACTGCATCTGTATCTTTGGGGTAAATCCCCAGCAGTGCAATTGCTGGGTGGTAGGGCAGATCTATTTTTAGCTCTTTGAGGAACCTCCACACAGTGTTCCAGAGTAGCTGCACCAGTTCACATTCCCACCAACAGTGCAAGAGGGTTCCCCTTTCTCCACATCCTCTCCAACATTTGTTGCTTCCTGTCTTGTTAATATTCACCATTTTCACTGATGTGAGGTGGTATCTCATTGTGGTTTTGATTTGTATTTCCCTGACGCCATTCACTTGCTTTTTGATGGATGTTATTAATGAAATTGGTGAGGTTCAGTTGCTTTTATGGGCTTCTGAAGTTCACCATTTCTTCTCTATCTGCCATGGTGCCTGGATTGTTAGGTACATTTGTTCTCTGTTTACTTTGCTCTCTTTTGGGTAATGTAGGTACTTGGACAGAGGAGTGCAATGGTGGGTTATGTGTATAGGGTCTCAATATGGGGTAAATAGTATTTTTCTTCTTGATGAAATTTAAAGTGACACTTTAATGGATTAGATGGCTTTCTATTGACCTTGCCGATCTATAGAACTATTTACTGTATCAAATCTCTGAAGCCTTAAACTACATCTGCTGTAATATTCTTCAGTGGGTATGTAGTTTCAGTTTTATGATGGAAATTAGTGAGAAAATAGGATGACTCTACAAATATTTATTTTGTAGCTAACTTTTATTAAAATACATTTTGTCTGTGAAGTACGAGTGTTGTACAGAATGAAGAGCTGTATTGGATAGAGCCTTGAAGGAGCTCAGCTTGGAAAAGTTTTCAGTGGATTTTTGGTTCTGTTATTTCCATATGTTCATACAAGGATGTTTTTAAAGATTTTTATATTTTTATTTCTATACATGATTTGAGTTAATTTAGTAATCTGGGCATTGACTAGTTAGTATCTTTTCCTCTTTGGCCTTTTCTTAGAAGCAGGTTGATACATTAGTGATAAAGTTGACACTTGGAATTAGAACAGCTGTTTTAATAGCCTTTCTTAATAGTTTGTAATCTCTAGTAAGTTTCTTAACTTCTTGGAATCTGTTTCCTCATCTGTGAGATGGAGGTAATTTCATACATTTCACAGGATTGTTATGATTAAGCGAGGCTTTAGTGAAAATAATTGGTAAGGTATCTGGCCCTATTATAAGAAATACTGGACCCAGATTTTGAATAAATATTGAATCTGGATTCATTAATAAGTAAATAAATTCTCTTTCCACAGAAATTCCCATGATCTCATTTTTTGTGATCCTAGTTCTTAGCAGTCTGGTACACAGATAGTGCTTATTAAGCATGTGATGAATTAATCAATAATGACAATGTATTTGAACCAAAAATTCTATTATATATTCTTTCCTTTTCTGTTCTTTAGAATTTTGAAACTTTCTGTCATCCTAACACTCACCATTGATAGGAGAGAATACTTAACAAAATAGGATATGCATAACATAAACATATATATGAGAATTACTAATTTACAAAGCTACATAGGTGTGATTTATTTCCAGTACAAATACTGGAAGTATAGGATTGCATCTCTTGCTTTCATTTTAAATGGAACTCACTTTTCCACTGATTTCCTTTTAACAGCACAGAAGCGTTGTTGGAGGTATGGTTATAAAAAGGAATTTCTCCAGCAGTCAGTGTTAGCTGACTCATGCTGGTCCTGTCCCAGTTTATCATTAGGTCAAGTAGGTAATAGTAGGAGGTGATAAGGACTAAGGTTAGGAATATATAGTCATTTCCCAAAGATAAAAGTTCTTTTTCAGGAGAAAGTGTTTCCTACCTTTAAGTCCTCTTGACTTCTGTCACTTGAAGTAATGAGTCAGCAGTGTGGAAAGTACTCTGCCCTGGCATGGGGTGTACTCAGCATACTCTTCTAAGATCCACTGGCAAGAGGATTAGCCATACTTCTTAGGCTAGTGACAGTAGGAACCAAGACTTATTATAGTCCCACTGCGAGTGTAGGAATTTATCATTCCAGTGGCCTTTATTTAACAGAACCCTGTTAGCATATCTTCTAACAGAGCTTTGTAGGGAGAAATGCTAAGTGGACTCTGCTTTGTGAATTTACCCAGTTATCTGTTGTTACTGTTCTGTGGAGTGATGAGCCTAGGACTTGTCCTTTGCCCTATTTGATACTGCTAGGTTCTCTAAAGTCCATCTTTATGGGGAGAGTTTGAGGGGATATTAAGCTAGTTTTTAGAGGGAAGAAGAGGGGGCAAATATAAAAACCAATATGTATTTTATTCCAACTGATTAGAATCAGTGGGGACAATGTTATTTAATATATTTATGTCATAAGTATATTCATTATTAACTATAAACGTAGCATCACTATTCATATAGTTGTAACTGTAAACTAAAAATTAATCACTATTTGAAAGTATGTGTTACCCCTTGCAGAAATGGAATTAATCACTGAATTCATGAGATTTTTGTAAAGCTCTTACGAGCTACCCTACCTCATTTCCACTTCAACAGTTTAATAAGTTATAATATTTTAGGTGTATTTTCCCCTCAGGTTATACAGAAAAGTTTTAGCCTGTTAACAAATTGTGTTCTAAAAGTTCATCACTTGCTTTGGAAATTAGAACATCTTTTTCCTTTGAAAGTTTAAGTATGCAAAATAAAAATGAATAGGTTCTCAGGCAGTCTGTCCTACAAAAGCTTAAACCATGACTTAGCTCAGATATTTGTGTTTATAGTGAAAGAAAAGTAATATTTCAGGGATAGTAATTAAACAAAACTAAAAGCCCCCTAAAATTAGCTTTGAAAAAATTCTAAATGTTGATACTTGATTGATAAAGAGATTTAATTTGAGGGAGATAAGGAATAGGTAGACCTATGTCAGGCTGACAGATCTTTGGTTACTTTCAGGAGTTTTATAGGTGGATGGCATTGGCTTTTCATCTCATGGCTTTACTTTCTCTGAAGTGCTATACAGCAAAAGTGCTGTCCTTTTGCCTACCAGCTGTAGTTAGTGGTGGTTGTTATTATTATTTTTACTATTTTAGCTCTTGAGTGGAATGAAGAGAGTAGGGAAGAGAAAGAAAGGTTTCCTCTAAGATTTAAGGGAAAAAAAAGAAGGTAGAGTAACCTAGGATATTACCTGAGGTGGATTTAATGACAGAAGAATAATGCAAATTTAAGGGAGGGCAGAACATAACAATATGAAGATTCCTGTTGGGGGAGAGAGAAGATGATAAGAAAGTGTGCTGGGTTAGATATCCCTTAATTGGTTAGTTGCTGGTCCTGGGTATCTTTGGAAGCTGATTAGCACTGTGTATAAGGAACAGTGAGCTACTTTGGTGTTTATATATGCATCTATTTTCAGAGTTAGTTTTTCGTGATGTGGGACAGCAGCCACCACTCATATACATTTGGAGTATTATTTATTAATTATTATTTTTAAAAAAGATTTTATTTATTCATTTGAGATAGGGAGCAAGAGAACAGTAGTGGGAGAGCAGAGGGGGAGAGAGAAGCAGGTTCCCTGCTATACAAGACCCTGACTCAGTACTCGATCCTAGGACCCGGGATTATGACTTGAGTCGAAGGCAGAGGCTTAACCAACTGAGCTATCTCAGTGCCCCATTTAGAATATTTTTTAAAAAATAAATCCAATTCTTCCTTCTCCACTTCCTCCTCTTCCTTCTTCTTTATGTTCTATTTTTAAATTTCTGAAAAGTAAAATAATGTAGGTTAGCCAAATCAACAGTAGATTCCCAAAACTATATAATGTAGAGAGGTTTAGTCTTCACATTCATTTTTTTGTTTATTGATCAGAAAATTCATGCTTCTGCTTTTTCAGTTCCCAATATTTCCTATTTAGAATAAACCCCGCCCCCACACCCCCACCAAAAAAAGGCAGTAAACATTCCTTGTATTTCTGCAAAAGTAGCAGGTCTTGTTAACCAGTGAATTATTACTTTGTATTCTGATATATATGCTCAGGTACTTAAGTGTATGCTGTCAGTTCATTGATATTGATTTTCCTCAGAATTCTGGCTTTTATTCATTTTAGATTGTCTCATGGAACCTTATATCTGAGGCAAAATGAAGCAGTTTTATAGTACAAGATATTTTTGCAGTACATCTTAAAAGGTGTGAAGACATTTACTTAAAATGTGTGGTTATATTGGACTGTTATTTTTGTGAATTTATTTTGGAACAGAAGTAAATGGCTTGATTTGCTTCCATTTTTATAGGTATTGGAAAGTGTACTACTTCAGTATCACTGTATAACCTAGAACAATTTTACTTCTCTTTTGAGCTTCAGTTCTCTCTTCTCCATTTAGTATTGGTTCTCCTTCATAGGATTACTGCCTGGATAAAGTGAGGTAATGGGTGTAAATATGTTTATAAACTGTAAAGGGATTTGTAATATGTTATTTGTGATGATGATGGGTGATGATGGTGTATGGTGGTCAAGGTTGGTCCCAGGGAAAATTGTCAAATCTGTGAATTTGCCTTTGCATTTGTTTCTCAGTTTGTTGAATGACTCAGCCTTTTTGAAAGGTGATTACAGAGTCCTGTGTCATCTTAGAAGAGGAGTTAGAGGTACCTTACTGACTTTCAGACCTTTAGTGGTTTCCAAAGTATAGTGGAATCCTGTAGGAATTCATTCACTTCCAAATGAACAAATATTTTACAACCAGTATGCATGAGGCATAAAATGGAGCTACAGCATTAAACATGAGATAAACAGGATTGTTGCCCTGATAGATTGAATATTGTTAAATTGTAATTGATAAAGCATATAGGACCAATCTAGAGTAAGCAAGTCTTCAAGGAGAAAATAAATCCCATTCTGCCCTCTTTCCCCACTGCTGTTTGAATTTTTTTAAAAAAAGATTTTATCTATTTATTCATGAGAAACACAGAGAGAAAGGCAGAGGCAAAGGCAGAGGGAGAAGCAGGCTCCTGGAGAGAGCCCGATGTGGGACTTGATCCCCGGACTGTGGGATCACGCCCTGAGCCAAAAGGCAGACGCTCAACCGCTGAGCCACCCAGGCATCCCTGTTTGAAATTTAACAGAAAACTTTAGATTAATAACGGCCACTTTAAAGTGCATGTCAAAATGTATGTTAATTTGTATGCTGTGCTACAGAAAAATCAATTTGGATTTAGAGGTAGGGATAACTTGGTTCAGGAGAAAGCAAGACTGAATGAGCTGTTACATTGCAAGGATTTGGGTTGTCAGAAGGCAGTATTGAGGATGAAGGGGGTGTGTGTGGCAGGCTGAAAACAGACCTAATTTATTTGAAAAACTTGAAGTGTTGATTTTAATATTACACTCACTTAAAGACTAGACTAAAATATTATCAGCTCTGTTAGAGCTTGTTTTCTGGCATCTGGATTTTTTTGCTGCTTAAGACTGAAGTTGCTAGAAGCGTGACAACTGGATCAGTGAATCATTGTGTTTTTTAAAGTAATTATTTCTTTTGTCTAAGCATTTGCTGTTTATTCTTTCTATCCATGTATTGTATAAATGGTAATATGGTAAACTTCCTCATTAAGAAAAATTTAAATATACTGCCTGTCCCTCCCCCTTCTCCCCCAAATGTGGGCAGTTAATAAATCAAACAGGTAAATAATGTTTAAAACTTTAAGATTCTCTCTTTTAAAATATTTTTTTTTTATTTATTTAAGAGAGAAAGAGCACATGTGTGCTAGAGCACAAGTGGGAGAGAGGAGCAGAGGGAGAAGCAGGATCCCTTCCGAGTGGGGAGCCAGATGCGGAGCTCGATCCTAGGACTCTGGGATCAAGACCTGAGCAGACATCAGAAGGCAGACATCCCAAAACTTAAAGATTGTAATGTAACTTACTAAAAGCTGAAGCTCTTTACACACATGCTGCAAAAGCCTTTTAGACTTTCATTGGAAATATACCTGTTTCTAAAATGCATCTTGATATTATTTCAAGTGAAGGCTTAAGACCAAGTGAAATATTTATTCATTTTGGGTTTGGTTTGATTTTATTCCAATTCACTGGAGCCAGAAAAAAGGAAAAATATGCTTGATTCCATCTCATGGTTCATAAGTAAAATAATATTTAAGTTTAGGCTGTTGAAAATTAGCAGGATTCATTCTGGGTTTTGGTTTGTTTGGCTTAAAGTAAAACATTTTTTTTTTTAAGATTTATTTATTTATTTATTTATGATAGACATAGAGAGAGAGAGAGAGAGAGAGAGGCAGAGACACAGGAGGAGGGAGAAGCAGGCTCCACGCTGGGAGCCTGACCTGGGACTCGATCCCGGGACTCCAGGATCGTGCCCTGGGCCAAAGGCAGGCGCCAAACCGCTGAGCCACCCAGGGATCCCCAAAGTAAAACATTTTTAAAGAAACTATAAAAATTGAGTCAATTAAAATTAGTTTGAAAAAAATATGGATATTTTGAATTAAAACTTTTCACTATCTAATAGATACTTATATCAGAACCTTCTGTAAAGTATTTGAAATTTTCAGTTTTGCTGAAAATGGAAAGTTGATTTTAGGACCTCAGCTCCTATGTATTGCTTTTATGGCATGGTCTTAAAGCAAAGTAATGTAGTAGGGTATTGATTTTAAATAGTTCTGAATCCTGTGGGTGCAACTTGTTGAAGGGAGTAGTTACCTTGGGTAAATTAACCAAACCTTTTGAACACCTTGGTTTCTTCCGTTTGTTAAATGATTTTCATGTGTATGTCACAAGGTTATTGTAGGTATTAAATGGTATTCTGATTCTTTCTCAAAGTATGGTTGTTGGAACTGCATTAAGAATTAGGGGGTGGATAGGGTGCCTGAGTGGTACAGTCAGTTATGCATCTGACTCTTGGTTTGGCTCAGGTTGTGATCTGAGGGTCATGAGATCTGGCCAAGTTGGGCTCCACACTTAGTGTGGAGTCTGAGATTCTCCATTCCTCTCCCTGCTGCTTCCACTTGAGCATGTGTGCTCTCTCTCTCTCTCTCTCAAATAAATATTTTTTAAAAAAAGGATTACTGGGGGTAGTTATTAAAAATGCAGTTTTCTGAGCTCCACTGCACACCTGCTGAGTCTCTCTTGGGGTGACATTCTTCATTTTCAGTAAACTTTCCCGGGTGCTTATTCCTCTGCTGTGAGTGATTCTTACAACTGTAAATGGTAGTCAAAGAATATACTTACATATAGAGGTGTCTAGGTAGCTCAATCAGTTAAGCACTCAACTCTTGATTTTGGCTTGAGTCATAATGTTCTCACGGTGGTGGGAGCAAGCCGCAGGTTGGGCTCTTGTGCTCAGCAGGGAGCCTGCTTGAGATTCTCTCTCTCCCTCTCCCTGTGCCCCTTCCCCTGCTTATGCACACACCTACTCTCCATCTCAAATAAATAAATAAGTAAATCTTTAAAAATAAAAAAGAATATACTTATATATAAATTGATATAAATTGAACTTCAGACCTCAGAGGTATCCCCTTACCCAGTTCTTATTCATTGCTGCCTATTGATGCCTCAAAGAAACCAGAATTACTTAGAAAATGGTTATGAACAGATTAATTCTATCTATAAATAAATACACATGTGGCAAATTAGGTCATTTGTTTTGGGTTCATGTTGTCACCAGATTTCTGGTAAGCAATCCACTCTTCTTTATTTTTTTTTTTTTAAGATTTTATTTATTTATTCATGACAGACATAGGGAGAGAGAGAGAGAGAGAGAGGCAGAGGGAGAAGCAGGCTCCATGCTGGGAGCCCCACACGGGACTCGATCCCCGGGATCGCGCCCTGGGCCAAAGGCAGGCACCAAACCGCTGAGCCACCCAGGGATCCACTCCACTCTTCTTTAAAGCCATTCTATATACCTTATCCCTAGAGATTTGTATCTGATGGATGGCAAGCATAAGAACAAGTAGACACACTGCTTAATGTTCAGCATTAAATAGTTCCCAAATCCTAATAATTGTGCTTGAATAATTCTACATAAATTCAACAGCAAACCTTTGTTGAACACTTGCATTGTGCTGAACCCTGTGCTAATAAGCATTAGGGAAATGTAAATGATTCAGATAATATCTGCTTTCCTAAGAGCTCCTTAGTCAAGTTGAGGGACTCAGACTCTTAATAATTATAGAACATTGTGATAAGCACTGTATGTAGTAGGGCATGTACTGAGTGTTGAAAGAGAGTAGCAGGGCAAAGGAATGTGTTTTTTTTTCTATTTCCACTGCCAATAATTCAAAGTTCAGAGAAACTATAATTTATTGAGCGCACTCTGTGGAGCATGCACTTAAAAACATGCCCCACTTCTGTTATTTAATCATTACAACAGTCCTATGAAGTAGCAGCGATCTCCATTTTATAGATACAAAGTGGTAGAATAAATATGTGATTCAAACCTTGATAAGACTTTAGAGCCCATGTCATACTATTACGCGTCCAGCAGAAAAACTTAACGGAATTTTTTTTTCCTTAAAGGGAATTTTGGGTCTTTCAGAATTGATACTTGTTAATCCCATTGGAATGGTATATTCCTGTGATTTAAAATGTGGTGTTGGGCAGCCCCGGTGGTGCAGCGGTTTGGTGCCGCCTGCAGCCCGGGGTGTGATCCTGGAGACCCGGGATCGAGTCCCTCATCGGGCTCCCTGCGTGGAGTCTGCTTCTCCCTCTGCCTGTGTCTCTGCCTCTCTCTCGGTGTCTCTATGAATAAATAAATAAAATCTTTTCAAAAAAATGTGGTGCTAATCTACTGTCAGGGATTCTGGAATCTCTTGTGTCTGATCTTTATCCTTTGCCATGCTGTTTTCCTTTCTGTTTCTAGAAGTGGCATAGAAGGAAACTTGTCCAAAAGTCGGTCCATGGGTGACATCTCTCCATTTTGTTTTCCCTGCCTCTCCTTTTATTTACTCTTCCTATCCCAAAAGGAAATTTTAGTAATTCTTTTGTTTTATTTTTCCAATCCTTTACAGAGAATCATGTGGAAATGAATGGTGCCTGTGGGCAAAGGCTCTGCCGAAAAGATATTTATCATATCTAGGTTTCGTAGAAATTGCTTTGAATTTTTTATCATGCTCTTGATCATTGGAGTTGATTTGACTGATGGAGCTGATGGAGCTGCTTGATTGGCCTTTCTTTTTCTTTCTTTTCTTTTCTTTTCTTTTCTTTTCTTTTCTTTTCTTTTCTTTTCTTTCTTTTCTTTCTTTTCCCTTCCTCCCTCCCTCCCTCCCTCCCTTCCTTCCCTCCTTCCTTCCTTCCTTCCTTCCTTCCTTCCTTCCTTCCTTCCTTGTCTCACTCCAAGGTTGTGAGCAGATGCACTCTGGCTAGAGCTTCTGGATCATAGAGTCCCTATTTCATGACAAGAATAAGTTTATTTTTGAATTTGTCCCAACTCTCATTCTATGGACCCTCAATTCCTTACTTTTTATATATTTTGCCTGTTTTTTAAAAGATTTTTAAAAATTTATTCATTTATGAAAGACAGAGAGACACACACAGGCAGAGGGAGAAGCAGTCTCCCTGCTGGGAGCCCAATGTGGGACTATATCCCAGGGCTCTAGGATCATGCCCTGGGCCAAAGGCAGGCGCTAAACCGCTGGATTGCTTTTATTTTTTTAAGAGACTCTAATGCAGGAGTTTAAAGCGATCATTCCCTTTGCCTGTGGTGCAAAACGTGCATTGCACAGGTATTGCTTTTTAACAGAACTAAGTGTGATGCTCTTTGGGTGCTGCTGTTATTCAGACTAGTAATTGATTCTTTTAAAGCAAAGTAATTTGAGGGGAGGGAAAAGAAAGTCCCATGAAGGAACTTTTGTAGTCTTATCAACATTTACTCTAATCCCTTAGCATCACCTCCTCCCTAAAGAGTATATGCGTCAGGATTTGCAGCATTAATGAAAGCAGGTAACTTGTATGTAGTGGATATAAGGTAACTTAAATTTGGGTTCAGGAAGCAGGGAATGCAACTGTTACATTAGAGCTGCTATGCCACACTCACAGTAACTTGCTATCACTGTAACCAACTAATGCCAAAAGAATGGTTTTGTAATAAAATTATAGATGTATCCTAAAAAAAAAAAAAAGCCACCCCGGGATCCCCTATTTTGCCTATTTTGATATTGTTTTCCATGTTTTTAAACTGTCTTGTTTGGGGGAGAACACTTTGCCTTAATAGATGTTCATTAGCCAGTCACTTAAGATAGAGTATTTGAACTTTGATATTAAAACTTGAAAATTTGACATAGTCAGTGTTTCCCCTTTAGACAATCTTAATCATGCCTCAAAATGAGATTCTTTTTGATTCTTTTGAGTTACTTATATATTTTTGAATAAAGTCTTTGCCCTGTTGTTTAAATATACATAAAAATAGCTGTTACTTCTATTTGATACAGAGAAACAATGTGTAGTGTTTACCCTACTAATACTGTTGTTAGGTAAAAAACACTTAACAATACTTCACATCTCTTTATAGTCACAGTGGTGTGCTGGTTTCTCTGCGCTTTGTTACAGACTTTTAACTTTCAGATATTTCTAAATGGAGAGGTTATTCTTGAGTTAAAGGAGGATTTTTAGACCCATTATTAACTTTTTTCATTTTGTGTAGGTAGTGTGGCTTATTGACGCCTTTACAAGCCTTATAGTTAAAAAGTGTTGTAGTTGTTGTTTTCCTCAACTCTGAATCTCAAGAAACATCAAATCAAACAGCCAAAGTATGAATGAGATTTATCATTCATATAAAATTAGAATGTCAGTATCAGATACCTCCTAAATATTTAAATACGGTTGAAGTGGCCTTTTGTTTTGGGGATGCTCATGCCACACTTTGGATGTGGTCAGTGGTACACTGTAACATTTGTTCCTCTCAAAGTGAATTGGTTTGAGGAGTGACTTCAGAAGACATAAAAAAATGTAACCACCGGGTGTTGCTTACAAGGTACAAGCCTGTGTTTGAGAAATTGGGTACTAGGTTACATATATTATTTGAGGATATGCCTGCCTAATGTTTTTAAAAAATTATATTCTGTATTTAACACCTGTAATAGAAAGTGATAATTCTTTTGTGTGTCTGTCATCTTTCCATTGCTTTATAAAGAGTCTGTTGTTTATATATTTAAGATTTAATTCTATTTTCTAATTATAATAGGAAATTATATTCCCTGAGTGAATTTTAATTGTAGTAGAGGATCCCAAGAGTCCTCTGGCAGGAAACAGAGCTTCCAGGAGCTGAGCTGTTCCCACTGTTCTGTTGTTATCCCACAAAACAGTGACATTTTTTAGGAGTCAGTTTAGTTGTAATTGGTGTGAGACTCACACTATACCATGTGTTTTGGGAAATTTAGTACTGGGCAGAGTGGTGATTTTTTTTTTTTTTTTTAATAAGGCAGATTTGTTGATTCCAGCTTTTCATGAGTATTTTGGCTTGTTGGTAGCAGTACTTAAAATGCTCTGTTGCTACAATCCAAAATTATAGTTTCTAGTAGCAGACGTTAAATTGTTTGAATATCACAGAATTGATTATTTCGCATTATTGTTTTCCATATGCTCTTGCTTTTGGATAAGTTTTGAAATCTAAGGTTACCAAAGTATTTTTTGAAGTAGCTCTGTAGCCATAAATAAGCAAAGATTTGGGCCTGAAAACTGTAACAGATTATCATTTATTCTCTTATTATTGCTTTGGAACTGATGATTTTACATTATATTTTTTTAGGGGAGCAATAGTAAATGAAGTTAAGTCTTTCAGTTGTATTAAGAAGGTTGTAAAATATAGCAGAGACAATATGAGCAAGTGAGGAGTTCTGGCTACTTACAGCTTTATGATATTGGATAAGTTAATCTCTCTTAGTTTTACTTTCCTCATTTGCATAGTACTGTAATAATGTCTTCCTGCATATATTATGAGAGTAGATGGAACAATGAACCGGATGGTTCTTTATACAGAGAAATTTTATATAGCTGTTTTATTGCTGAGTTGGCAAATTACAATGCCAAATGGTGTCATGCTTTTCCCTGGCACACTAGCTGCTGACTGTCCCATGTGCTAATAATGTTCATGCCAAGTCATCCCCAGTGTTATCTTGCTATTCTTTACAGCTCTGCTATTTCAGATCTCTGATGAAGCAGTCTGAAGAGCTTGATAATTTCTGAATAAAAATTCCAGAACGCTTGAGGTAGAAACCATTTTCCATAGTATGCTTAAGGATTTCATATTAGTAGAGAATATAGCCCTTAAGAGTTCTCAGCAGTTTCTGTAACTACTCAAAAGAGAATAAATCTTTAATATCTGCTAAGATGATAAGTCTACCCTTTTTACTAGATGTAAAAGAGGGTGAAAGGATTGGTCCTTGTCCACATCCATTCACAAATTAAAATTAAGAGGCCTTAAGAGTCTCTTCTAGTGATAGCATCTGTAGGACCTGTTTATCTTTCTACCCTGCCTTAATATTTTTTTCAGAAATATCTCATTTATGAATTATAATTTACATATGAGAAGAAGCACAATTTGATGTTAGAGGTTCCCTAGGCTTAGTAGTTGAGTTGCAGAGATTTAAAATTTTTAAATCTCAGCTGATTCTTGAAGCCCTGTGTCTGAAATGCTGTGGTTTCTTTAGAAATGCAACCGGAGGCGGCAAGTGGAGAAAGTCATTACACATCCTTATATTAAGTTCTTTTATAGAGGCAAGTACAAAGCTGTGGTTATTGTTTTCTTTATTGAAGTATGGTCATACAGTAGAAAAGCATAATTTTTATTTATACCTCAGCTTTTGTTTTCAATTAAAATGATAGAATACAACAGCCATTCTTAAAATTTGTTAATTTATTTAAATTAAAAGATAATTATGCTCTGTTTTGTGAATTAGACCTATAAGATTTTGCAAGCAACTTGTTCAATAGAATTATTTATAGTTCTTGAAATACATACTTTTTGGTGATATGGTTTTGATTTGGATGATCTAGGGAAGAGTCAGACTATTTGAAATCAATTCTTTTTTTAATTTTCTTTGGTCAGTTGGGTGATAAGAAAATGTGTTCAATACCGTGGATTTTATTTTTTCAGAACCTAACCTTTCTAGATCTCTTCATTTAGAGTTTACGTTCAGAAGATTGATTGTGTCTTTAGAAGAATGTTATAAGTAAAGATAAGTTTATTTTATAGATGAAAAAATAATTCCTAATAAAGCTTATAGTCAACTTGAAAAGTCGTGGTTAACATTCTCAGAAATAATATGAAATATTTGGGGAGTTGAGCATGACTATTTAGAACTGAGATTCAATGAAACTAGGTTTTACAAATATATTTGAGATGTATCTTACTAGGAAGTGAAATGTGAAGGGATCATTTGAAAGCATTGAGAACTATATATGTATGGACTTGAGCTGGGATTTGCATGCATTTCAAGTACATATAATATTTTATGAATAAAAATGGTGGTGTTGACAAGATTTGAATTATCTTTCCACAAGAGGTGTTGGATTTGTGCTGTCGTATCTGTTGGGGGTTATACCTTGGAAACAAAAACATAAATGCTATAATATATAATAGAGACTGCCTGTAATTGACATAGCTATCTTAAGTAGGAATCCTTCACTGCTTTTGTTACTATCATGGAGGCTGCCTTATAAGCAGAAGAATCACTCAGTCACAGATACTGTTTATATATTGGCTTTTGTCTATATTGGTACCTCTATGAACTAAAGTAGCTATATTGATTAACTATGCCAGTGACATTTGAACATTTATTTACCTGGTAATTTTATATTGGGAAAAACACTCAGACCATTGGAAAATGAGATCATATTTTTTTGATCTTCTGCATGTGAGTTACAAATGAATACTTTATAATCTAGGCTTGGTATCTAGAGTTGAAAGCTACCTCATTTTTTATTAGGTTAATATGAATTCAGTTAGCATCATAAAAATGATATAATGGAAGAGTAGAAGAGAAAAAAAGGGATAAGTATAGTTTAATCAGTGAGTCTAAAGACTTACATATACTGAGAATTGGTTTTAGAATTGTCATGCAAGAGAAAAGCACAAATCATAATTGCTACTTCACAGTGATTTTACTCACTAGAATCTGTAGTATCCTGAAATCACTGAAAGAACAATTCAGAGCTGTTCAGAATCAGGTTCTAGGGCAGCCCGGGTGGCTCAGCGGTTTAGCACTGCCTTCAGCCCAGGGGCTGATCCTGGAGACCCAGGATCAAGTCCCATGTCAGGTTCCCTGTGTGGAGCCTGCTTCTCCCTCTGCCTGTGTCTCGGCCTCTCTCTTTCTCTCTCTTTCATGAATAAATAAATAAAATCTTTTTTAAAAATTAAAATTAAGAAAAGAAAAAGAATCAGGTTCTAGGTAGAATAGTATGTCTTTAGAATAGTTTAAGAATTTGGAGAACAAGAGGATTGTGAACCCTGCCTAGTCAAGTAGAATGTGCCTCCTGACCTTGAATTGAGGAGTCTTTGGATTTTTACTGGGAGGGGTGGAAAGGCACAGAAGTTGAGGCACAAGAGCCATTGAGTGGGCAGGGTCCACAGAAACAGTGAGCTACTTATGAATGAGACTCAGTTCAGAATAGGTTTGGTTTTTCTTTGAAGTTTACATCTCTTACCCCAAATTAACACTCCCATGTTCCTTTTCCTCATCTCACCTTTCTCTGAGAGGTTTTCTATTTTCTTAAAAAGAAATAAGATGACAGAGAAGCAAAAATTTAACATTCTTTCCACTAGTTTTGTACTGGAACAGTACTCTCTCTATACCTCATGGGGTTGTTGTTTCCATTAACTGAAGTCATATGTATAAACTAAGCATGATGCCTGGTCTACACAATGAATAAATGGTGGTTAAAAAAATTACTTATAATTGAAATAGTTAAGTAATTCTATATAATAAGCTAAGATGAACATTGAAAAATAATTTTTAGTAAAGAATGTAGTTTACTTTGTATACCTCAGCAGTTTTTCCTGTTTAATTCCTTAAGGTTCTCATTTTTCATATCTCTTCTTTCTTTTAGGAGACAAGGATGGCAGCAAGGTGACCACAGTGGTGGCAACTCCTGGGCAGGGTCCAGATAGGCCACAAGAAGTCAGCTATACAGACACTAAAGTGATTGGAAATGGGTCATTTGGTGTGGTATATCAAGCCAAACTTTGTGATTCAGGAGAACTGGTTGCCATCAAGAAAGTATTGCAGGACAAGAGATTTAAGGTAAGACCTTTGGTATTTCATGTATTTTGTTGCTATCAATAGATGTCAGTGAGTATTTTTTTATTCATTTGTCTTTGGTAAAGTTTCATTTACTGTGCAAATTTATTATAGATACTTTATTTTCTGTTGTGTGTTTTGTAGAGAGAAAATTTACTAAAGACTGCAGTATTATTTTTGAACCACTGCTGTGTGTGATATATGATTTTAAAATGTTTTGAAAAATAATTAGAATTTCTTAATTTCTACTTTAAAAAACTGACCTGGATCTCATTGGTGTAGGAGATCAGAAAAACACTACCTGTAGTGTTTGATCATTTGAACAATAGACTATGCTTGCTTTCTTTTTCTTTTTCCTTAACAATTTTATTTATGAGAGAGAGAGAGAAAGAGAGAGAGAGAGGCAGAGACACGGGCAGAGGGAGAAGCAGTCTCCCCATGGGGAGCCTGATGTGGGACTTGATCCCAGGACTCCAGGATCATCCCATGGGCCGAAGGCAGGCACTAAACTGCTGAGCCACCCAGAGATCCCTATGCTTGCTTTCTTAAAATTTCCTTTGAATTTATGATGCAGCGCTATCATTTATTTTTTTTCCTAATAACTAACTTTTCTTTGCTATTTTCTTATGTCTTCATTCCTCTACCCCTAGAAACCACCCATCCCTGTAGTTTAGTTTATGTTCATTTCTTACACCAGCTCTTTAGAGTATCCTATGCATGAATGTTCAGAGGTAATCTCTATTTTATGGTAGACTCAGGAGACCTGGGCTTTATTTTTTATTTTTTATTTTAAAAAAAATTTTTTTTTTTAATTTATTTATGATAGTCACAGAGAGAGAGAGAGAGGCAGAGACACAGGCAGAGGGAGAAGCAGGCTCCATGCACCGGGAGCCTGATGTGGGATTCAATCCTGGGTCTCCAGGATCGCGCCCTGGGCCAAAGGCAGGCGCCAAACCGCTGTGCCACCCAGGGATCCCGAGACCTGGGCTTTAATGTAGGCTCGCCACTAACAAGCCCTACAGCTCTGTTCTGTTCTCTACTTCTCCCACCTGTGCAGTATTATACTGAGAGTCTCCTCTGTGCTAACAACTATGCTAAACATGAAGGGCTATAAAAATAAAAATGACCACTCTGAAACAGCGTACAGTCTACCCAGCTCTTTGCTCTAGAATGTTTCAAATTCTAAAGTGTTTTTTCTTTTTAAAGAAAAAAATTCTTGTACCTTTCGTCTTCATTCCTACTGTCTCTCCTAAATACTAGTCCCCTGTTGTCAAATGCCTGTTGGCTCTTGATATGTTATCTCAAATTGGCAAAGCTTCTTATCTAATCCTGACCTGATTTTTAAGACCCAATGGAAATTCTTTCTATTGGTTCCCATTCCTTTTTACCTTTTTTTCTAATGATTTTGTTATTCACCTTGTCATTCAGACTTTTCTATTCTCTCATACTTTATATCCAGTCATTATCAAAACTTCATTGATTTTTTTTTTCTTCTTCACTGTCTTGATCCACATGTGACATCTTTCTTTCCCCTCTTCCTCACTACCATTCTAGTCAGGCCCTTGCCATTATTTGGCTTACCTAGTAACTCTATCTCTGATCATCTGCATATCAGCACTAGAATAATCCCACAGTTCAGTTTGGTCATATTGTTTCTCCTACATAACAATTTATGTATGGTTCCTCATAGTCTAAAAAATAAAGCCTGCCTAGTTCAATACTGCATTCAGGAACTTTCATAGCCTTGCCTTATCTCCAGATACTCAGCTTTCCAAACCTTCTGTGATACGTCTTTGAAATATATTTGTCTTTATGGCCTTTTTGCTTTTATTTAGCTCTCATTTAGAATTTCCTATTCTCTTGCTAATCTAAATCCTGTGTACATGTAAAGGTCCTTGTCAGAGTCCTTCTTTATGAAATTTCTCACATGATTCCAGCCAGCTATGGATATTGTTCTAAATTCCTTGAACGTTTATTGTCCATAAACTAGGAAATTCCAAATTTTTTCGTGATAAGGACTCCATTTTTATTGTGTGTATCCTGGGTGTCCACACATGCAGTGTTTGTTTTTTTCTTTCTTTCTTTCTTTTTTTTTTTTTTGGATTAGTTGTTGATGATAGCAAATGCTTATCAACTTCTTGTTATATGGGCAGCCCGGGTGGCTCAGTGGGTTTAGCATGCCGCCTTCAGCCCAGGGCATGATCCTGGAAACCCGGATCGAGTCCCAGTCCCACGTAGGGCTCCCTGCGTGGAGCCTGCTTCTCCCTCTGCTTGTGTGTCTGTGCCTCTGTCTCTCTTATGAATAAATAAATACAATCTTATAAAACAAATCTTGTTATATGCTCAGTGGTTTATTTATTTATTTAATTTTTTGCTCAGTGTTTTACTAAGATTTTTTACACAAGTAGTTTTATGAGCCTTATCATTAGTACTGTGAGATTGGTCGTTTTTATTTGGATAAGAAAACCTACGCACAGAGATTATAAATTAACTTGTCCAGGGTCACTGAGTTAGCATGTGGAAAGTTGGGCAAGTATTTGAATCCACGCATTCTGACTCCAAGAGTGCTTTACTAAACATTTTATCATCAACTGCATCATAATACTAGATTTTGTTTGGAAGGTATCTGGTTAGTTCTTTTCTTTTTTCTAATTAAAATTTTTCCCTTTAGCGTCATTATTTATTTGAAATGCAGTTTGGTTCATTTGTTTCTGTATGTATCTCTTCTTAGAATGTTACTCTTGTTCTTTTTGACTTCTTTAAAACAATTATCTATTTTTAGTCTGTGAAACACACTAATATGGTTCCAAGGATCCAAAATATACAAATATCATTTCCTCTCTGTTCCCTTGGACTTGTTACCATTTACTCCCTGTAGATAGCCAGTCTCATTATATTTTGGTTCATTTTTTGGGGGGTTTCTTTTGCACAAATGAGCAATTAAGTGTAATTTTCTTGGCTTCTTTTTCTCATAAAAGGTTCCATATTAGGGATACTCTTTTGTACTTTGCCTTTTCTCTTACCTATAGTTCTTAGAAATCATTGCCTATCAGTTCAGAGATTTTTCTCATCTAGCAGCATAGTATTCCAGAATTGATTCAACCATTCTTCTATGTATGGGTATTTAATTTCATTTCAATATTTTGTAATCTCTAAGAGTACTGCTGTGAAATACCTTTTCATAGGTATTGTTTTAATTAGATGTATGTCTTTGGTGTAAATTAAGAGAAGTAGTTTGCCTAGTCAAAACGTAAACACTTTAACATAGTTTTGTTTGATATTGCTAGAGTCCCCTCCATAAGGATTGAACCAATCTGCTTTCTCTTCAGTAATATGAGTACCTATTCCCCCCCCTCCCCCCATTGTGGACATCATGCATTGCCTAACTTTTTCAATTTTTGCTGATCTGATAGGTGAGAAATGGTAGCTCATTGTAGTTTTAATTTATAATCTTATTATGAATGTAGTTTAACATCTTTTCACTCATTCAAGTTCCATTTTGTTTGCTTTTTGTGAGTGTATACGAATTGTCCTTTCTTTTTTTTGCTCATTTTTAAAATGAGTTTTTGGTCTTTTCTTCTCAACTCTGAAGCATTTTTTATTATGGATTTAGTCTTTTATCTGTAATATATGAAGTGTTTTTACTTTTTGTATTCTATTTTTCTACTGTATGAAAGTCTTCCACTACCCTATGCAGTCATGTTTATTGTTCTTTATCATATTTAGATTTTAAGTTATGAATAGAAAGCTTTTCCCTTATGAAGTCTTTCCTTATGGAAAGCCTTTTCCTCAGGTTAAAGAGAAATTCATCCACATTTTTTCCTGGTAATTACAAGATTTCACTTACTTTTAAATTCCTGGATCCATTTGAAGTTTATTCCTGTTTATGGAGTTTTATTCTTATACACAGTGTGAGTTATTGATCTAATTTTAGCCTCTCTAACTCATTAACCAGTTAGTTGCTCAGTACAGTTATTAAAAGGTCTATCTTTGCTCCAGTGACTTGAGATGGTATTGTTATTATATGCTAAATTTCCATATGTGCTTATTCTATTTCTGGACTTACCATTCTTTTCCACTAGATCATTTGCATATTCCTATGTCATTACCACAGTTTTAATTATAGAGTTTTATAGTATGTTTTAATGCCTCCTAGAGCTAATCTACTTTTGTAGCGTTCCTTTTTTGTGTCTTTCTAGCTATTCTTGAATGTCTATTTTTCCATATGGATTTTGGCATCGATTTGACTAATATAAAAAAGCTTGTTGATATTTTTAATTGGAATTTCATTAACTTATAAATTAACTTAGGGAGACCTGACCTATTTGTGATGTTGAGTTATCTTATCCAGGAATAAGAGATATCTTTCTATTTGTTCAAGTGTACTTTTGTGTCTTTCAGGAGTTTTATTACATAGGTTTTGGATATTTCTTGTTAAGTTTATTCCTAAGTATTTATTGCTTTTGTTGCTATTGTATGATTTTGTTTTTGTTTTTATTTTTTTCTCCTACATGCTAAAAAGTGGTAAGTTTAAAATAAAGTTTCTTTCTACTTTATCACCTTTCCTTTGTGGAACTTAAGTGTTTTGTTCTCCTTACTAAATGTTAAGAGTCTGCCCCCTCCCCCAAATAAAAATCAATATATTGAACAATTCATTTTTCTTGATTATCTTGATATTTTTTGATAAAAATAGTAGGAATTTTTATGACAACTGAAAATTCTGTAGTTTCATATCTGTGATTATGTAGCTGTTGCCTAGGATTCCATTAAATAATTATATATTTCCAGGAAAGGTTGAAATAGGGTTTTCTCCTTGCCCAGCCAAATAAACCATCCTGCTCTACCTGCTAGTGTCAGTGAAAGACCATTTGTTTTGGTGAAAAAACAAGAGAGAAAATGGTCAGAGACAAAGAAAACTAAAAGTAGTTATCCCTGCATACTAATCACATAAACTGTATCTAATACACTGAGCTTTTCTATTAGGAATTTCAGGTATAATAAGCTTCATTTCAGTAGTGTTTTACCTATAATTTGAATGCCTTTTTTCCTTCTGTGACCCATCATGCTGTGGCAGATTACTTAAACAGAAATTAAATTACTTCACCCGGCTGGTTTGGGAGTATATGTGATACAAAATGCTCTTGACAGTTTTGTCCAGGTAAAGTCCAGCTAAATACCTTACATAAGAGACCTTTGATGTTAGACAAGGAGATTAATCAGTCCTAGAACCTACTGACAGTTGTTGAGGCTGGCTTTCCAATTTGAAAATCGGTAAGTTGCATTTTTAATTAATTAGTGGTCTTAGCCTCATTAACTATTAATTTCAGTTCTCCTTTGAACTAAGTCGTAGGTTTTAGGTCTCCTGCTTGGTTTCACTTGTTCTGTGGTTAGGATATGAGGGTGGAGGTGGGAAGCGTAACTGTCCTTCTGTTGTGAATAGAGAGTGAATAGGCACCTACTTTTAATATATATCATTTTGGAGAGTCAGGAAAGATAATGTCTGATCCTTGGGATTATTATTATTCTCTGCGTAGATATTATGGAGACAGCACAGAAGAAAGAAGACCTTAGTTGTTCACTATTAGTAGTTCTATAAACTAGAGCATATTCATTAACTTTATGAGCCCCAGTTTCATCATCTGTAAAATGAGGATGTTACTACTACAGCAGTGCCCCAGCCTACTCTTTGGAACAGAAAAGAATCAATAAATATTGTGTTCCCTTTTTTCTCTAATGTTGTATGAACCAAATGAAACAAAGTATTAATGAGAACATTTTCTGAATTTTAAAACTCCTCATGACTAAATTATGTTTTATTTTTAGGCATCTGAATTATTACAAATGGCTATTCACTTTGGATTTTAACCTGTTTTACTTGCTCTTAAATTTGATAATTAAAAAAAAAAATCTTTTCTTTTTTAGAGACAGAAGGAGAGGGGGAGAGAGGATCTTAAGCAGGTTCCAGACCCAATGTAGAGCCCAACATGGGCTCAGTCTCACAACCCTGAGAACATGACTCTGAAATCAAGAGTCAGACACTTAACTGACTGAGGCCCAGGTGCCCCTAAATTTAATAAACTTATTTTGAGGCACCTCATTGTTTGTATTTATATGACTATTTTAAGTCATTTGTGGAAAATCTATCTCCTGATAAAACTGATAGACAACTTGAAAAAAAAACCATAATTTTTACTTATGCCATATGGAGTTATATGTTCTTTGGGTATAGAAACTTATTATCAAGGGAAGCTAAAAACCAGGTTTTAACTCTGAAGGAGAGAGGAAGGGACAGTAGGCAGGAGAAATCTTAACACTACTATGCAGCTTTAGGAAAGTTAAAGCAGTGGGGAAGTCTCAGCCCTAGGTTGAACCATCTGAGGAATCCACAGTGTCACCTGGGAAAAGGTCTCCATTAAATAAATCTGTCTTGCTCTGTTATTTTTCTGGGAATAGCCCATGAGAAACTTGGCATGGCTTGAACAGAAGAATGGCTTTAAGAGCTCAGCACCATTGATCAATGATGATCCCTGCCTGGGGATCTGAGAGGCACATTTTCATAATTACCACATCAAGCCTTGTAGGGATAGAGACCTTTTTATGCTACTTTCCCAAGTGTGTAGGTAATAACTAGAAAAATTTTTTTTTTTTTTATTGAAGTTTTAGAGACTGTACAAAAGTTGGTGTGGAAGAGTTCTGTTGATTTTGCTCTTAAAATTACATAGTTTTATTGCATCGATTATTCTAGAGACACAAAAAATGGAGGATTTGATAACAGGAGAGCTTGGTTTTTGTTTCATGGAGTCAAAAAATGAATCCAATGGACAACAGTGAGTAAAGTGATAGAAATGTATTAAGCAGAGGTACAGAGAAAGCTCTCAGAAGTGAGAGGGATCCTGATGGGGTTGCCACTGAGGGCTTTTAATGGCAGTCTTTTATTGAGAACCTAGCTAGGGAGAGGGGCCTTTGATTTTCTTGTGCAGTCTTGGTTTGGGCAGGGATTATTGATAACACTTTAATGGCATATTTCTTTGTGGTCTGGTGAGTTCCTGTGATTACTTAATAGACATTAAAGGGAGATACTCCCTAACATTTTGGAGCTAGGAAGCCAGGTTTATTATTTTTCTCTGTTTTCTTGGGATGAGTAGGAGCCTGATTCTGGGCCTTTGATGTCCTTGGGGTTTATGGGAATCCACAGATTTCTGGGAGCCTGACCCTGACTTTGGGCCTTTCCCTTATCTTTCTCTGCGTAGCCCCATCTGCCCCTAATTTATTCCTACATCAGTATATTTGTCTTGAATGCCCTTTTTCTGGCTTTCAGTGGCTTGAATGGTTTAAGTGAATGAGAAATAAAACTTAATATAAGGCAGCCAGAATAATTAGGCAAGAAAAAGAAAAGGGAGCCAAATTGGAAAGAACTAAAACTGTTACTATTTGCAGATGACATGATATATATAGAAAACCCTAAAGACTCCATTAAAAAATACTTTTAGAACAAATTAATTCAGTATACTTGCAGGATACATAAACCAACACACAAAAATCTCTTATATTTCTGTTCACTTATAATGAGCTATCTGAAAGAGAAATAAAGCATTTACAATTGCATTAAAAAAGAATAAAATCCTAGGAATAAATTTAACCACAAATTGAAAGACTCAATATTGAAAATTATAAGACAATAATGAAAGAAATTGAAGAAGACAAATAAATGGAATGGTATTCTGTGCTCATGGATCGGAAGAAATCAGTTTTGTTAAAATGTCCATATCACCTAAAGTAATATACAAATACAAAATTAGTGCAATCCCTACCAGAATTTCAGAGGTGTTTTTTTAAAAGATGTATGTATGTATGTATGTATTTAAGAGAAAGAGAGAGAGAGAAAAAAAAAAAAACACAAGCAGGGAGAAGGGCAGGCAGAGAGAGAAGGAAAGAATCCCAAGCAGACCCTGTGCTGAGCATGGAGCCTGATGCAAGGCTTGATCTTATGACTGTGAGATCACAACCTGAGCTAAAACCAAGAGTTGGATGCTTAACCAACTGAACCATCAAGGTGCCTCTGGTATTTTTCAAGGAAATAGAACAAATAATCCTAACATTTGTATGGAATCATGAAAAACCCTGAATAGCCAAAACAATCTTGAGAAAGAAGAACAAAGCTGAAGGCATCATATTCCCTGGTTTCTATTACAGAGCTATAGTAATCAAAACAATATGGTATTGGCATTAAAAAAAAAGATACATAGATCAATTGAACAGGATAATGAGCCAGAAATAACCCTGTCCATATGTGGTTAATCTATGACAAAGGAGCCAAGACTATACAGTGGGGGAAAGAATAGTCTTTTCAATAAGCGGTGTTGAAGAAACTGGAAAGCCACAGGCAAAAGAATGGAACTGGACTACTATCTTACACCAAACACAAAAATTAATTCAAAATTAATTAAAGACTTCAATATAAGGCCTGAAACCATAAAACTTCTAGAAGAAAGCATAGTAAGCTCCTTGACATAGATCTTGGCAATGAGTTTTTGAATCTGACACCAAAAGTAGAAGCAAATAAAAGCAAAAATAAAAGAGTAGGACTATCATACTAAAAAGCTTCTGCAGGGACACCTGGGTGGCTCAGCTGTTAAGTGTCTGCCTTCGGTTCAGGTTGTGATCCTGGGATCTGGGATCAAGCCCCACATCAGGCTCCCTGCAGGGAGCCTGCTTCTCCCTCTGCCCATGTCTCTGCCTCTCTCCCTGTGTCTCTCATGAATAAATAAATAAAAATCTAAAAAATAAATAAAAATAAAAAGCTTCTGCAGAGCAAAGGAAACAATCAACAATGAAAAGGCATAAAATGGGATAAAATATTTGCAAATCATATATCTGTGACAAGGTGTTAATAACCAAAACATATGAAGAATTCACAATTTAATGACAAAACAAAAACAACCCATAATAAGAAATGGGCTGAAGATCTGAATAGACATCTTTACAAAGAAGACATGCAGGTACATGAAAAGATGCTCAGCATTATTAGTCATCAGGGAAATGCATATCAAAACTTCATTGAGATGTCACCTTGTACCTGTTCTAATGGACATTATCAAAAAGAGAAGAAATAACAAGTGTTGGTAAGGATGTGGTAAAAGAGAAACCCCTGTGTTCTGTTGTGGGGGAAGGGGATATAATTAAAAATAGAACTGTTGTGATCCAGCACTTCCATTTTTCAGTATTTATCCAAAGAAAAGGAAAACATTAACTTGAAAAGATACATGGATCCCTCTGTTCATTGCAGTATTATTTACATTACCCAAGAAATAGAAGCAAACTAAGTATCCATTGGTGGATGTATAAATTCTCCCTCTCTCTCTCTCTCTCTCTCTCTCTCTCTCTCTCTCTCTCACACACACACACACACACACACACACACACACACTGAAATATTATTCAGCCATAAAGAAGAATGAAGTCTTACTATTTGGGACAACATGGATGGACCCCACGGGCATTATGTAAAAGTAAAATAAGTCCATTGGAGAAAGACAAATACCATATCATCTCTCTTCTAAGTGGAATATAAGAAAAGAAAAGGAAAAGAAGTAAAAGACAATAAGCTTATAGATAGAATAGATGGTGATTGCCAGAGATGGGGGCAGGGCACGTGTGAAGGATGCAAGAAATGGGAGAAGGGGGTCGAAAGATAAAAAGAAAAAACAGAACCTTAATATAAGGCATAATGTACTTGCAAGTTTTCTCACCTTTTTTTTTTTAACTTTACTGTTCTTTAGTGTTTATACCTTTTCAAATTCCTGTACATCTATGATAAGTATCAAAGAAATACTTAGTATTAGGAGTTAGATTTGCCCTATGACTAGTTTTACTTTAAGCATTTGAAATTTTTGTTGATCAACTGCTTGTTTCTTTTTTTTATGGCAGCTTATTGAGATACACTTCCTGTACCATATATTTCACCCTTTTAAAGTATACAGTTCATTTATTTTAGTATAGTCACAGAGTTGTGCAACTATCACTACTAATTCCAAAATATTCTCTTCACCTCAAAAAGAAGCTCCATACTTCCTAATAGTCACTCTGCATTCTTCCCTTTCTCCAGGCCCTGCAACCACTAATCTACTGTCTCTGGATTTGTTCATTCTGGATATTTCATATACAAGGAACCATATTATGTGATCTTTTTGTGTCTGGTTTTCTTTTACTTAGAATAATGTACTTGAGGCTCATCCAAATTGTACCATGTCTCAGTACTGTAGTCCTTTTTATGGATAAATAATATTCCATTAATGGATATGCCACATTTAGTTTATACATTCAGGAGTTAAAGAACAATTGAGTTGTTTCCACTTTTTGGCTATTGTTAATCATGCTGCTCCAAACATCTGCCTACAAGTTTTTGTGGAGACTTTTTTTTTTTTAATTTTTATTTATTTATGATAGTCACAGAGAGAGAGAGAGAGAGAGAGAGGCAGAGACATAGGCAGAGGGAGAAGCAGGCTCCATGCACCGGGAGCCTGATGTGGGTGGGATTCGATCCTGGGTCTCCAGGATCGTGCCCTGGGCCAAAGGCAGGTGCCAAACCGCTGTGCCACCCAGGGATCCCTGTGGAGACTTTTTATTCATTATTTCACTTTGGTAAATACCTGAAGTCTCTCATAAGACTATGATAAACATTTTAAGGAAGTGGTAACCTGTTTTCCAAAGAGGCTTTACCATTTTACAATCCCATGAATAATTTATGAGCCTTTCAGTTTCTCTGCATCATCCCCAACTACTTGTTTTTCATAGTCATCTTAGAGTGGAGTGGTATATCCTTGAGTTAGTTGCATTTCCTGATGGCTAATCAGGTTGAGCATCTTCTCATGTGTTTATTGATCATTCAGGTGTACAATACAGTGATTCAATAATTCCATACATCACCTGGAGTACTCTGTGCTCATCACAAGTGCACTCCTTAATTCCCATTACCCATCTCACGCTTCCCCCACCACCCAGGTGGAAAGTACAATGTTCTCATACACTTGCTTCCTCCTCAGTTTTTCCTATTATTAGCATTTTACATTAATGTAGACTTGTTGCAAACAAACCAATATTGATACATTATTAGTAATTAAAAGACCATAGTTTACATAATAGTTCATTCTTTATATTGTATAGTCTCTGAGTTTTGACAAATGTATGAAGACATATGTCCAGTATTACAGTGTCTTACAGAATAGTTTCAGTGCCCTAAAAATTCCCTGAGCTCCATCTATTCATCCCTCTCCCTCTTTCCCCAACCCTTGGCAACCATTGTTTTTTTTTTTTAAAACTGTTTCCATAGTTTTGCCTTTTCTAGAATGTTATGTAGTTGAAATCATATAGTATATAACCTTTTCGTTTTGGGTTTTTTCACTTTATAGTAGACAATATGCTTGCAAAGCTACTCATGGCATGATAGTTCATTTCTTTTTAGCACCAAATAATATTCCATTGTATCCATGTACCACAGTTTGTTTATCCATTCACCTATTGAAGGATATCTTGGTGGCTTCCAGGTTTTGGCAGTTTTGAATAAAGCTGCTAAAAACATTCATTTGCAGGTTTTTGTGTGGATATAAGTATTCATTTCACTTGGATATATACCAAGTAGCACAATTGCTAGATTGTATAAGAGTTTGTTTAGTTTTGCAATAAACTGCCAAACTAAACTATCCTCCAAAGTGACTATACAGAATGGTTTTATATTCCTGCCAGCAGTGAAAGAGATTTTCTATTGCTCCATATCCTCATCAGCCTTTGGTGTTGTCAGTGTTTTAAATCCTAGCAATCCTAATAGGAGAGCAATGGTATCTCATCTTAATTTGCAATTCTCTGATGATATATGATGTTGAGCATTTTTTCATATGCTTATATGCTGTGTATCTTCTTTGATGAGGTATCTTTTCAAGGTACTGCCCATTTTTAATGGCTGCTTGTTTTCTTACTGTTGAGTTTTAAGAGTTCTTTGTATATATTTTGGATAATAGTGCTTTTCTCTGATGTGTTGCAGAGATTTCTCCTGAGTCTGACTTGATTTACATTAGCAGAAGTTTTAAATTTTAATCAGAAGTCTAAGTTGTGAATTTTTTCTTTCATGGATTATGCTTTTAGTGCTGTATCTAAAAGGTCACTGCCAACTCCAAGGAAACCTAGAGCATCTCCTATGTTATCTTCTATGTGTTTTGTAGTTTTGCCTTTTACGTTTAGGTCTATGATCTATTTTAAGTTAATTTTTGTGAAGGTTATAAAACCTGTGATTACATTCATTTCTTTACATGTTGCTCTCAGGTATTTCAGTACAGTTTGTTGGAAAGACCATCCTTTCTTCATTAAAATGCCTTTGACCCTTTGTCAAAGTTCATTTGACTATATTTGGTGGCTGTTTCTGGGCTCTATGTTTTGTTCTAGTGATCCATTTGTATACTGTCTTTTTTTGTTGTTGTTACTGTAGCTTTATGGTAAGTCTGAAGTCAGTTAATGACAGTTTTTTTTTATTGTTCTTCAATGTTGTGTTCGCTACTGGACTTAATATTAAGTCCTTCTATCCATGCACATGAAATATGTTTCTATTTATTTAGATTTTTGGTTTCTTTCCTCAGTTTTGTGGATTTCCTCATGTAAATCATGTATATATTTTGTTGGATTTATACTTAAGTATTTCATTTTGGAGGAGTACTAAAATCATACTGTATTTTTAATTCTAAATTCCATTTGTTCATTGCTGGTGTATAAGAAAGCATTTGACTTTTCTACTTTAAACTTGTACCTATGATCTTCTTATAATCACTTATTATTTCCAGGAGGTTTTGTTTTTGATTCCCAAAGATTTTTTCACATAGAGAATCAGGTAATTTGTAAACAAAAGTAGTTTTCTCTTTTTCCTATTTATATAGTTTTTATTTCCTTTTACTGTCTTACTGTATTCTGTACAGTGCTGAATGGGAGTGGTGAGAAGTCTTTTTTGTCTTGTTCCTGTTCTTAGTGGGAAAACACCTAGTTTCTTCCCATTAAGTATGTCAGCTATAGATTTTTGT
The DNA here is from genome assembly GCF_048418805.1 of Vulpes vulpes. Lineage (NCBI taxonomy): Eukaryota > Metazoa > Chordata > Mammalia > Carnivora > Canidae > Vulpes > Vulpes vulpes. The sequence goes on along the minus strand of NC_132780.1, from coordinate 121,014,531 downwards.
AGATGTTCTTTATCAAGTTGAGACTGTATTTTGCTGTTGTTGGATAAAGTTTTCTGTAAATGTTTGTTGGATTGAACTGATCAATAGCGTCATTCAGGTCAACTATGTCCTTATTGATTTTCGGCTTACTGGATCTATCAACAGCTGATAAAGGGATGTTTAAGTCTCTAAGTACAATAATGGATTTATCTATTTTTCCTTATGATTCTATTAGTTTTTGCCCCAAATATTTTGATACTTTTTTGTATCAAAAAAGGTGCATATACATTAAGAATTGTTGTCCTCTTTGAGAATTGATCTTTTCATTATGTTAGATGGCCCTCTTTAACTTGCTCTGAAGTCTGATTTGCCTGAAGGTAATATAACTTTTCTAGCTTTCTTTTGGTTAGTCTTAGAATGGTGTATCATTCTCTATCCCTTACTTTAAAAAAATTTTTAAATACAAAATATATAACATTAAGTTTACCATCTTAACTATTTTTTCTAGGTTTGTTTGTTTTTGCCTAACTCTTCCTTTCTTAGCTTCCTTGAGGTCTAGTTGACAAATTACGTATATTTAAAGGGTACAGTATGATGATCTGATATATGTGTATACTGTGAAATGATTACTACAATCAGATTTATTAACACATCACTTCACGTAGTTATCTTTTTTGCATATGCATGTTGGTGAGAACACCTAAGATCTATTCTCTAAGCAAATATCAAGTATATAATACTGTATTATTAACTATAGTTACCATATTGTATATGAAATACCTAGAATTTCTGCATCTTTTAACTGAAGGTTTTCCATTTTCCTCACTCCTCCAGCCCCCTTGTAATCACCATTCTACCCTCTCTGTCTAGGAATTTGACTTTTTTCTTTCTTTTTTTTTTTTTTTTAAGGATTCTACATATAAGTGAGTTTGTGCCTTTATTGTTCTCATTGGCAGTGTGAAGTTTTTAATTTTGATTTAGTTTCATTTGTCTGTTTTTGCTTTAGTTGTTTGTGTTTTCTGTATCCCCAAAAGAAGGAAATCCTATCACCACAAGGATGAATTTTAAGGACATTACGCTAAGTGAAACAAGCTAGTCACCAAAGGTTAAGTACAGTGCCAATTCCAGTGTTGTGAAGTTCTTCCCCTGTATTTGCTTATAGGTTTTTTAATATTTTTAGGTTTCATGTTTAGGTCTTCAATTTTGAGTTAACTTTTTGTTTGTGGTGGAAGTAAGGGTTCATCTTCATTCTTTTGCTTCTTGGTCCAGTTTTTCCAACACTCATATGCTTAAGAGACTGTCTTTTCCCTGTTTTTCAGTCCTGGCACGATTGTTGAAAATTATTTGGCCATACATGAGGATTTATTCTATTCCATTGGTCTACATATTTGTCTTTATGCTAGTTCCATACTGTCTTGATTACTATTGGCTTGTAGTTTGGTTTCAAACCAAGAAGTATTAGACTTCCAACTTCATTCTTCCTTTTCAAGATTGTTTTGGCATTTGGGGTCCCTTGAGAGTCTATATAAATTTTAGGATTTTGATTTTCTATTATTACAAAAAATGCCATTGGAATTTTGATAGGGATTGCATTGAATCTCTGTATGGCTTTGGATAGTATGGACATTTTAATGTTATTAAGTCTTATAAACTACAAGCATGGGATATGCCTTTCACTCATTTCTGTATTCTTGGATTTCTTTTGGCAGTGTTTTCCTCTCTTTTTCTGCTTTATTTTTGATTTAGCATTTTCTATGATTCTATTCTCTCTCACAGGATCTATTATAATTTTTTAAAACCTTTTTCAGTGGTTGTAGTTGAGTCTGTAGTGTATACTTATAACTTTATGAAGTGCACTTTCAAGTAACTCTTTCACAGATGGTGCAATTACCTAATGACAGAGTATTCCCAGTTTTTTTTTTCTTCCTCCTCTGGCTTCTTTCAAGATTTCTTCTTTGTCTTTGATCTTTGTATTTTGAAAATGCTTGGGTATAGATTTTCTTTTTTTGGTATTAATTCTCTTTTGTGTTTTCTGAGCTTCCTGAACGTGTGGTTTGGTGTCTGACATTAATTTTGGGAAATTCTCAGTTGTTGCTACTAAGGCTTTTTCTGTTCCTTTTTCTCTTGTGATATTCCCATTATGCATATTTTACAACTTTTATAATTATCTCACAGTTCTTGGATATTCTCTTCTTTTTCATCCCCCCCCCCTTTGCATTTCATTGTTGAAAATTTCTATTGGCATTTCTTTAGTCTTACTGGTTCTCTCCATGGCCATGGCCAGTGTATTGATCAGCCCATCAAAGGCATTGCTAATTTCTATTACAGTGGCTTTGTTTCTAGCATTTACTTTTAAATCTTCTTAAAGTTTCCATCTTTCTCAGATTACATTACCCATCTGTTTTTGTGTGTTACCCACTTTTTTCATTGGAATCCGGAGTGTATTAAATCAGTTATTTTAAATTCCTCATCTGATAATGTCAACATCTCCACTATATTTCAGTGATTTTGGTGCCTGCTGTGTGTATTCACACTTTCATTTTTGTCTTTTAGTGTTCTTTGTAATTTTATGTTGAAAGCTGATATGATATATTCAGTAAAAGTTACTTAGGTAATTAGACCTTTATTTTGAGTTTTTATCTGGCAGGAGGTAGACTGTGTTTATTGTTTGCTGTAGCTGTTGTTGTCAGAAACTAAAATTTCCTCTGGTATCCCTTTTATTTTGTCTCCTGTTGGCTTTTGGACTTCCTGAGAGACTTCTTAAATAAATTCTGAGACATGCATTTCTTTCCATTGTGTTTCCCCATTATTGTAGAGGAATCCTATTTACATGAGGTGTGACAAGAGGGAAAATGTTTTGTAGTCTTAAAATCAGTCTGTTTATAGTTGTTAATAGTCTTAAAATGAGTCTCTTAGCCTGTGCTTTGGGCTTGACCTTTATAAATGCTTTTCAGTTTTTTGTTCCTCCTCTTCCCTCATAGGTGAGGTGAGAAAGCTAGAGGGGGCTGGAGTTTTATAACTAACTTCTTGCACATGGAAAGCTAGATGAGATTAGAACTGGGTATTTCTCTTTCCCCACTTCTAAGTTTAGAGAAGGCTAGAGTTGGGTATTTCTTTTCCCCCAGTTCAATTAGTTTTGGTAGAATAGTTTTCCTTGAAGGCAGGTGTTAAGAACAGAATACTCGGGGCCTGTTTGTAAATGGCTACCTTTCCTCTTATCTGCTTCTAGTAGGTTTTTCCTAGATATTCACTGTGAGAACCTGGTAGGGCTCCTAGAGATAAAACTGAGACAAGTATGGGGTCCTCTCTGGAGCTTTTAACTCCTAGACTTGTTCATACTGCTCCTATGTCAATTACAGTTTAGTTTTCCTCTACTGGTACTGGCTCTGTAGGCAATTTCTACTTCTGGGCCTCTGCTTCAATAAGCTGTGATTCTGTGTATCTGCCTGTCTGTCTCCAATTTTTAGGGCAGTAGTTTTACCATGTCACCTTAATTCTTAAGATTTAAGAAGAGTTGTTGATTTTTCAGTTTGTTTAGCTCTTCTCTTGTTATGAAGATGAAAGGAATGACTCCTGAGCTCCTTACATACTAGACTGGAGACCAGAAGTCCTTCCTTTGCTCATTTTATTTGTCTTTTTATTGTTGAATAGAGTTTTTTTTTTCTGGATACAGATCCCTTATCAGATGATTAATCTACAAATGTTTTGTCTAGTGGGTAGGGTAGTCAGTAAAAGCCTCATTAGCCATAGTAAGGATTTTGGCTTTAACTCTCTTTAAAGTGGGGAGCAAAGGAAGGGCTTCTTATATTTTATATATCTTATATTTTAAAACATAAGATCACTCTGCCTGCTTTGTTGAATGTAGATGGAAGGTCAGCAGAGGGAAGCTGAAAGACCATATAGCTGAACACAGGTAAGCTGGAAGACAGACTAGAGAGGTGGTGGGAAATGATAATATCTTGGGGAGACACACACACACACGTATTTTTATTATTTTTTAAATTGAGATAATTGTAAATATACCTGCAGCTGTAAGAAATCATACAGAGAGATCCTGTGGACCCTTTACCGTTTCCCTCAATGGTAACATCTTGCGAAATTATAGTACCAATATCACACCCGGTATATTGACATTAATACAAACCACCAGTCTTGTTGAGATTTCCCCAGGTTTACTTGTACTGATTTGTGTGTGTGTACTTTTATACAGTTTTAACATTTCTAATTTTGTGTATTCACTAGAACAGTTCCATCATCACAAGGATCTTTATATTGCCCTTTTATAACCATACCCATTTTTCTCCCTGCCATTCCTCCATTCTTAACCCCTTGGTTTAAACCCTTGCAACAACCAGTAGTCTGTTCCCCATATCTATAATTCTGTTATTTCAAGAATGGTCTATCAATGGAATCAAATACTGTATGTAACCTTTTGGAATTGGCTTTATTTGCTCAGCATAATTCTCTGGAGCTTAATTAAAATTGCTGCATATATCACAATTAGTTTTTTTTTTCTTCTGAGTATAGTATTTCATAGTGTGGTATACTATGGTTTGTTTATCTATTTACCTGTTGAAAGACATCTGGTAGCTATTCTGAATCATACAGCTATGAACATTCATTTATAGGTTTTTGTGTGAACATAAATTTCCATTTCAGTGGGCTAAATGCCTAAGAGCACAATTAATTGCTTAGAATCTTGGAGATAAAAAAAAAAAAGAATCTTGGAGATACACACACACACACACACACACACACATTTTTTTAAGATTTTGTTTTTAAGTAACCTCTATACCCAGCATGGGGCTCAAACTCACAAGAGTCATATGCTTTACTGACTGAGCCAGCCACATGCCTTTTGGATATATTTTGAAGGTGGAACCAACAGTATTTCTTGATAGATTGAAGGTGAGGTCAGAGAGAAAGAAGATTCAAGATTTTAAAATTTTTAATCTGCGCAGCTGGATGAGTGAGATTGTCAATAATTGAGACAGGATATGGGTGGAGCAAGTTTAAGGAAGATCAGGAATTTTGCTCATGACATGTCAAGTTGAGATGTATATTAGACATAGGAGAATTGGTAAGTAGTCAGTTGGCTAAAAGATTCTGGAGTACACAGAGCAGATCTAGTCTGGGGTTATAAAACTGGGAGTTGGGGATCCCTGGGTGGCGCAGTGGTTTGGCGCCTGCCTTTGTCCCAGGGCACGATCCTGGAGACCCGGGATCGAATCCCACGTCGGGCTCCCGGTGCATGGAGCCTGCTTCTCCCTCTGCCTGTGTCTCTGCCTCTCTCTCTGTGTGTATGACTATAATAAATAAATTTAAAAAATAATATTAAAAAAAAAAACTGGGAGTCATCATCAGCCTTTAAAGTCCTGAAATTGGAAGAGATCAAATAGGTACTGAAAAGCCGTGAGAGACCAAGTTCTGTCTACTCCATTGTTTAGAAAATAGGAAGATTAGGAAGAACTAGCAAAAGAAACAATGTATTTGGCTAGGGAGGAAGGAGAAATTGTGGAGAAAGCATTTCAAAGAGTGACCAACTGATCATCTATTTTTGTGGAAACCATAATTATAGCATATTGGCATAATCCCTGTAGTAGCGTGAGATTTTAGTTGAGTTGTATTCTGGTGGTATATAGGATAATATATCTCCTTTCTAGTTTCTTTTTAGTAAGGAAGAAAGGAGTTTTTGAGTTTTTGTTGGTGTATTCAGAAAAGCTAATGGTCCAAGGGAGGAATTGCTAGTTAATATCCAACTTAATTGTGTACGCTTTCATGAAAAACCTTTTAAATTTAATGAAGAAGTGTTATCTTTTCAGAACTCTCACATTTTTTTTTTGATACCTCCAAAGGCACTTAACATTTTCTGTTATGTGGTATCATTATTTGATACTTGTGTCTTTGTCTCATTTTTGAATTGTAAGTGCTTTCAATACTGAGGTCCTGGTTTATTGTCAATGTATTCCTCAAGCATATAGTAATAAATGAAGTTGATGGAGTTGAGTTACATTTTGTCTTGGTACTTAAGAGCATTGGCTTAGGAATCTGACTCACCTGGTTTAAATCTTGTGCCTATTCTTTGCCAGCAAATTCCTTAACCTCACTATGCCTTCACCCCCTTTCTAAGTGGGAATTCATATTGTTGCCTACTCAGTTGGTTTGTGGAGAGGATTAAATGAAGTCAGGAAGATAGAGCTCTTAGCAGGGTACCTGGCTCTTGATTCTTAGTAATCATGTAGTTGTTGGCACCGTCATTGTTAGGAATAATAATATTTTTACTGACTTTCAGAGATACAAGGTTAAATCAGTGTTGTAGTTAAGTTAGAGTTGACTTACACTAAGAGGCGTAGGCCTCTGAACACTAAGCATTTAAGAACCCTCATTTTAATATTTACTTCAATCCATATTAGCTGACTGGGAATAGAAGTCCTTTAGGCTCTCCAGGCATCCTTTCTGTCGTTTCCCTTTCCTTTTAATGTGCTGGGCAAGTTGTTTGTGCACCTGAGGGGGGAAATTCGCATGCATGAATCCTGTTTATTTTTCCTATAAAATTGGGATTTCGGGATGCCTGGGTGGCTCAGCGGGGTGAGAGCCTGCTTTTGGCTCAGGGCGTGATCCTGGGATCCGGGATCTAGTCCCACATCTGGCTTCTTGCAGCGAGCCTGCTTTTCCCTCTGCCTTTGTCTCTGCTTCTCTCTCTGTGTGTGTCTTATGAATAAATAAATAAAATATCTTTTTTTAAAATTGGGATTTCTTTGTAGAAAATTTTAAGCCTACCTGAGCAGTATTTTAGAACTATAATTTACAATTTAGGTTTTTTATTTATATACCATCTAATTATAGTAATGTCAAAGAAAAATGTTATTGTAAATTTCTAGAAGATTAGTTGAAATTAGAAAGTCCACTCTAGAAAGGAGAAAAAATGAGTGGGAAATATCAGAAAGGGAGACAGAACATGAGAGACTCCTAACTGTGGGAAACGAACTAGGGGTGGTGGAAGGGGAGGTGGGTGGGGGGTGGGGGTGACGGGTACTGAGGGGGGGCACTTGATGGGATGAGCACTGGGTGTTATTCTATATGTTGGCAAATTGAACACCAATAAAAAATAAATTTATATATAAAAAAGGAAAGTCCTCTATATGTTTATATATATCTATATAGGGATCCCTGGGTGGCGCAGTGGTTTGGCGCTTGCCTTTGGCCCAGGGCGCGATCCTGGAGACCCGGGATCGAATCCCACATCAGGCTCCTGGTGCATGGAGCCTGCTTCTCCCTCTGCCTATGTCTCTGCCTCTCTCTCTCTCTCTCTCTGTGACTATCATAAAATAAATTTAAAAATTTATATATATCTATATAGATATAGATAGTACATTTAAATATATATATATATACACATATATATATACTAAATGCAAAAGAGATTGAATATCTAAGGAGCTTTCTTTCCTTGGCTTCTAGAGCAGGAGATGGCTAACTGTGCACCTATTGCCTATTTTTGTAAATAAAGTGTTATTGGAACATAGACACACCCATTTCTTTACGTATCGTTGTTGACTGCTTTTCCACTAGAGTTAAGTAGTTGCAACAGAGACTATGGCCTGCAAGCCAAAGTATTTATAATCTGGCCCTTTATAGAAAATATTTGCAGACCCTTATAATAATACCCTTGCAGCACTAGAGTATTAGTTTGGTGGTTTATCTTTTACAGCCTTACACATTCTCGGTTTCTTGTATGATTGCTTTTCATCTGTCTGCCTACAGTATGTTGATATTCTCCAGGATCTTCTTGGGAATGTCTTATCTGTCATGGGGCTTATGTGACACCACTGCCTAGGTTCTATTGCCTGACTAGTTTATTAGTGTCCTTTGTAGACTTTTCTGTTGCTGGAAACTCTGGCTACTACTTTTTTGTATTTTACAGGCAATTTTAATCTACTCCTGTGGCTTCAAGAACCATGTAGGCCTCTTACTAGAGGATAAGATGAACATATTAGATTGCTTTCTGGACCATTCCATTTCTGTGTCCTTCAGTCATTTCAATAAATGTGTCCCAAACTGAACTCCTTCCTTCCGTCTTCCAAAACAGCCTCCTAGGCTAGTGAACTCTACTGTCATGTTTATAGTCACATGAGTCAGAAGCTTGATAGTTATCACTCCCCTCTTTTCAGTTACCAAACCCATGGCAGCAGGCGATCAAATAACTGTTGATCTGCCTCTCAGTTGATCTGCCATTCTCTTCCTTCTATCTTTACTCTTTCTACCTCAGTGCAGGGCCTAGTTTAATTTATCTTCTTTAAAAAAATGATTTTATTAACCAGTGATCTTCCCAAAACAAATCTCTTGCTTAGAGCAGATTGGTTGTTCCTATGGCTTGTAGTATTCAAACCTTTAGTGCTGTATTTAAGACTTTCCACTAGGTCCCTTTCCAGAATTTTTCAAGGTACTAATTAAGCCACTGTTTCTTAGGTCCAATCCCCATTTACCTGTAGCATTTTGTGAATGAGCTAGAGTTTTCACGTTATATTGTAATTGTTGGATTGGCTTACCCATTAGAATATGAAACCTTTAAGGACTGTGAATTTTCATATACTCAGAGCCCTGACTCTGACACATTCAGAATATTTGTTGTACATGTGGAGTTATTTTGAGATGATATTCTAGCCAATTGTAGGGTATTTGGGGGCATCTGAATTTACTGTGGAATCAAAGATTTAGAGATGGATTAAACAATTTTTCAGCCCTAGTGTGATTACAAAGGATGGTTGATGGAACTTTGGATAATCCTTTTTCAAGGAAGATTTTATTTATCTTATTTGAGATAGAACATGCATGCACAAGAGAAAGTGGGGGAAGGGCAGTGGGAGAGGGAGAGAGAATTTTAAGCCAACACTTGTGCTCAGTGTGAGTTGGACTTGAGGCTCAATCTTATGACCACTGAAATCATGACCTGAGCCCAGACCAAGTCAGACGTTTGACTGAGCCACTCAGACACCCTTGGATAATTCTTTTTTGAAGAAGAGGATGTGTTTTGGAAAAATAGTCCTTGAAGCAAAACTTTTTTTTTTTTTTAAGCAGAACTTTTGAAGTCAATCCTATTTTACTATATTTTATGAAAGTGGAGCTTTCTATGGTAGGAAAGATCAGTAGAATGAAATTTGGTGAAGAAAAGAAGATGATAGCCGTATCCACAGTATTATTAAGCTTGCTGGTTGTTAATTCACCTAAAAGTTAGCTTTTCCTTTATTGAACTTCACATAAGGGTGCATAAAGTACCCTTTTGGGAATCCTTTGAATGCTTTTTAGCTCCTGAGAGGTTTTCACACACACACCCCTCCCCCCACTTTTTAAAGTATGAGGTATCAAATGATGTGAAAATGAACCATAGCCTCTGTTTAGTGGAGGATATATCTTAATCGCTATTGGTTAAACCAAAAGAATAATTTTTTCCTTTAAATGTGGCCTTCAGGTTTTCTTATACAGGTATGGTATTTATTCCATCTTGAGTATTATTTTTTTTTTTTAGATGGGAATGTTAAATAAGAATGTAGTTTAATTGTAATTTTTTTAATCTTTCCTATATTGGAAAAAATTGCATTTATATAGACATTGTTTTTCTACACTTGATTGTAGCCAAAAGGCCGAGAAGCAATGACAGATTGTTTTTCTAAAATGGATTTTAAATTTTTAATTATGATCCTATGGTAAGGAATACATTTTACGTTGCAGTCCAGTGCACAGAAAAATAACTGAAACAAGTTTGGTGAAAAAGTCCTTAATCTTACTATATTAAAGTTCTTATTCTCTTCTCTTCTCCTTACCACCCCATTCTCAATCCTGGTTGGCTGAACCCACAATTTGGAAAATACTGGCAAGTTGTAAGGTAGAAGCAATTACAGAAACAGGGAATTTACTCTGTGAAAGACAAAGTAACCAGAACTTTGAGAGCTCTGTGACTAATACAGAAGGATATACAAAAAAATTCATCTTTCCTGATAAGGCACTTACATAGTAGGTTAGTTGGACAAGTTGTGTGGGTGTGGATGTGTGTTTCTCTACAGTCACTAGAATATAGTATCTGATTTTTGTAGGGTACTTTTTGAAAAGTATTCTTTCGTATAACACCGTTGAAGGATAGTTTGCAAAAATAAAACCAAGAGAATATATGATAAATTCCAAAAGATTTGTAGATACTGCAGGAAACAAGAGATCAGAGATTAGCGTGAGTTAGAGCAGCTAGGAATGGCCTTGTGAAAGAGGTGGGAGTTAAATAGGAACTTTAAGGATGGGTAGAATGTGTGTAGGTGGGAGGGAGGGTGCAGACATTCCAGTGATGGTGTGATCAGTGGCTTAGAATTGGGAATGAAATAATATGGTCAGAAAGAGTGAGAAGTGGAATCTAGTTATGACTACATTGGTTATGAGTGGAAGATAGGATGAAGCTAATTAGAAAGAATTAGAATATGAAGTGATTTATCTGATAGGACATAGGAAAATCTCTAGCTCTCAGGATTTGATTTGTTAATAACATTGCCATTCTAGAGCTCTTTTGGTTGCTGTTTGCATGATACATCTTTTTCCATCCTTTTACTTCCAAGCTATTTCTGTCTTTGAATTTAAGGTATGTGTACTGTAGAGAATGTAGTTGGAGTTTTCTTTCTTATCCAGTCTAACAATCTCTGCCCTTTGATTGTGTGCTTAGTTAATTACATATTGTGTGGTTTTTGTTATGGTTGGAGTTACCTGTGCCATGGTGCTCTTTCTTTTGTTTATCTCTCATGTTTTTGTTCCTCTGCTCTCATGTATTGCCTTCATTTTTTAAGGTACCATTGTAGGGTCCAGGGTTGTGTTTTGTTTTATTTGTTTGTTTGTTTTAGCATTACAAAAATTATTTTCTTAGTGGTTGCTATAGGAATCACCATGTGCATTTCAGTCTGATTCAGGTTATACTAAATTCAGTAAAACATAGCACCTTTTCACAGAGCTGCATTTTCTCGTCCCCCTTTTCCTACCATTATTGTCATGTGTGTTACATCTATTTATGTGATAAACTTAATAAAACACTTATTGTAATTGCTTTATTCAATATACGTATTTGGTGAAATTAAGGGAAGAAAAATATATTTATATAGTCTTTTATATGTTCCTATTTATATTTACCATTTCTGTGATCTCCTTTCTCCTTGTGGATCAGATTACCTCCTGATGTCATTTCTTTTCAGTCTGAGAAACACTCATAGTATTTCTTAAAGTCAGGCCTTCTGTAGAGTATTCTCCAATTAAACATCAATCTGGAGGGGGGCCTAGGTGGCTCAGTTGGTTAAGTGTCTACCTTTGGCCTAGGTCATGATCTTGGGGTCCTGGGTTTGAGCCTTATGTTGGGCTCCCTGCTCAGCGGGGAGCCTGCTTATCCCTCTCCTTCTGCTGCTTCTCCCCCTCCCCCCGCTTGTGCTCTCTCTCTCAAATAAATAAAATGTTTTAAAAAATGATTTAAAAAATAAATCTGGGAATGTATTTTTCCTTTCGTGTTTAAAGAATAATTTTTCTGTATATAGCCTTCCTGGTTGACAGGATTTTTTAATTTTATCTTATTTTTTGCCTTCTGGCCTTCATCAGTCTGATGATTAATCAACTGTTTATTGTTTTTCCCATGTATATTATAAGCCTTCTTTTTGTTACTGCTTTCATGATTTTTTTTTTTCTGTCTTCAGTTCAAAAGTGATGTGCCTAGCTGTGAATTGCTTTGCATTTATCCTTTTGGGGCTCATTTAGCTTAGGGTTCATTAAGCTTTGTGGTTAATAGAGTAGTGTTGTTCATCAAATTTTGGGTGTTTTCAGCAGTTATTTCTTCAAATATTTTTTCTCCGTTTTCTTTTTACTCTTTTTTTTTTTTATGCTGCCTTTATACATATGTTGGTAGGTGTACTATTATCCTACATGAGGCTTCTGAGGCCCTCTTCATTTTTCTGCAGTCATTTTTTCATTTTGTTCTTTTAGCCGGATAATTTGTTTCTCTATTTTTAAGTTCACAGATTTTTTTTAAAATGTCATCTCAAATCTTATCTTGTGCCCAGAGTTAATCTTTCACTTTGTTATACTTTCACCTCTAGTATTTCCAGGTTTTAGAAGTTAGTATATTCTGTATTGAAATTTCCTACTTATGTAATTGCCATATTTTCCCTTAATTTTTAATACATGGAGTGGGGGTAAGCTGGGTGGCTCACTGGCTTGGCGCCACAGGGTATGATCCTGGAGACCAGGATCGAGTCCTGCATCAGGCTGCCTGCACGGAGCCTGCTTCTCCCTCTGCCTCTCTCTCTCTCTCTCTCTCTCTCTCTCCCCCTCTCTCTCTTTCTCTCTGTCTTTCTCTCTGTGTGTGTCTCTCATGAATAAATAAATAAAATATTTTTAAAAAAATTTTTAATATATGATTTCCCTTAACTCTTTGAATATATTCACTATTTTAAAATTTTTCCCACTTTACTGAGATAGAATTAATATAAAACATTCTGTATGTTTAAGGTGTACACATTCATTTGGTGTATTTATATATTGCAAAATGATTACCACCATACCATTAACTGTCACACCTTATAATTACCTTTTTTTTTTTTTTAAGATTTTATTTATTTACTCATGAGAGAGACACACAGAGAGAGAGAGAGAGAGAGAGAGAGAGAGAGAGAGAGGCAGAGACACAGGCCAAGGGAGAAGCAGGCTCCCCACAAGGAGTCTGATACGGGACTTGATCCTGGATCCTGAGATCATGCCCTGAGCTGAAGCAGACGCTCAACTGCTGAGCCATCTAGGCATCCCTATAATTTTTAGCATTTCTTTTTGTGATGAGAATGTGTAGGATCTACTCTTTTAGCAACTTAGAAATATACATTTGGTATTATTAACTATAATCACCATACTGTAGGTGAGATTCTCAGAACTTATTCATGTTGTAACTAGAAGTTTGTACTCTGACCAACATCTCCCCTTTTCCCTACTCTCCAGCCCCTGGAGATTAGTCTTTCTATGATCGCATGTATAAGTGATATATGGTATTTGTCTTTCTCGGCCTGATTTATTTCACTTAGTATAATGACCTCAAGGTCCATCCATGTTGCAAATGTAAGGTTGTCCTTCTTCTGGCTGGATGATATTCCTGTCTGTCTATATCACATTTTCTTTACCCTTTCATCTGTTGATGGATACTTAGGTTGTTTCCATGTCTCGGCTTTTGTGAATGATGGTGTCAGTGAATGTGAGAGTACACATGTCTCTTCAAGATAATGATTTTAATTTTGCAGTATATTCCCAGAAGTGTCATTGCTGGATCATGGTAGTTCTGTTTCTAATATTTTCAAAAACCTCCATACTATTTTTCATAGTAGCTGCATTAATTTAATTTCCTATTACCAGTGCACAAGGGTTACCTTTTCTCCACGTCCTTACCACTTTATCTTTTTGATGATAGCTGTTCTAACAGGTATGAAATGATACCTCATTGTGGTTTTGATTTGCATTTCCCTGATGATTAGCGATGTTGAACACTCATTTAATCTGTTGGCTGTTATATGTTCTTTGCAAAATATGTCTATTCAGATTTTTAAAAATTTTTTTTTTAATTTTTTATTTATTTATGATAGTCACAGAGAGAGAGAGAGAGGCAGAGACACAGGCGGAGGGAGAAGCAGGCTCCATGCACCGGGAGCCCGATGTGGGATTCGATCCCGGGTCTCCAGGATCGCGCCCTGGGCCAAAGGCAGGCGCCAAACCGCTGTGCCACCCAGGGATCCCTGTCTATTCAGATTTTTGCCCAGTTTTTAATTGACTTGTTTTTTTGCTATTGAGTTGTCTGAGTTCTTTATATATTTTGGATATTAACCCCTATCTCATATATGATTCAAAAATATTTTGTTCCATTACATAGGTTGCCTTTGATTTCATTGATGGTTTTATTTGCTCTGCAAAACCTTTTTAATTTGATGTAGTTCCCACTTGTTTATTTTTGCTGCTGTTGCCTTTACTTTTGCTGTCACATCTAAAAACTCATTGCCAAGACCAGTGCCAGGAAACTTATGTACTCCCTATGTTTTCTTCCAGGAGTTTTATAGTTTTAGGTCCTTATGTTTTCCAGTAGAATAGCTACTTTGTATTCTTGTCTGCTAAATCCAACAACTGTGTCTACCCAGAGTCACTTTCAGTTAGCTGCTTTTTTTTTTTAACCTAAGAGTAGGTCAGCTCTTTCTATTGTCTGCATGTCTCACATTTTTTTCTTTTTTCTTTTCTTCCTTTTAAAAAAGTTTTTATATTTTTGACAGTTGGACATTTTCAGATGATACAGTGTAGCACCTCTGAACTCTGATTATTTTGTTTTTTGTTTTTTAATCCTCTGAAGGTTGTTATTTTGGGATTTTCCTTTTTTTCTTTCTTTCTTTTTTTTTGTAACTCATCTGCATCTAATCTGTAGAATACCTTCACAACTGGAAGCCCCTAATTCTGTCATAATTTTTTTATCCTAATTTTAATTTTTTAGCCTGATTTTTTTTTCAGATGCTGTGTCTGTATAGTTTAGTAGGAAACCAGTTATTGGTTAGAGATTACGCTTAAAACATCTTGAATTTATAAGGCTTCCATCATTTTTTTATTGTTCTGTACATGGATGGAGGAATCCATTTAAAATTTGGCCAGCTTTTAATTTGGCCTCAGCTTTTACTTTCTCAGAGGCCTGTTGGGATTCCCCTGCATGTGTGCACAGCTTTTCAGTCAGCCAGGAATATGTGGAGGGCTTATTTAGCCCCTCTGGGCTTCTCATGTCTAGGATCTATCTCCCTGTTACATTTCTTAAATGTTATGCCAAGTCTGTCATTTTCTCCAGCTGGGACTTTATCCTCAGGGGACCAGAACTATGAGCTTTCTTCTTACTTTGTTTCTTATCAGATTTGCCATTTTTACTGCCTGTGCCACTGGACATGGGTTTTTCTCTTTTCTAAATGATGGTAGCGCCCTTCCAAGCAAAATTCCTGGTTTTCATGGCCAACTCTGCCCTGGTAAAACTGCCTCAACCTGTGAGCTGGGCAGTGGTGGTTGGAGACAGTAGCATCCTCTGGCAAAAAAAGGCTGCTGATCCCTATTGTCCCAATTCCAGTGTCCAGCAGCTTTTCATGAGTAAATGCTACTCGATTTGTTGTTGCCTTGATTCCTAGAGTCTTGAAATGTTTGTTTTCTACAGTGTAGTCCTTTTTTTAAAATTAAGATTTCTTTCTTTCTTTTGAGAGAGCAAGAAGAGAGCTTACGCACTCATGTGTGAACTGGGGGAGGGGCAGAGGGAGAGAAAGACTCAAGCAGACTCCCCACTGAACAAGAACCCTGGCCCCACCCAGGGTTGTATCTCATCACCCTGAGATCGTGACCTGCACCAAGACCAAGAATCAGACACTTAACTAAGCCACTTAGGAACCCTTAGCTTTTTTTTTTTTTTTTTTTTTTTTTTTTTTTTTTTTTTTACAACCCTAGCTTTTAATAGGTGTTTTGAAGGGTAGTGGATTTGCCACATCTATTTATTCCACTACAGCTGGAAATATTGTCTCTTTTTAAACTTTCTAACTTCTTATTCCTTCCCCTGTGTCTTCCAGGCGCACTGTAATTCACTCTAATCGGGCTTTCCTTACCACTGTTCCCCCTAAAGCACTTTTGTAAGAGTCACAAGCATCCTGCATTTACTCTTTGCAATTATCAGTTTTCTATTTTTATCTTAACCTTTCAGCAGCTGTCCACATAAATGGTCACTCCCTTTTTCTGAAAATGTTTTTGAATTGGCTTCTAAGATAACATTTTCTCCTGTTTTTCATCCTACTTCATTGACTCCTCCAAGTGATCTACTCCTCATACCTCTGAATATTTATTTATGTATTTTGGTCTAAACTTCTTCCCCAGATGATGCCGTTGGGTTCCCTTGCTTTAAGTTTCCTTTATGAAGGTGATACATACAAGCTTCAACTTATACCTTGAGCATCATGGAATTTTCACTTGGATGTCCAGTAGACATTTCAAACTTCAAAGATAGAAAACAGAAATCTTGAACCACTTTCACCATCAAATTTATTCTCTTCAGTTTTTAGAATGATCTTTTAAAAAGGGTAAATCAGATTATGTCATTTTCCTGATCAAAACTGCATTGGCTTTCCTTTACATTTAATGTAAAACTCAGTTTATTACCATGATTAAAAGAGTTTATAGACCTACCCCCTGCCTACTTTCTCTGAACTTTTCTTCTCTTCCTTTACTCAATGTGCTACAATCATGTAATTCTTCTAGCTGTATTTCTTGAATATGTCACGTCCACCTCTAGCCATTTACATTTGGAAGTTCCTATAAGCTGTAGTGCTCTTCTCCCATATTTTCACATGGTTCTCATCATCATATCATACACATTTGTGTTCAGATCTTACCTCCTTTGTGAGGTATACTCTGACCTCCCTATCCAAAATATAGCTGCTTGTCCATTTTATACTCTGTCTCCTTACGGTATATGAAAATACATTCTTCCTCACTGTCCTTCATAGACTGTAAGTTTCATGAAGATAGGAACTTTATCTTGTTTACTGCCATATCTTTAACACTATGAACGATGTCTAGCATAGAATAGATGCACAATATTTGTAGAATAGCTGTGTTCTCTATAGAATTAGTATGTCATTAGTGAATTAATAAAGTGACTCAGTAACAATGGCTAGGCTTGTGATAGTTGTATATTTAATTTCATTCAGGCGTTAACTTTGTTTGCCTAATGTTGGCATGATTAATACTTATAAATGTTACTCTGTGAAATTTATATTTTAGACCTTATAGGGAATTTTAAGATGAGAAAATTTAAGACTTAAGAAGAATAGAATCTGATAAAGTAAGGGTAGATGAATATTTAGGTCCATGTATTTGCTTCACTTTTGCATTCTTTCCGGTAAAAGTATGCATAAACGTATACAACTTCCATTATCTGAGAATTTAATAGTTCTCCTTTATAACTCTCTTAATGAGTCCGGAAAAATAGCTTATTTTAACATAGTTGGCTCTGTTGAAAAACAATCTTAAGTGTATGCACATCATGAGAGCAGTGAGTCTTAGCTTACTAGCAGTTCTTCCACAAAACTAGCTACGTAGATGTGAACTGGCAAAGTGCAGACACACTTCCAGACTTAGCATCAGTTTAAAATGCAAATAGACATAGTTTTGAAATTGTTATTTTGTGTTCTCCTCTACCACAGTCAAAATTCAGAATGTGACCTATCTTTATCAAAGCAATTATACTGTATAATTGTGTGGTATCTGCTTATTTCTTCAACTATAAACATTTTATAACAAGTAATGGGATGAAAGATTGATGTTCTATAAAAGAATTTTTTACTTTTTTTTTTTTTAAGATTTTATTTATTCAAGTGAGACACAGAGAGTGAGGCAGAGACATAGGCAGAGGGAGAAGCAAGCTCACTGTGGGGAGCCTGATCCCAAGACCTCAGGATCATGACCTGAGCCAAAGGCAGAACCTCAACCACTGAGCCATGCAGGAGACCCTAAAATTTATCTTCTTTGTTAATATATACTCTTCAAATTTATGACTGCAGAAACTTATTTTGTTATTTATGACTGCAAAAACTTATGTTGTTATTTAAGCATCATATTATTTAATGCTTTCTTTTCATGAAGAATGAACATAACTTTGAAACTCCCCAAAGGAAAAATTATTTGTGTGGTCTATAAATTTATCAGGACTGTACAATTTCTAGTATGCCATATTTTAACTTAGCAACTGAGCCCTTCTTATGAGGTTCTCAGATTTTTCTTTTCTTTTTTTTTCTTTTCTTTTTTTTTTTACCATATCTTGGAAGATAGCAGGGCTTGTCAGAGCCCTTTGCCCCCAAATTCATTTGTTCAGTGAGGAGTTTGATTTTTATTACACTTGTGAAAGACTACAGTAGTAATAGTTCATTCCAGATATCTCTTACATATTATACACACTGCTTCTCAAGCTATTAGTGGTGAAGTATTAGTTTAAAAATTTCCAGTTCTGGGATACCTGGGTGGCTTAGTGGTTGAGCGTCTGCCTTTGGCTCAGGTCTTGATCCTGGGATGGATTCCTGCATCAGGCTTCCCGCAGGGAGCCAGCTTTTTGCTTTGCATATGTCTCTGCCCCCCTCTCTGTGTCTCTCATGAATAAATAACATCTTAAAAAAAAAAGCTTTCTAAGGTTTTAAATAAATATATATTTATTATATTATATATTATATATTTTATTTAAAACCTTAGAAAGCTTTTTTAATACATATTAGAAATATATATAGAAAATATTTCTATATATATAGAAAATAATATTTTTATTTAATAAAAATATTTTTATTTTTATTTTTATATATAAATAAAAAATATATTTCTATATATAGAAAATAATAAATATATATATTTCCAGCTCATCAAAGACTGATATTGTTGTAAAATACAAATCAGTTACTAGAAAAGTGAAATTTAAAAAGATGCAAAATGTAAGCCCCACTCTTTATTATAAGATTCACAGATATGAAATGATTCTGTCAAATTGCTCTAAAACATTCTAAGCACTTATGTTCAATTCTGTATCTTGCAGAATAGTAGAAACTAGACTAGTAACAGACTATTAACAAATCAGTCGCAGGTTAGCAGTGGTCTTATAGACCATACTTTTTTATTTTGTTTAAAATTTTTTTTGTTATTTTTTTAATTTTTAAAAATTTTAATTAAAGTATAGTTGACATAATATTGAATTAATTTCAGGTGTACAGCATAGCGATTCAACAATTATATACATTATGAAACTCTCACCACAATAAGTATATTACAGTATTATAGACTATATTCCTTATATTTTGCTTTTCATCTCCATGACTTATTTATTTTACACGTGGGCAGTTTGTACCTCCTACTCCCCTACTTATTTTGTCCAGGCCCCCACCCCCAGACCATACTTTTTGGAAACATATCCATAGCCTCCTCTTTGTATTGTTTAATGTTATGAAATCTTAGCATCTTAGTCAATATGGTGAATAGCATATATCCTTTAAAAAATATTTTCATGTGTTTCCTTTTCAGAACCGAGAGCTCCAAATCATGAGAAAGCTAGACCACTGTAACATAGTCCGATTGCGTTATTTCTTCTACTCAAGTGGTGAGAAGGTAGGTCTTGCAGAAAGTACTTACTGAATATTGTGATAGCCATCATTCTCTACCCCATCCCCTACCCTAGCCCAGCTTGCAGAAGTTTTGCTAATTGAGCCCTGGTGATTCTGAGCTCAAGATAAAATCATTGAATCTCATTAGTTATGTCAGAAAATGTTTATGAAATGATAAAGGGAATGAATTTTTAAGAATTTTTCTCTTTTGGAATATTTGTCTTTAATTTTGTATATATATATACACACACACATATATTTTAAACCTTCTGTGTTCCTTACGTGCTCCTGGAGCCCCATGATAGTTCCACCTGTTATTAGAGGGTAGAAAATTATGTCATTTTAAGTAGAAGTATTGGAGGGAAAAAGGAAACAGCTTGTTATAAGTGGTCACTATTTATGATCATATGTAATTCTGTGAAAGCAAAGGATAATTAAAGGAGACTTTGTGCTGGTCATCCACCAACCCTTTTGGTCTTTCTGTTCAGATGACAGTAACTAATGCCATTGTGCTCATTGGAGTTTGAAGTGCAGAAGTCAGTTTCTTCTGTTTTACCTTCTACTTTCTGCCCATTCACTGTCCCTTCTCCCCAGATTCAATATTTTCCTTACATTTTTGCTTCACTGGTTTGGGATGAAAGGGCAGGGCAAATAATAAAGCACTTAATCTTTTTAGCTAAACAAAAATGACTTTGGATAAGTCCATTTAATATATTGGACCTCAGATTTCTGGTATATACTATCTAAAGTTCCTAGATCCATAATTCCTCTTGATTTCTAAGCCCAGTGTTCTTTTTACTTCATTTAACTATAATTTCCCAGTATACTAGTGTTTAACCATTTTCCATTAAATTTTGTTTAGATTATTCCCTTAGAAGTTCTTTTTTTCATATCAAAGCCTATAATATGGGAAGGTACTTATGTATTAAGCCATGATTCTGATATACCTCTTGTAGATACGTAAATGTAATATATTTATATGTGTTTGTGTCAGTCATAGCTAATGTTTTAGCAACCATAATTAGCAAATTGGCTCCTTAGTGACTCTTATTTCTCAGGTGGTTATGTTAAGGACTGTAAGCCCTTGTAAAAAATACTTATAAGAGCTCTTTTGTTTCTAAAGCCAGTTTTGAGGTTCATGCTGCTTTTTTTTTTTTAACATAGCAAACTGCCTGTTATGTCTTTAATCTTTAGTCTGTTTTGACATGTCTTTACTTTTTCCTGTCTCTTCTCAAATAAAATTATGGAACATCTGTTATGTTCACAGCACTCTTATAATGGAATTTTGCATCCTCATGACTTTTTGTTATTAGATGCTACACATTATAATACCCCAGGGAGGAAAGTAAAGGTCAGAATTATTTGTTCCATGAACCACTGGATTACATAGAGATTGGTTTGCAAAGGTCTCCTTACAAAACCCCTAAACCTTTTCTCATGATTACTTTATTTTTATAGTTTTCT
Source organism: Vulpes vulpes (assembly GCF_048418805.1). Lineage (NCBI taxonomy): Eukaryota > Metazoa > Chordata > Mammalia > Carnivora > Canidae > Vulpes > Vulpes vulpes. The sequence continues at coordinate 120,993,898 of NC_132780.1, read as the reverse complement.
GTGTATAGCAGACACTGTTTTTAGTACTTTATAAATATTAGCTCATTTAATGCTTATGAAGATAAAGAGCAGAAAAGGAAGAATGTCAAACTTTTGAATAAAGGTTCTATCTGATTTTGGTCTGGGGGAAACTTTGATCATAGTCTGCCCTCACTCTCACTTAATCCTGCCTTGGGAGTGATAGTGGACTGTTATCTGTGTACCCCAGAGGATAGATTTTCCTCCCTGTTGCTGTTCAGAACTGTTTTATCATCATAAATGGTCTTACAGATAAAGAGCAATTGAGAAGTTATTAAGCACAAAGTCTGGGTAACCAGAAAGACACTGAACCTCTATTATAAAAAAGAAATACACTTTCTAAAGTTTTATTTCTCTCAGAACTTTGTCTTGAGCTTTGTAAATTTTCCAAAGTGAGAAGAATGATTCCTCTTAATTTTGAATAGCTTCATTAAAAACAAAACAAAACAAAACAAAAAAAAAACAGAAAAGCTGTGATATATTGCTGAAAATAATGATCCTTCCTTAACAAAAAAGGAAGGTTTTCTGAAGATATGCAGAAATACACAGGTTCAGGATCTCCCATAATCTTCTAGCCACCAAAAAGATGATTTCTTCTTGCCTTACTCATAATCTCCACTTCCGTTCTTCTGAATTGTTCTGGCAGGGCTAACATCACTCAAGACAGCCTGGGTGGCTCAGCGGTTTAGGGCTGACTTCAACCCAGGGCATGATCCTGGAGTCCCGGGATTGAGTCCCATGTTGGGCTTCCTGCTTCTCTCTCTGCCTGTGTCTCTGTGCCTGTCTCTCTCTCTCTCTCTCTCTCTCTCTCTCTCTCTCTCATGAATAAATAAATAAAATCTTAAAAAAAAAGACACCAGGTAGTAAATTAATATATCCCATATGAGAAGATGGGGATTGAGAGCTCAGGTTTGTAATTATCAGTTCTAATTCTTAAGTCACTGAGAATGAACTTAGAACTACAGTTTTGGAAAAGGATCTAAATGTCTTAGGAAATTCTTACAAATCTTTAAAGATGATTTCTCTCTGAATATGAAGTCCTATATTAGGTAGGCATTTTTCTACCAAGCATTAGGTATATATTAGAATTTTGAGGGAGGAAATAATAATAGTTCGAGATGCCTCTGGGACATGCAAATAGCAATGTCCATTAGATAGATACATGTTTGACTTCATAGATGGTAGAGGTGGTAGTGGAGGCTGGGGTGCTAAGAGGAGAAAGGACATTGACAAGGTTGGATTGATAAAGAGTCATATAGCCATGTGGTAGAGCTCTTAGGAGTTCTGGGAGGAGGGAGAAAGGATGTTGAGACCAGGGCAGTGAAGAACCAGATGATTGCCAAGTATTGCCTTCTGGTCCTAGATTGTGAGAACAGTCTTCATTTGGGAGAACTGAAAGAAACCAGTCCCTTTGGGTGGGATCCAGGTTTTTACTGCAAAGCAGTAAAAAACAAACAAATAACAACAAACAAAAAACTTCTGTGAAAAGACTGGGATTCAAAACTCCATGATGAGTTTCTTTTCAGGTTGTCGGAGAGCTTAGGGGAATGTCCGAACAGGAGATCGGTGGTCAGAATATATGCCTAAATGAAATGTGAAGAGGCAATTAAAGGGATGATTTTAGAAATTGTGAGGATGAGAAGAAAGAGTTCAGTGTTTAAGGATTATAAGGATGAAAGACTTGATTGATGGATGAGTTCAGTTGTATATGGGAGTATTTAATAACTCTTTCATTGTTGTACTCCTCTCTCCTTCCCTACTATTTTCTTAGTCTCTTCTGTGCCTTTTGTCTCCTTCCTCTCAAATCTCTATTTACTGGGTTTTTGTTTTTTTCACTCTGGGTTCTGGGTCTCTATTTTTTGGTCTCTGGGTTTCTTCCCTCTCTCTTGGTCTGTGACACCCGCTCAGATTTCTTTTTCCTCTTCAACTCTGGTGTCTGTCTCTCTCTCTCGTTTACTTCCTCTGTGGATTTCAACCTCTTCTTTGGGTTACCTGTACCCCTCTATTGTTGGGTTTCTAGATATTTCTTTGAATATCTAATCCTTCTGAGTCTTTGTATGGATTCTAATATGTCCTGAGCCTTCTTCATTCTTATTTTTGATGTTTCTTCTTTTTGAGTCTATATCACTCCCTTTCTGGAATTTTTTTTTTTTTTCCGTTTCTGGAAAACTTTGAAGAAAAAATTTTCACTCCCTGTTTTGACTTTGACTTCTACATATCTATATCTTATTTTTGTACATGTTTTACATAGTTATGTGGATATTTACAATCTTATAAATTTTAAAGATCTCATAAAACTTTCCCTGTTGCCTCATAGTATTTTTAGTTATTGCCTATATAATACTCCATTGAATTGTTGAACTGCTTTATACTCCCTAACTATTTCTCTGCTGCTATTTTTAATTTTAAAATTGTAACTAAGCTACCCTAGGGTTTCATCATGATTTTTATGTATAAGCACTTTTCAGCTCTGGGTGAAGGTAGAGGAAGATTGCTGTAATATTTGGGAAATATTTCCACTGACCACAGTTTGAAAGGTTATGTCTATTTTGGTGAACTTGTCTTTATTTTGCTCCATTCTGCCATTTTAAAGACTTTTTCTTTAGGGATTATAAATAATCAGCTTTTAGCGTATAACTGAGGAAAGGACTCTAGGGTAACTAAAAGAAGGAAGAATTAAGTCAGGACAGAAACAAAAGATGTGACCTAGTTAGTCTTAGTCATAGTCTTTTGGTTGGAATTACTAGTGTTTGCTATAGTAACTAAAGCATCATGTATTCAATTAGTATACTTTAGATTACCCAGTAGATTTTAGTAATTCTGATTTATTTCAGTAAAAGTAGCACTCTTTCTCCTTGACCAGACAAAAATATTTTTTAATATTTTGAAAGTAGAGGCTTATGGTACTTCTGTGAATTCTGAGTTTTGTGTTTTTCAGTATCAGTATTTGGCAGTAGAAACTCCTTTCCCCCTAAATAAAATTTTATGAAGAACCTTACTCTATAACTAGAACAGATAAAAAGCAAAGTTGCTTTGGTTAAAACTGGGGTATATGGAACCAGCTGACATTGTCTTCCCTGAGTTGCAGCTCACCTCTGTAGAACCCAAGGATTCTGAAGGGTATAGTATGTAAACCACATTGTGTCTTTACAAGGAGCCTTAAATTTTACTTACCTTAATTGTTTTTTTAAAGAAAATTTTCTGTACGTAACTTTACATGTGAGTATATTTTACCTGTGTTCATCATAGATTGATTACTTGAATAATAAAGAAATAGCCTTCCTTTAAAAAAAAAAGCTCTCCCTCTTCTTGAATGAAAGGCAATTTAAGTAGCAAGGATGACAAATTGATTTCATTTCTCATGCCAGCTTTGTTCTATTGATAGTAACTGTGTAGAGGCCTGTGCAGAAGAAGATTCTATCACTGCTTCTGGGAGCAGAGAGAAGAATGCTGTGTTTGATTATACCTGTTTGTCATTAGCTCTGGAGAGGAAAGGGTAGAGGTGAATCTCTTCTGAAAATTAAAGAGCTCTGGGTTTTATCTGGGTTTACATTCCCAGTTCTGCCATTTGATAGCAGTATGACTAGGCAAGATACTTACCTTAGTAAACCTTTTTCCCTTTCTGCTCTACAAAGTAGAGATTTTGTAAAAAAAAAAAAAAAAAAAAAAAGGTATAATGGTTAAGTGTTTATTGTAGCATTCAGCATATAATTAACACTTAATAAACATTAACTTGCTACTTTACAAATTATTGTTTAATAATAACAAATATATATTGACACTTGCTATGCATCAGATGTTGTTCTAAGCACTTTACATATACTTTATAACTCACTTAAACCTTACAGTCACCCAGTGAAGAATGGGTACTCTTATTTTCCCCTGTTTTATAGAAGAAGAAACTGAGGCACGTGCAGTTAAGTTACCTGAGAGTCATACAGCAAGTTAGGAGTCAACTCTAGGCAGTCTTTCTCCAGGGTTTGTATAGTATGCTGTACTATTTAGCATAGAATGTATATTTTTTCTGGGAGCAGTGTATTAGAAATAAAACATTTAAAAATATCTCAGTAACTATTGGTAAACAAGGACAGGTTATATGGTGTCTACTTTGGAAAATTTTTAGAAAAGAATAAATAGCCTTCTGTTTTAGGACAATAATAGTAGCAGTAGTGATGATAATAGCCAAAACTTTAATGGGGTGCTTACTATATATACACCAGGCATTAATCTGAACTCTTCTGGGTTTTTGGAAGACCTTGTGAAGAATTGTTAATTCTTTAACATGTTTGTTAGAATTTACCATTGAAACCATCTGGTCCTGGATTTTACTTTTTGGGGAAGTTTTGGATTACTGATTGATTCAATCTCTACTTGTTACATATTTTTGTTGAGGTTTTGTGTTTTGTTTTGACTCAGTTTAATATCTGGTGTGTTTCCTTTAATTTGTTTCATCTAGGCTTATCTAATTTGTTGGCACTCATTCTGCTAGGATCCTTTTAATTTCAGCAGAAATGTCCTCAACTTCAGTTCTGATGTTAGTTATTTCTGTCTTTTTTTGTCAATTAGCTAAAGGCTGGTCAGTTTTTTGGAGCTTTTCAAAGAATCACCTTTTGATTTTCTTGAATTTTTTTGTTCTCTTATTTATTTATTTCTGGTCTAATCTTTATTATTTCCTTCCTTTAGCTAGTTTTTTTAGTTTCCTCTTCTTTTCTAGTTCTTCAGGGTGTAATACTTGAGATCTTCTTTCTTAATGTAGGCATTTACAGCTCTAGATTTCTGAGTGCAGTGAAGATAAGCACTCAGAGGGTGGTATGTTGGGTTTTTGTTTTCATTTATGTTTCTTTTTTTTCTAATGTTTCTTTTTAAAGAATGTTACTTAATTTTCTCTTTGTCCTGTTGGTTTAGAGTGATACTTATTTTCCACACATTTGTGATTTTTTTCATTCTGTTATGGTTGGAGAAGATACTTCTAATTTCATTGTTATGGTTGGAGAATCTACTTTATATGGTTGCATTCATTTTAAGTTTATTGAGATTTGTTTTGTTTCCTAATATATGGCCTATTCTGGATAATATCCTATGTGTACTTGAGAATAATGTGTATCTTCTGTTTGGGGATAGATAGATAGATAGATAGATAGATATCCTTTTGGTTTATAAAATTGTTTAGATATTTCTTTCTTTCTTTCTTTCTTTCTTTCTTTCTTTCTTTCTTTCTTTCTTTCTTTTCTTTCTTTCTTCTTTCTTTCTTTTCTTTCTTTCTTTCTTTCTTATTTTTTTTTTTTAGATTTTATTTATTTATTCATGAGAGACAGAGAGAGAGAGGGAGAAGCAGGCTCCATGCAGGGAGCCTGACATGGGACTCGATCCTGGGTCTCCAGGATCAGGCCCTGGGCTCAAGACAGCGCTAAACCGCTGAGCCACCAGGGCTGCCCGAGATATTTTCTTTATTATTCTTTTATCTAGATGTGCTATCCATTATTGAAAGTGGTATATTAAAGTCTCCAACTATTGTAGAATTGTCTGTTTCTTCCTTCAATTCTGTCAGTATTTGCTTTATATATTTGAGATTCTGTTGGTATATTATATATCTAATTTATGAATTGACTTTTTATCAAAATATGATGTCTTGGATTGCTTTTATTTTCTTTTTATTGCCACTGCCCTGGCTAGTACCTCTAGGACAATGTTGAGAAGAGATGAAAACAGACATCCTTATTTTGTTCCTGATTTCAGACTGTGACTCTGACTTCTTTGTAGATGTCATTTATCAGGTTCCCTTTTATTCCTCATTTGTTTAGCATTTCATAACATGTTGGATTTTGTGAAATGCTCTTTATTCCTACATCTGTTGAAATGATTGTGTGTTTTTTTATCCTTTATTCTATTACTAAGGTGATTTATGATAATTTTTTGAATGCTAAAACCTACTTGGCATTTCTGAAATTAATCCCATTTGGTCATGATGTATAATCATTTAATACATTGCTGAGTAGTATTTTTTTTAGAGGAGTTATGCTTGCATCTATATTCATAAGGGATATTGATTAATAGTCTTGTGTGTGTCCATCTGCCCCCGTCCCCTTCTGCTCCCTGATGGTTTTGGTATGGAGTAATACTAGCTTCATAGAATGAATTGGGAAGTGTTTTCTCCTTCCTCCCTCCCTCCCTCCCTCCCTCCCTCCCTCCCTCCCTCCCTTCCTTCCTTCCTTCCCTTTTTTGAAGGTTTTTGTGAAGAACTGGTATTAATTCTTCCTTGAAAGTTTGGTAGATCTTTCCAGTGAAGCCATCAATATACCCAGGCACTCTCTGTGGGAAGTTTTAAAATTACCAATTCAGTTTCTTTACTTGTGATAGATGTATTTAGATTTTCTATTTCTTTTGTCCATTTTGGCAATTTGTTCATTTTATTTAAATTATCTTATTTATTGACACAAAGTTTTTCATACTTTTTCCTTAATTTTTTTTTTATTTCTGTAAAGTCAGTTATGATGTCCTTCTTTGATTCTGGTTTTCATAATTTGAGTCTTTTTTCCCCTACTTTGTCAGTCTAGCCAAATTTTGTCAATTTTCTTGACTTCTTTTTTTGTTTTAATGAATCAACTTTTGGTTTCATTGATGTTTTTTTAAATTACTTCTCTATTCTGTAATTTACTTATTTTTGTTCTCTTTGTCATTTCCTTCCTGCAGCTTGTTGTTGGTTTATTTTGCCCTTTCTTTTGTAGTTTCTTAGGAGTCTTGATTTGAGATCTTTTTAATGTCACTTATTGGTCAAAAGTTGTGCTTTGAGTTCTCTTAGCCAGTTATATTTTTATCCTTTACCATTGGATGTGTGAGTGGCCTGGGTGCTGCTTCTCAGGTCAGGGAATTTATATTTGCTACAAGTCTAATGAGATGCTAATAGCTTAGAATTTCCTCTCTGATTGCTCCTGAGAAGATGCAGCCTTGGGCATTCACGTCCTTTCTGACTGCCAGGGATAAATGTGATTTTATTTCCTGGAAGTTGCTCTTGGGTCAGAGTAGCTTGTTTGATCTGAGGTTGCTTGTAAATCCTTCTGCCAGTAATGCTTTTACCATGTGTTGATGTATCTTTGTGCAACTTGGGAATGCTTTGTTTCCCCTATATCCTGCACAGACTAGCACCTGTGCATATCCTTAATGACCTCCAGAGATGACTGTTACCAAATAGACTCTTTTTGGCTATCACTTTGCTTGTTTCTTTTCAACTTCTGATGCCTTGCCTGTTTGCTTGTGTCAGGAACCTACCAGCCTGTACAAGGATCTCCATTGTTTTTAGACAATGCCCATAGGCATGGTGTTTTCCCTACTGTGTTACAAATCAAATCAATCTCTATAGGCAGAGCTAGCCTGTCTTTTTCTCGCTGAACAGAACCCCTATTCTACTGCACTAGAACTCAGTATGAAGACTCAATTTTTCCAGAGTAACACCCCCACTTTATGAGTGAGCAATGGAGGATGGACAGTGGCAGCCCCTGTTCTTCACACCTTGCTACTCCAGCATAGGCACTCTGCCCTATGAGCAAGTTAAAGGTGACACTCTCAGGTCCCCAGCTTACTATTCCTGGAGTAGAGGTTCTGAGTTCGTTTTGGGGACTGGGTGGGGAACAGAAGACAAAATCCTCTTGGCTCTGCCCAGCTGGAATACATCTTTTGCAACTTGAGACACAGCCTGTCCCTTCTGGGGTGATATCATAGCCTCAGACTAGAGCTGAGAGGAGAGGAAGCTTATCCATCTTATTGACCACATCTCCCTGGAGTAAGTGCTGGGTAGAGCCTCCCAAACATGGAAGTAAGATATCAGGGTAAGGGAGCAGATCGTCACTAAAATGCCACAGACTCTTGCTGTTCTTACTGAGATTTGACTCTTCATTTGCTGTATGCCCTTAGAAAAACTACTAGATACTTTAAAATTTTTTTTAATTTTACCAGTTAAATTTTTGCTCTGCTAAGGAAATCTGTGCTACCATTCCAGAAGTCCTGCTCCCCACTTATTTCCTACATTTTGTGGACTGCTTAGCGAAATTGTTATGCTAGATAGGAAAGATGAATAAAATAGACTTCCAGCAATAGTGAGTTCATATTGTATTGTAGAGGGATAGACTGAAAAGGAATAATTGAACATATGCTGATTGTCTTCTGTTTTGTTTACTTCATCAGTAAGTAAATTTTAAATAAGCACAATAAGTTAGTACCAGTGTATTAATACATTATAAAACATACACTAATTTAAAACATCAAGTAAATATGCCACATATATGATCATTTTTATCAGATTCATATTCTTAGAGATATTCTTTTGATTACTGTGGAGATTACATAATATCTTAAATCATGAATAAAACACTAATTTTTAGTCAAATCTTATTCATAAAGGTTGTAAGAGTTTGGGTTTTCATCAGAAGTGTATGATGGTGCATGCATATTGGACATGACCCTATTCCAAAACCTAGTTTCCTCAGATTGAATTTTCTTTTCCAATTTGTTGGATGAACAATTATTATTCGTTATTATTTTTATTATATATCTTTAATTATGAATGGGGTTGCGTATCTTAATTTTTATTAGCCATTGGTAAGACCATTATTGGCCATTTATTTATGTCCCTTTACATTTTTTTTTTCTGTTGGATTGTTAGTTTTATTGACTTAGATCATAATTAATGAGCTGTTTGCATTTTAAACAAAAACTATCCTTTGTCATGTGTAAGCAGAAATATTTTTGCAAAATTGTCAGATTTTTAAAAATTATACTTGACAGTGTTTAGTTTCAGCATAAAACTTAGTATTCAACAATTATATACATTACAAAATGCTCACTATGCCTGTCACCATACAAAGTTATTACAGTATTATTGGCTATATTCCCTATGGTGTACTTTTCATCCTGTGACTTACTTATTTTATAGTTGAAGTTTGTACCTCCTAACACCTATTTCACTCGTCCCCCACTCCCCTCCCCTCTGACAACCATCAGTTTGTTTTCTGTATTTAGTAGTCCTTTTCTGTTTTGTTTTTTGTTTTTTAGATTCCGCATTTAGGTGAAATCATACAGTATTTGTCTTTCTCAGTCTGACCGACTTCACTTAGCATAATACTCTCTAGGCCCATTCATGTTGTCATGAATAACAAGATTTCATTATTTATTTTATGGCTGAGAAATATGTCATTGTGTATATATACCACATCTTTTTAAACCATTCATCTACTGAAAGACACTTAGGTTGCTTCCATAGCCTGACTGTAGTAAATACTGCTGCAATAAACATAAGGGTACATATATCTTTTCAAATTTGTGTTTTCATTTTCTTCAGGTAAATACCCAGAAATAGAATTGCTGGATTGTATGGCAGTTCTAGTTTTAATTTTTGAGGAATCTCCGTGCTGTTTTCTACAGTGGTTGCACCAGGTTACATTCCCACTAACAGTGCATGAGAATTCCTTTTTCTCCACATCCTTGCCAACACTGTTATTTCTTATCTTTTTGATACTGAACTGGTGTGAAGTGATGGCTTATTTTTGTTTTGATTTGCATTTCCCTGATAATTAGTGATGTTGAGTATCTTTTCATGTGCCTGTAAGCCATCTCTATGTTTTCTTTGGAAAAATGTCTATTCAGGTCTTATGCCTATCTTTAATTGCATTATTTGTTTTTTTGGTGTTAAGTTGTTGTATGATTTCTTTGCATATTTGGGATATTAACTCCTTCTCAGATACATCACTTGCAAATATCTTCTCCCATTCTGTAGTTTGCTGTTTCATTGATGGTTTCCTTCACTGTGTAAAAACTTCTTAGTTTGATGTAGTCTCAATTGTTTATTTTTGCTGTTATTGACCTTGCCTAAGGAGATGGATCCAGAAAAATGTTGCTAAGGCTGATGTCCAGGAATGTACTGCCTGTGTTTTCTTTCAGGAGTTTTATAGTTTATGTAAGAAAGTGGTCTAGTTTCATTCTTTTGCTTGTCCAGTTTTCCTAGCACCATTTATTAAAAAGATTGTCTTTTCCCCATTGTATATTCTCACCTCCTTCATAATAGATTAATTGACCATATAAAGGTAGGTTTATTTCTGGGCTCCCTGTTTTCTAAACATTGATCTATTTGTTTATTTTTGTACTAGTACTGTACTGTTTTATTATAGCTTTGTAGTATAGTTTGAAATCTGGGATTGCGATACATTCAGCTTTGTTCTTCTTTATCAAGATTGCTTTGGCTATTTGGGATATTTTGTGGTTTCATAAAAATGTTAGGATTATTTCTTCTAGTTATGGTTTTTTTTTTTTTCTAGTTTCTTTGGAATTTTGATAGGCTTTGAAATGAATCTGTAGATTGCTTTGGATAGTGTGGACATTTTAACAATGTTCTTCCAGTCCGTGAGCATGGTTTCTTTCCATTTGTTGGCGTCATCTTTAATTTCTTTTTTTAGTGTTTTATAGTTTTCAGAGTACAGGTCTTTTACCTCCTTGGTTAAATTTATTCCTAGGTATTTTATTCTTCTTGAAATAATTATAAATGGGATTGTTTTCTTAATTTCTCTTTCTGTTATTTTATTACTAGTGTATAGAAATGCAACAGATTTCTATATATTAATTTTGTACCCTGCAACTAACGGAATTCATTGAGTAGTTTTTTTTTTTTTTAAGATTTTATTTATTTATTCATGAGAGACACAGAGAGAGAGAGGGAGTCAGAGACACAGGCAGAGAGAGAAGCAGGCTCCCTGCAAGGAGCCCAATGTGGGACTCAATCCCAGATCCTGAGATCACGCCCTGAGCTGAAGGCAGATGCTCAACCACTTAGCCACCCAGGTGTCCTTCATTGATTAGTTCTTTTTTTTTTAAATTAATTTATTTATGATAGTCACACACACACACACAGAGAGGCAGAGACACAGGCAGAGGGAGAAGCAGGCTCCATGCACCGGGAGTCCGACATGGGATCCGATCCCGGGTCTCCAGGATCGCGCCCTGAGCCAAGGCAGGTGCCAAACCGCTGTGCCACCCAGGGATCCCCATTAGATTTAGTTCTAATAGTTTTTTGGTAGACAAAAAAGTTGTCATTTTTTAAATTAGGCTCTGGTTTTGTTGTTTTTTTCAGAAAATAGTATAGAAGTTTTACATTTTTATGTAATCTAATTAGCATTATTTTCCTTAATAGCTTATAGATATTTTGTCCTCTAAGATTGCAAACACACACATGTTTTCATCTGGTAGATTTATAGTTTTTTAAAAAACTTTTGAGAGTTTTGTTATTTATTTTATGTTAATGGAATGAGATGAGGATGAAATTTACCATAATCTTGAATGCCAAGTGCCTGTCTCCTATTCCCCATTCCCATCTTCCATTTCTCCCAAGCAAAAGAGATGCTTGTATATATTTTGTTTATTCACTCCATTAATTTCCTAATCCATACCCACTGTACAGTTAGTGTTATTACCATTTTTAGCCAGCCTAGCGCACACGTTGGAGAAAAGGCATCCATTTTCAAGTTCTTGTTTGTTTGTTGGGGTTTTTTGCTAGTCCTAGTTCCCTAACCCAGTTCTGAGGAGAATCCTGGGCTATCATGATACTTTATTGAATGTCTTATTACTGGATTCTATGATATGCTGCTTCACATCTCATCAAATTTTTAGAGTTATAGCATGATTCTATTTAAAAACTGCAGCCTCAAGTAATTTTGTTTCCTTGACCTCAAAAGTCATCTGGGGATAAGGGCATTATAGTAGTACCTGTTTTACAAATGTAGGATGGAATTGACCTGGTTCTTGTTTTAGTTGTTGTTAGACGTGATCAAAATTTTGTCATTTAAATTTCTTTCTGAATGAATGGTTTTAGAATGGAGTTTATAAAGGAGTGGTTATAAACAGAGAGTAGTTTATTAAGAAAAGTGATAACTTGGAAAACTGAACCACTGAGAGAAATACTCCCTAAATCATACATCATGTAATTTCTTTGGAGATTTCTGAATAAGATCCTTTTTTTTTTCTTTTTTTCTTTTTTTTTTTGTGGCAAAATTCATTTTAAAGGATTTCTGGCATGATTCCTTAGCAAATTTTTTGGAAGCAATTTTTTTTTTGGAAGCCTATTCTTTGAAATTAATACTTTCTCATTATGTGAGTAGACTGTTTTCAGGTATCTCCATCTAAGTGATACTTTTTACATGTTGTATTTTTATATTTGGCTTTTTAAGCTTAAAGCTAATCTGTGAGTATTCAAATATTCTGTCCAATAACCTAAAAGAGAGTGATTACATTAAGAAAACAGCAGACGTGGGATATTCCAGAAAATTACAAGTGATAGAAATGCTGAGTCCTGGTCCCTCTTCCTTCTCAAAATATTAGCATGCTTAGTCCCATGAATTATTTTTTGCATATATCTCCAAACAATACTATCTTTGGAATGTGAAAGTGTTAGTATTTTCTCTACCTTGATGATGTTTCCTAGTGATAGGCCCTCTCTCCTCTATTATTCCTGTGGCTATTTAATTTACATGATTATAAGTTTAACAGGAGCATTTAAAGAACATGATATTGTTGAGCCCATTTATTTCAAATCAAGATCAGTGGTAGTTTATTAGTCAGTTGTTTTGGTTTCCAGTCTTAGAACCCCTTTAGATTTTTTTAAGTAGATTTGATTTGAATACAAACATAGAACAGTGAAATGAAAGGTAGTTCATAGTGCCTTAAAGTATAATGAGATATCTTCAGTGTCTCAGAAAATGAAGGTATTCGGGTTCCTGGGATTGGCCCTGCTTTGGCCTCCCTGCTCAGTGGGGAGTCTCCTGCTCTACTCTTCTCTCTGCCCTTTCATCCTGCATGCGCACGTGTGTGCGGTCTTTCAAATAAATAAATCTTTTTAAAAAGTGAAAATATTCAAAATGACAGTTTTAATTTAAAAAAAAATATTTTTGAAGATTTATTTATTTGAGAGAGAAAGAGCATGGGAGGGAGGGGCAGAGGGAGAGCGGACTCTGAGCTGAGCACAGAGCCCAATGCGGGAGCTTCATCTCATGATTGAGATCATGACCTGAGCCAAAACTAAGAGATGCTCAACAGACTGCACCACTCAGGTGTCCTCAAAATGGCAGTTTTTACTTTTTTTTAATTTTTATTTATTTATGATAGAGAGAGAGAGAGAGAGAGAGAGAGAGAGAGGCAGAGACATAGGCAGAGGGAGAAGCAGGCTCCATGCACCGGGAGCCCAACATGGGATTCGATCCCGGGTCTCCAGGATCGCGCCCTGGGCCAAAGGCAGGCGCTAAACTGCTGTGCCACCCAGGGTTCTCAGTTTTTAAATGCATATGATCATTTATACTGTACCTACAAAATGGATAGACCTCCTGTATGGTTCTAAAGAAATTGTAAGTTTTTGGTAATTGAGTGAATATATGAGCAATATATATGAGCAAAAGATAAGTTCATGTTAATCTGCAAAGTAGTAGTCTATAATTTAGGCTCCCATTTTCTTATAGGGTAGTAGATTAGAATATTCAGCCTATGACAGACATGGTTTCTTTAACCTTCCTTTGATGTATTCTATGTTGTCAATATTATGAATAAAATACATTGCCTAAAAATGGATATCTTCAGTATGTCAAATGAAGCCTGAACTGTGCAGACCAGAATTACCTTTACTGATCTGAACACAATACTTTAGCTGTAACCTAATATTGCGTTAAGTTTTTCATTAACTGCATCTCAATGTTGATTGTCTTCTGAGTTCTCTTCAGTTACACCTCTCATTTATTTTCCAGCTGAGTTACTGTCAAGTCTTATCTGTCATTCTACATAATAAATAGATACTTTGAGTTTAATCATAGGGTTTTATATTATATTGTAGGTTTGGCTTAGCTTTCCATACTATTAGAATTCTTTAAATTCTCATTTGGTCTTCCATTTTAAGCCATTCATAGGTTTGTGTCAATCTTTGGTAGTTATGTTAAAATCAGAAATTGTCAGCTGACTGCCAGGTTCATCCCCTGATGTGTTTTATTTGGCTAGCCCTTCTGTTAATATTTTTATGAATTGTGATGCTTTTAGTTACATTTAGTACTAATCTGATTTATCAACCACTACCCCTTACTGCATTACACATTTTAGCTTCGCACATTTACATTTGTTCCTTAGTCATTGAAGGCATTTGCTTTTGCAACCCCTAATATATGAAATCATTTATGAAAATATTGTAACACAGCACTATACACATCTTTAGGTCATTCATAAACATATTGTGATTAACTTTGTCAAATGATTTATTACATCTGTGTTACTGATCTTTCTGAAACCCAAGACTCACCATTCCTTCAGTTGTTTGTACACATTACTTTAGTACCAATTTGGTATTCTATTGATGTATTCCTTTTATTAGACCTTATCTTCACTTAGAACTTCTTGTCTAAATCTCGATCTCTGAAATTTTCTTCTCTTAGCCTGCAGCATTATTTTTGCTGCCTTTAGTTCTACATATGACCTCATTTCTTATTTTATAAGGAAGGTCATCAGACATACACTTATTTTACTTATGATTCTTTCTAACCTAATCGTTTAGTTTATATGTACAGGAAGAAAAATGTGGTATCATTTCTTTCTAAAGATGACAGTAGTGAAAATTTGAATCTTTATAATTTCCCAAGTAATATGGAGCTTTTTATAGATTATTTCTTATAATTTCAAGACAATCTTTTTAAAGTAAATGCCATCATCAGCATGATTTTACAGGAAACAGACTGAAAGAAGTAACTTGCTTGTGGTCACAGAACTTGTACTAGCAGAATTTGGCCTTCTGTGCTTTGTGTGACTAATGTTAACTTTGCCTTTTAATTGCTCTGTATAGCACTCTGTTCTTATTTCTCTTTTCTCATGATGTTCTAGAATATTGCTTTATCAGTTATCCCTTTTCTTATCTTTCTAATCACTTTATTCCATCCTTATCCTAAACTCAGCCTACAAATAAATTTGGATCTCTTTTAGACATTTAAAAGATACAAATGAAGAGCACATCAATTTCTGTACAATCTCTCTTCGATTTTAGGTCTCCCCAAGTTATCAGCTCCCAGCTTTCTTTTCACTTTTCACCATTAGGGATTTTGTAAGAGCAAACTTAATTTGCTGCCTCCAATTCCTCACCTGCCATCTGCTCACTCTTGATCTCATTGTAGGTTGGTTGCTACTGGAACCATGGTCTGAAACTGTCCTTTCCAGGACTGTCACTGTACCACTGAGTCAGATCTTACAGCCTTCTCAGTCCTTATCCCTCCTGCTGATGAAACACTTCGCTGTCCTACATTTTATCATTATTGAAATTTCTTTGCTTTTTCATGCCTCTTAGTTCTGTTTCTTAGTCTTTATCTTTACAAAGTTATCCCCTAATGTAATCTGCTTCTTGAGATTGGCATTTTTCAGTATTCCACACTCAGTCTCTTCTCACTCTCTTACTGTACACACTCTTCTTGGGTGAGTGAGGCTGTTTTCATAGTTTTAGCTGTTGTCTAGATCTCTAGACATACTCCATTCTTTTTTCCTGAGTTTTGACTTGAATAGAGCTTTTCCAGCTACCTGTGGAATGTAGCCGCCTAAATGTTTAGAGATCCATGATCCATTAAGTAAGTCATAACTTTTCCCCTCACACCCTTTTCCTCTTTTTGCTTTCCCTGTTTCGTTATCTGCCTTGTCACTCACGTTTAGAGACTTGTTTAATTAATTCCAACTTCTTTGCTTCTCAGATTCTCTATTACTCTCATGTTTATGTAGCCAATATACTTGCCCCTTCCATCCTTCCTTTTTTTTCTTTCAGTCCTTACTGCCTAGGCCCTGATGTAGGTCTTGGATACTTGTAGGAGGTTTCTAAATGCTCACACTGCTTTCACTCTCACCTTCTGAAATTCTCCCCTCTCCATACCCACTTTTCTTAGTGCTGTTTTAGTTAAAGCAGACCTATAAGACTGTCATCCTAATACTTAAATGATGTTTGTTGCTTTTGAGCTTAATTTATTCAACAAATATTTCTTGAGTACCTACTATATGTCAGGTGGAGAAGAGTGGTGAACAAAACAGACAAAAATCTTATCTCTCATTGAACTTAGTCTAGTTGAGGGAGAAGCAAACAATACAGAGTAAATAAACTATGTGGTTAGAAAATGATAAGTATCATGGGGAAAAATAAAGTAGGGAAAGCAGGTAGGAGTATGAGGTGGAAAAATTGGGGAAAGCCACTCAGTAACAGTAACATTTTAGCAAAGATTTGAGGGAGTTGAGGCAAGTGCCAGTATGTATATCTGGGAGAAAATATTCCAGGCTGAAGCAGTGATCAGTATAGAGGCCCTGCATGTAAAAGCCTGCCATATGTGTTCAAGAAACAGCAGGAAGTTATAGTCAGTAGAGGTGAGCAAGCAACAGAGCAACAGTAGAGTAGAGGACAGGGAAATAAGTATGTATGTGTGGAGGACCTTGTAGACCACTTAAGAGAATAAATCTTAATGAGGTGGAGTGGAAGAGCTACAATCTAATTTTTGTTTTGTTGATGTTAGACTAAAGATGTAAAGATGAAAGCTGGGATACCATTTAGGAGGGTATTGCAACAATCCAGGTGAAGTGATAGTGGTTCAGACAGGATTGTAGCAGTGACAATGGTAAGAAGTGGTTGGATCCTAAATAAATTTTAAAGATAGAACCATTAATACTTTTTTTGGTGTATGTATATGTGTGAGAGAAAGAGGGGGTCGGGAATTAATGGTAATTCTCAGGTTTTTAGCCTGAGCAATGTCAAGTACACAGATTGACATACTAGTCTGGAGTTAAAAGCAGAGGTCCAGCATATATATGAATTTAGGAGTCATCAGTATAGAGTAGTATCGGACTGGATGAGATCATCACATGAATGAGCTTACATAAAGAACAGAGACCTGACTGAGCCCTGAAATCCTCCATTTCTTAAGAGAGAAAGGAAATGGAGAGCAAGAAGAGTGATCTTTAAGTAAGATGAAAATCAGAAGAGTATTGTGTTTTAGAATCCAAGTAAAGCAAATATTCAAAAGAAGGGAACATGATCCAACTATGTTAAATAATAGTGCTAAGTAGAAAGGAAAGATAAGATGATGACTGAAAACTGGCATTGGATTCAGCAACAAGGAAATTACTGATCTTAAGGAACAATTCTGGTGGAGCAGTGGTGATGAAGTCCTGTTGGAGTGAGTTTTGGAGAAAATGAGAAGAGACTGGTATTGGAGAATACCAGTTTAGACATCTCTCTGGAAGAATTTTACTGAGAAGGAGGCCAGAAAATATGGTGATAATTAGCACATTAGAAAGAGTTTTCTGCTCTTCCTCGGCGCCGCCTGCGGAGGTGGCAGCCATCGATTGCTGGGCATCATGGCTGCCCTCAGACCTCTGGTGAAGCCCAAGATTGTTAAAAAGAGGACCAAGAAGTTCATCCGGCACCAGTCAGACCGATATGTCAAAATTAAGCGCAACTTGCAGAAACCCGGAGGCATTGACAATAGGGTACGCAGAAGATTCAAGGACCAGATCTTGATGCCCAACATTGGTTACAGGAGCAACAAGAAAACAAAGCACATGCTGCCCAGTGGCTTCCGGAAGTTCCTAGTCCAAACGTCAAGGAGCTTGAAGTGCAGCTGATGTGCAACAAATCTCATTGTGCAGAGATTGCTCACAATGTATCCTCCACGAACCGCAAAGCCATTGTGAAAAGAGCAGCCCAGCTGGCCATCAGGGCCACCAATCCCAATGCCAGGCTGCGTAGCGAAGAAAATGAATAGACAGCTTATGTGCGTGTCATATTTGTGTTACTAAAACTGTAAAACTACCAAAAAAAAAAAGAGTTTTCTTTTTAACAATGGGAGAAATAGCAGGGAGTTTGTAATGCTCCCACAGAGAGAGAAGAATTAATGGAGAGAGAGAGGAAAATTACTGAAGCACTGATTGTGATTAGGAATAGCAGAATAGTTTTTTGGTTTTTTTTTTTTTTTTTTTTGCTTTGTGTTTATTTTTATTTTGTGTGTGTGTGGTTTTTTTACATGTAGCAGAGTTTACCTTAAAAAGGAGCTTAGTCACTTTATCTTAGGGAAAGAAAGGAGGAGCATATGGGGTTAGATGCTGTAGGTGGGCATAAGTAGTCGTGTAAGCAAGGTCATCAGCTGAGGGTGAGGATGGGAAGACAGGTATTTGGAGGTTGAAGTGAAAGAAGAAATCAAGTACTTTGAAAAAGTGAATGGACTAGGCAAATATATGATTGCTGGGCCAATTGAATTCCTTGATGTTGAATTTCATGTGAAACCAAGCAGCACAGTTTTAGGTTTCTTTGTAGCCATGTTCAACAATTTGGGTATTGGCATGGAATGAGTGGGCAGCTGTATTTAACCAGGGTTGTGGTTTACCAAATGGATATGACAGAAGGCTCTATGCTAGAGGAAAATTGGCACACTTTTTCTTAAAGGGCCAGATAGTAAATATTTTTGGTTTTGCAGGCTGTGGTCTCAGTTATAACTACTCAGCTCTGCTGTTGTAGCCCCAAGCAGCCATAGACAATATTTATGTGGATGAGCATTGCTATGTTCCTATAAAACTTTATTTATAAGAACAGGCAGCAGGCCTTTGCTAGTTGTTTCCGACCTCAGTGTTAGAGAGTAAGGATAATGGTAGACCATGAAATTTGAAGCTGGATATGGAGAGAAGAGAGTAGAACATGGAAGAGTGAGGGATAATGAAAAGGTAGTAGAATCAATGGCATGTTGTCTCACTAAATCGTTTCCTGAGCTCTGCTGTATTCATTGACGCCACATCTTGAATATAATTTCTCTATGCCGTTAATGCTCCTTTCATACTCAATTTAGATGTCATCTCTTTTATACCTCCACCTTTACTTCCTCTGCAGTGGCTACTGACATATAGAAACTGCTCAATAAATGCTGAAAATTGAAATTCTTCACTTCATTTTGGTAGGTAACATGATTTCAAATTGGAAAGATGGTGAAAGTTTGTTTACCTACAGATTTTTCCCTTTAGTAGCCAATTCTAGACTTGAACATAGTGGTTCTCAACTTTGTTTTCTGCTCAGTTTACCTATCAGATATTATTCACAAGAACAGAGTAAGGATAGCACCCTGTTTCTCTTTCCTACTTGGTACTTAGCTGGAATTCCCTTCTTTCTCTCCACTGATCTTGGATTGGTGTCTTTAGGCTGCTGAGAAAGGATGTTTAAACATATGACCTGCAATAAACTTGTGAGTATGGTAACTTGCTGCCTTACAAATTATTCTTTTTCTTTCAGTTACTTGTAGAAAACAGGTGGTTATTCTATTAATTATAGACCATCAGATAATCTTTTTTGTAGGGTTAGAGAAATTTTGAAGAACATCTAATACAAATTTTCATATTCTAGTTGAAGGAACTGAAGCCTAGAGAGATTAAGTGACTTGCATATATTAGTTAGCAGCAGAGCAAGGGCCGGAATCTAGCTCTCAATTCAGTACTCACTCTACTACCACGACAGCTTTCCTGATAGGATATGAGGGCACTGATTCACAGACTAGAAAATATGAAATTTTGTGACAGGTAATTCCTCGAAAATCTTATTACCAAAATAATAGTTTAAATATAATTGGGAATCTTAACAGAATTGAAATGGCTATGTTTTTTTCCATGAAATTATTAGTAAAAAGGTGCGGTAGATGTGTTTTTACAATTATGGTTTTATTCTGAATGACTTTTATATAATTAAAATTGAATGCATGTATCTTTTCTTAAAAATCTGAGTAAGTGAAAAAAAATCGGAATAAGTGAATATATAGAGATTTTACTCTGAATATTTAAAAGACTAGCTTCTAATTTTTTTTTCTCTTTCTTTTCAATAAACTCTTTCAGAAAGATGAGGTCTATCTTAATCTGGTGCTGGACTATGTTCCGGAAACAGTATACAGAGTTGCCAGACACTATAGTCGAGCCAAACAGACGCTCCCTGTGATCTATGTCAAGGTATGTAAAAATGGAACAATTTCCCATATTAAAAAGTATTTAATATGAACCAAGGAGAGTATTAGATATGTTTTAACTGTATTATTGCATATAATACCAAGGGGGGGAAAGCTGCAAAAGTAGATATTGCTAAAGCTTCATTAAATTCTTGTATAATTTTAAAGTGTGAAACCTTCACCTTTTAAACTTTCATAACTCATGTATTAAGATACCTTTCTGACAAGTAAATTTTTTCACAGACATGTAATGCATTTTAATTTTGCTGACCATAGCACCTTTTCATGTGGTAGATCATATAACATTATAAAAAATATATATAATCAGATTAAACATTATATTGCCATTTGTAGATACATTGTAACTGTAGCTAAAATTTAAACATTCTGTAATTTTAAGTATGTACAGACTCTATGAAGGTGTTATTTTTTTTTTACTACCTAATGTCATCTTCTGTGAAAGAACTCCTGACAGAGTGACTAGGAATTTATCCAGAATAATTCTGATTAAAGTTGTGATTGCTGATTAGAAACATTATTATCATCATTATTATTACTACTAGATTGTTCAGATCTTTAAAAAAATTTGTCGAAGTGTGGTTGACAGATTATTAGTTTTTAACCATTGACGTTGTGAAAATTAACTAGGAGTTAAGTTTCAAAGTCTAGTTATCTAAATATAATTTCTTGCATTTTATCCTTTATAGAAATGACTCTAGAAAATAAAGTGACATTGACTCTGAATGTTTTAAGTATTGAATTTTACTTAATAGTTAGAATTTTAAAGTTTATAGTGATAAAATGGGTACCAAAGCAGGAATTTGGTAGCTAGATAATTATAACAAGGAGTCAGGATTCCTATTGAATTCAGTGCTAGGAATTTAAAAATCTGATTCCAATATAATTTTATTTGGACCTATGAAACTTGGTTGAGGTTGTGGGTAAATTGATGATAGTAGGAACTAAAAGACACAGTTTTTGTACTGCAAATTTATGTTAGTACTATATTCTAGTTTTAGGATAGCAGTGTCCTATTCAAGATAACCTGCACAATAAAATATCCCTTGATAGGTACCTGGGTGGCTCAGTGGTTGAACATCTGTCTGTCTTTAGCTCAGGTCATGATCCCGGGGTCCTGGGATCAAGTCCTGCATCAGTCTCCCCACAAGGAGCCTGCTTCTCCCTCTGCCTATGTCTCTACCTTGCTGTGTATGTCTCTCATGAATAAGTAAAATCTTAAAAAAAAAAAAAAAAAAAAAAAAAGAATATCCCTTGGAAATCTCTATAGAGTAATCTTTGAAGTTCTCAGTTTAGAATGGCAATAGATTTATGAAGCAGAAAAGTCCTAGATTTAGTTCCTAAAGACCTAGTTTTTAGATCCAACTTTGCTGCTTTGTTAAGTGCTTTTGGACAGTTACTGATCCATTTTCTACTTAGCTTCTGTGTTGGTAAATTGTACTCATTTCTTTCCTTCTCACAATATAACATTACTGGTTTGTAACGTGGACTTAACATATGAGAAAGTAAGAGAATATCTTAACACTAGATTTAAAAAATGACATGTGAACATTTAGTAAGAGATGCACAATGGTTAGACCAGTTTTTGTTTCAACTCTATGTAGCAAACAAATGCTAAATGATTGCACAATAATGTGAAGCTTAATAAAATATTTTATTCCTCCTCTAATAAGGAGAAAAAAGACTACACGAATAACTATAAAACAAGAAAAAATGCAATATCATGAAAATAGATAGATTATATTCTTTTGAATTGGTAGAGTTCCCAAGAGAGAATAGCTCTGTTGAATCAACACTCCACATTTACGTACCTCCTAGCAGACATGTATTGCTCCGTAGCAAAGCCAATACCTATTTTCCCACCACTTAACATAAAATGTGCCAAATAACTTTCTTTTCCTGGATCTACAAAAATTTTACTTATTTCAGGATCTTTTCTTTGGTCATTCTAAACATTTGTTTTTATTATTGAAGATTCAAATAGAAATAAAAGAGAAAATGGAATAATGAACCCGCAAATACTCATTATACAGTTTCTACAGTGATCATTTCATGGCTACCTTTTAAAAAAAGAAAAATATTTTATTTATTCATGAGAGACACGCACAGAGAGACAGAGACATAGGCAGAGGGAGAAGCAGGTTCCCTGCAGGAAGCCCAATGCTGGACTCAATCCCCTGACTGGGACCATTACCTGAGCCGAAGGCAGACACTCAACCACTGAGCCATTCAGACATCCCTCATGGCTATTTTTGTTTCATCTGTATCACTCTCTACTCCTCCATTTACTTTATTTTGAAGCAAATCACAGATATTATTATTTTTATCTGTAACTATTTTTAGTATATATGTATAAAAAATGGGGACTTTCTTTTTAAAAGTTTAGTTATAACACCATTGTCTTTATCTATACAAATAAATAGGAAATCATTAATATCATTAAATATCTAACTACTGTGTTTATTCCCAATATGTTGTATACATATGCTTTTAAGTTTCTTCATCAGAAATGGAATCTAAGTAAGGTCCATATATTATAATTGGTTGATATATGTCTAATGTTTATTTTAATTTATACATTCATTCTCTCTTAAATTTTGGTATTAAAAAAACTGGATCAGTTGACCTGCAGTTTCTTGGTCTGAATTTTGCCGATTGGATTACTGTAGTATTAATGTGTTCCTTTGTCTTCTGTATTTCCTGCAAATTGGTGATTAGATACGTTTTTGTAAAATTCAAGACTACTTCTTATGTATTGTTGAGAGCTTTCCTAAGGAAGAGCATAATGTCCCGTCTTTTTGTGGTGCTTGTAACCATTGATCATTGCCTTAAATCCATTAATTTATCAAGGGTTACAAAATATTACTATTCCTTCTTAATTTATAAGCTGGGGGATGCCTGGGTGATCTAGTTGGTTGAGCATCCAATTCTTGGTTTCAGCTCAGGTTCTGATCTTAGGGTCTTTGGATCCACCCTGCATCAGGCTCTGCACTCAGTGCATAGTCTGCTTGCTTGAGATTTCTTCCCCTTTGCTCCTCTCCCCACTGAGTCTCTCTCTCTCTCTCTCTTTCTCTCTTTCTCAAATAAATAAAATTATTAACAACAGCAAAAAAGGTTATAAGCTGACCTAGTTTCCCATGTCAACTATTTGATTACCCTAAGGTACAGTTTATATAAAAAATTCAGGATATATATTTGATTATATCCCTTTATTTACCAAAATTTATAATAATTAGTTGGTTTCATAGCATACTCCAGAGTGCCCGAAGAGGTATTCATTTGTTATTTTATGTTTGTTTTAAAACTTCTTGCATGAGTCTCAATAATCTTTGATCGTAGCTTCTTCTCTTTCTAGCATGGTAATATTCTAGGTTCATCTTACACATTTCTTCCCCAGACTTGGAATCAGCCTTTTCTTCAGGGAGACCTTATTCTTTTAGTGAGAAATAATATTTAGAGACCACAGTCTGGATGTTAAGAATGTTAATTGCTACGGAGTTGGTTACTCTTTCTGGGTTCTTTTTGTGGACAGATCTAGAAAATACATAGATAATCCTTTCAAAGATAAAATACATCTTTTTATCTCAAATATTAATATATATCAACATTGCTCATTAAGTATTGGGGGCTTAACAATCTAACATCTGTATTTCCTTTTTCTTACACTAAAAATTCCATTTTTCAGTGATAGTATAATTACTTGTTTTGTCCTACACTCTATATACAGTAGTCATAGAATAATAATACTGACAGTACCACCACCAAGTGAAAGTAATTTAAGCTCTCTTTGCATTTTTTAAAATATTTATTTACTTATTCATGAGAGACAGAGAGAGGCGGGGGCATAGGCAGAGGGAGAAGCAGGCTCCCTACAGGAGTCCAATGTGGGACTCAATCCCAGAACTCCATGATCACACCCTGAGTCGAAGGCAGACGCTCAACAGCTGAGCCACCCAGGCATCTCATTTCTTTTTATTCCCATGGTATATTTTATTAGATGTAAACAGTAAAATTTCTCTCTTAAGCATTAAATCTGTGTGATTATGCCTCATTAAGCTTTATTTCATATTACTTTTAATATAGATTGCATTTAAAAAATTTTAATTCATGAGGTGCTTGAGTGGCTCAGTCAGTTAAGTGTCTGACTCTTGATTTTGACTCAGGTAATGATCTCAGGGTTGTGATATTAAGGCCCACACCAAGCTCCCTGCTGGGCATGGCGCCTGCTTAAGATTCTCTCTCTCCCTTTTCCTCTGACCCTACCATCCCCCCTCAGAAAAAAAAATTTAATTACTTTTACTTTAAGTTTTATGTCACATTAATATAACATATTTACATAGTTCCAAAATAAAATCTATAAAACAGGGTATATACATAGAGTCAAATAAGTTTAGCTTTTGTAGCTGTTCCTTCTACACTATTCCTTCTCTCCCTCAGTTAAATATTTAAATTTTTTATAGTCCTACCATTTTAAAAATAAGCAAATATATATAATTATTCCTCCACCTCCTTGTTATGTGAATAGTTACATCAAATGTACATTTCCTCTATCATACATACTAAGTTAAAAATATATTCTGGTGATCACTCTATATAGACAGACAGACATAGCTATTTGACCATTTTTAGAGCTTCACATTAGTGTATTATATGGCTGTATCCTAATTTATTCAGCTGGTCACCTATTAATGTTGTATTTTCCCTTCAGGTGTTTGTTTTTGTTTTTGCTATTACAAACAATGTAGTGAAAAACCTTGTGTTTTCTGTGGGGGTTTTGTTTTGTTTTGTTTTAAAGATTTTATTTATTCAGAGAGAGACAGAGCATGAGCAGGGAGGAAGGAGCAGAGGGAGAGGGAGAAAATCTCAAGTAGGCTCTGTGCTGAGTGCAGGGCTTGATCCCAGGACCCTGAGATGATGACCTGTGCTGAAGGCAGACCCTTAACCAACTGAGCTACCAAGCCATCCGTGTTATTTGTGTTTTTGACAACATGTATTTGGATGAGATCTCTGGCATTGTATTTTAAAAAAGAATAAAGATTATTATGCTTATTAAAGTGGGCATATAAAGAAAGATCTGACACTTTTCCCCCTTGTGGAAAAAGGATGGTTCTTTTGCATAATCACAGCCCCTACAAGTCTGAGCTATTGGCCGTGAACATTGTTATTTTAGGACACAAATCTATTTTTATGTTTTCCGAATCTAAAAAAGATAAAAAATGATTGTCTGAAATTGATAAGTTGCTCTCATTCACTTATTCTACCTACTTTTGTAAAAACTATTTTTGTGAAAAATATTAGATTGGGAGTTGGAAGTAAAAGCAATAAACACATATAACTCTTGCCTTCATGGATCCACCATCTAATAAGAACTTGTTTAGCATACATGTCACCAAAATGGCAGCTATAGTCCTTTGTAATTATTTGATTTCCACTTTTTTACTTTTTCTGGGGGGAGTTGAGTATATTATATTATTGCTTCAAATTTTTCTTCATTTTTTTTTTAAGATTTTATTTATTCATGAGAGATACAGAGAGAGAGAGGCAGAGACACAGGCAGAAGGAGAATCAGGCTCCATGCAGGGAGCCTGACATGGGACTCAATCCCCAGTCTCCAGGATCCCACCCTGGACTGAAGGTGGCACTAAACCACAGAGCCACCAGGGCTGCCCCTTTCTTCAGTTTTTATAGTAAAAGTCACTTTATAGTTGATGATGGTTAATATAAAGTTAAGAAGGTTTTGGGACACCTGGGTGGCTCAGTAGGTTCAGCATCTGTCTTTGGCTGGTCATGATCCCAGAGTCCTTGGGATGGATCCCCACACCAGTTCCCTGCTGAGCAGGGAGCCTGCTCATGCTTTCTTTCACTCTCAAAAAAATCAATAAAATAAAATCTTTTTAAAAAAGAGTTTTTGAGTACCTTTGCTTTATGATGAGCATCTTTTATAACTAAGTAGGCTTTAAAATTCAAGTCTGAAACAGATGCCAGGAAAATCATCATTGTGAACTTGAATTATTATTTTAACTTGAAAAAAAAAAACGTGTTTGAGGACATGGTCTGAGTACACAAGAAAGCTAACACCATTTTAGTGAATCATAAACAAAATTGTTGCTCTTTATTTGTTTTTAAACAAGTTTGTAGCAAAGAGGAGAAAGGACATTGGACTTGAGTTAGATTTGGTAACTTTATAACTAATCAAACTGTTTATTGGGCTTCTGTTACCATACCTATAAAAATGATAAGTGTGCATCTCACAGAGTGATTGCAAGAATTAAATAAAAGGGTAAAACAGGGTTGGTTTATACATAATAAATAAATCTTAAATTTCAAAGGGTGCTAAATATCTCTTGAGTTTCTAAGAGTTTATCATTCTAGTTCCTCCTGAATGATCAAGCTATTTAATGGTTATTGCATTTTTACACTTTTAAATAGAAAAAAATATGATAAAATACAGGAATCATTATTAAGGAGGCATACTTGCCAAAGCCACTGTAGAATATTTAGTATCTGATTTGGGTAAATTTCTTAATCTTTGTGCTCCAGTACTTTATATGTAAAATAAATAGTAATACTGATTACATAAAGATTAAATGAAAATACATGCAAAACACTTAAAATAGTGCCTGGCATGTGATAAGTTATTTTTCTTGTTATTGTTATTGCTATCTTTATAGTAAAGAAGGCCTCCATTTTCCTGTAAATATACTTTTCCAGAGTCAGAAACAAAATAAATATGAAATTGTGTATTTCTTCTTTATTTTTTTTGAAAGATAACATGAGGAGAATGGATATAAACTAGATCTTTCAGAAGAATGAATGTGGTAAAAAGACACTGTAACCTCATTTAAGCTCTTAAGCATTTTTGACAAAGAAAACATTTTTTTCCCACTGATTATTGCTGACCAAGACATTAGCGCCCTGACATAGAATTAGTACAATCTAAAATTAATTAATTAATTAATTAGTAAATTAATGCCTGTGAGCTCAGTTTCTTATTGGAGCTCATTTTTTTAATGGTAGTAGATTAAACTTTTAGAACTCTGAGAGTAAGCTTTAGGACTTGGAGATGGATTCTGTGGACAATAATACCATGATAGAATAAGGAACTTTTAAAGGGTTATATGGATACCTAACTCCCTTAATTCTAACTTTGGGGACAAAATGCTGACTTATCTATTATCTCAATTATACATTTTATATCATGCTTCATTTTTAAAAAGGCTCAAACTTTTCCAGCTTTAGTTCAGTATAACATTAAGGATATACTGAAATTCACTTGTCTTAGTTTTTATCAATGCCCATTTTAAGGGAAGTACGCCTCATGTTAACTTCAAGAAACTATTAAGTCTTACCAGTATCCTTTGAAAGGTGGTGCCTTCTATCAGTACTTTTTCTGACCTTTTACTGTCTTTGTTGTTGTTGTTGTTGTTGTTGTGGTTTTAACCAAGATACTGGTATCCTTGATTTGAATCACTTCAAAAATTCTTTTCATGATTATAACTTTGAGGTAGAGATCAGAAGGTGAGTAGTCAGAAAAATTTAATCACCAGCCTTGGAATAAACAGATATAAGATATCTCACTTTCCTCATAGAGTCCTCTACCCTACCTAAAAGTCTTAAGTCTCTTCCATTCCAACTCAGTTTCTCAATGTATTTGTTTTTGTAAGAGAATTGAAATATAATATTCCTTTAATTTGATGTCAATAATCAGCAAAGATGTATTTTTAAATAGCATTTTAAAGTCTACTTATTTCTGAAGGATAATACAGGAAGAGTGGTATATGCTAGTAACAGAATTACCGATGTCTTGATCATTGATAATAGATTTTTCTCAGTTCACATTTGAGTTTTCTCAGTCCCTTGTATCTATAACCTCTAGGGTTGACATCTCAGAAAAATGTTCTTCTAAAGATGAAATTATACATACTTATAAAGAATAATGAACTTAAACAGAAGACTTGGCTTCTGATCTAAATATTGTTATATTAGTCACATCTAGAATACTTTTCTGGGTTTACCATTTGTATTTTTTTATAAAGCCCATCTTAGGAGTCTTGAGGTAAGATATCAGTAAAATAAAAAATTGTAGAGCACATTGTGACATTTCCTTTTTTAAATTATTAAAGAATGGTGCAAATATAACATAATTGAGCTTTAATTAGCTAATATAGAAATGACATGAAATTCTTAGGAGGATTGTCTTCGATTAATTTTTACTGTTTTTTCTAGTTGTATATGTATCAGCTGTTCCGAAGTTTAGCCTATATCCATTCCTTTGGAATATGTCATCGGGATATTAAACCACAGAACCTCTTGTTGGATCCTGATACAGCTGTCTTAAAACTCTGTGACTTTGGAAGGTAAGCCAGCTCTCTTTTTTTTCCCACTCCTCCCACCCCATATACTTTTAAAAAACTATATGCCTTTTACAGTATCAGTCTAAAAATACCATAGTCCTTATTCAAGGAGTATGCACTAGTTACAGATTCTTGTGAGAGTAGTTTGGCAAATTTTGTCAGAATTGTAAATGTGTATAGTCTTTTATCTAGCAATTTAATCGGTAGGAATTATTCCCTTAGAAATACTTTAAAATTGGGGTCCTGGGTGGCTCCGTGGTTGAGCACCTGCCTTCGGCTCAGGGCGTGGTCCTAGAGCCCTGGGACGGAGTCCCACATTGGGCTCCCTGCATGGAGCCTGACGTGGGACTTGATCCCAGAGCCTCCAGGATCACGCCCCGGGCTGAAGGCGGCACTAAACCGTTGAGCCACCTGGGCTACCTGAAATACTTTAAAATAGTGTGTATACAGGGATTTTTATCATAACATTGTTTGTAAATGTCAGTAGGAAAATGACCAGATAAATATATTATATGCATATAATGTAATACATGCAACTGTAAAAAAGAATGAGCTAGCTCTCTATGAAATTAAAAGGAGTAATGTCAATAAAATAAAAGGAATGATGTCTAAGAAATATTTTAAAAACATAGTATAGCCACATGTATATAGATATATGATTATTTATTTCTGGAATGCTATGTAATAAACCCATAACATTGTTTCCTAGTAGAAAAGGAAACTGGAAGTATAGTGTGCTTGGGAAACTTGCTTTTTCATTGATGGTACTTTTGTATTGTTTGAATTTTTTATTATGTGTTTTTCTTAATAAGAACTAATTTTTTTAAGATTTTATTTATTCATTGGTTAGGGTGAAGTGGGTGGGGATTGAAGGGCAGAAGGACAGAATCCCAACCAGATTCTGCTCTGATCAGGGAACCCAGTGCAGGACTCCGTCTCATGACTGAGCCGAAACCAAGAATTGGCTGCCTAACTGACTGAGCCACCCAGGTGCCCCAGAACTAGTTTTTAAAAACATTAGCATTTGTTACCGCATTCTTTTTCACTTCGCTGTTAACCTTAGTAGCAGTATGTTCTTCCTTTTCCTCTGTAATTCTCTTATTCTACTTTCCTGCAAATTGCAGTGTTCTTTGTTTCCTTAAAATGATTCCTTGGTAACATTATATTGTTAATAAGACTCCATCCTTTTTATCTTCATAGTATTCAGCATCTTTTGCCTCTTTGATCTATCCTTTCAACATGAAACCAAGCTTATATCCTCATGTAACTCAGTTCACCTTTTTCCATCTAGATTAGTCTCCCTCCCCTCAGTCCCTTAATAATTGCCACATAACTTGGATTCTCCAATTTTTTTCATCCTCACAAATTCTTTTCAATTCAGCTCTTTTTAGATACTGACCCACATCTAATATCTCTATTTCCACCTCTTTTTAATACTTTTGTATCAACCCACAGTTTAAATTTTAGGTTTAACATAAGATAGATTTTCCATAGAGTGTCTTTTGAGAGTGTCTTAAAAAAACAAGCACATCTGCTTTATCATGAGTCGATTCTTAGTCTCATAATGGTGTACTCCTTTAGACCATCCCCTTTTTACAGTTAACTGATTTCAGACACCTATCGTAGGATTTAGCTTATTTTGCAGGCTCTAAGTCTTTCTTCAACTGTAAGAAAAGCTGAAGTATATCAAATCAAAACTCTTATCTGATGCTTGAAACAAAGTGGACAAACTGCCAAAATCAGATGAGTTTTATTGTTATGGGTTATCTTCCCCACTGACAGCGACTGACTGTTATGAGTTGTAAAAAGACTGAGACATCAAGTTCAGTGGTGTTTCTGTTCTTACCGTAGTGTCAAAACACTGCTACTAAGGACCATTTCATTGAGACATAGGAATTGCTTTGTTCTAATATATTTGAAAGAGATTTCACTTGTATTATAATAGGTCATTTTTAATTGCTCTGATAAATAACAAAGCTGCCCTTTTTTGTTTTTAAACAGTTGGTTTAGGCAAGTAGAGTTTTAAATATACTTTAGGATCTTAGGGCCAGGCTGGTGGTAACTTGAACAAAAACAGTATTACTCTCTTAGTAATTTTTTATTGGATGAAATAAGGCCTGTAGAAGTAGGTGAAGGGCTGATTGGGCTTTCTCGGAACTATCTGTGGTCACTCTATTGGAAGCTCTCATCCTTCAAAAGGTGGAAAGTAACATCCAACCTCACCTAAAGGAAAAGAAGGTAGCTTCATCAAGTATTGAACTCTACAGGATGCAGTTTCCAATATTACCTTCTCTGTCTTATAGTGAATTTTCTGACTATGTAATTGGAATCAGTCTTGTTAATTTTAAAAAAAAAAACCCTTTATAATGTAGAAAAATTTTATCAGTTAAGCTGGAAAGGTATCTTAATTTTCATGCAGGCTAAAAGCAAGGATTGATGTTTATTAATTCATGAAATTGTTGCTGTGTGTCAGTACTTGGGGAGAATGTTAAAGAATAAACTGCCTCCCACCTTCAAAACTTGTAATGAAGGAAGAACAGGTTCAGGTAAGGGTTATCACTGACCAGAAATAATGGAAGAAAAGAAAGTCCAAACTTTGAAATCTTTGTGACTACTTTCTTTTGTCTCTAGTCAGATTTCCTATACCTTTACTTCAAAATTTTCCCTTCCCTTATATTCTTACTATTTTGATTTTGTTGTTTGTATTGATTGCCTGTGTTTATCTTTGCTGTCATCGTATGCTAAAGTAGTTAGCTTCTACAGGAGTTTATTTCAGTGTATCTTTAAATTATCCTGAGAGACATCTCAAAAGAAACTAAATTTAACAATGTTTAATATACAGTGCCACAAGCATTAAAAAAAAATTTTGTATTAGAGAACATGTAACTGAGAACAGCAGAATTAGAATTCAGAAGCTCTGAATCGTCTCTGACCTATAGGAGAGAGCAGGTCTTTTTTTATAGGGTAATGAATATTTAGGCAAGTAATAAATTGACCAACAAAGTAGAAAAAGAAAGTAGATTGAGTAAACCCCAGGATATTTACTCTGATGCAGAAGTCAAATTATAAGAGAGTGATCAATTTCTGTTAAAAAAAAAAACATATTGATTGGGTAAGAATTATTTATTCTTATAATCCAGTACTATGCTTTTTGGTGGGTGGAGATACTTTTTTCTTTTTCTACTCTTCTTTATATTTTAGGGGTAGTTTTCAAGGAACAGAAGATAACAAGAAATTCAGCATTTATCCTTTTATGACTTTGTCTCTTTTTCTTTAGGTGACAGTTGACAAATGCATTCTTTAAAAGCTACTGTTATTTTTTTTAATTACTATTATAATTGTAAGTTTCTTTTGTCAGATAGTTAGGGTTCATATTTTTCCTTTTTGCATGTTGTGGAATTAAAGTATGTGAATCTTAAATGTTCAGTGTTGTGAATGATAACAGTTTAGATTCTTTTAAGGTTTACGCTTAAAGAATTTATGCTTTTTTTTCTTTTTTTTTCTTTTTTCTTTTTTTTTTTTAGTGCAAAGCAGCTGGTCCGAGGAGAACCCAATGTTTCATATATCTGTTCTCGGTACTATAGGGCACCAGAGTTGATCTTTGGAGCCACTGATTATACCTCTAGTATAGGTAAGTACTGATATAAATATAATGGCTTGTAATTATTAATTGCATCTTTTTTTTTAGTAATTTAGTATTACTAATCAATATTTTGACTTAAATATAAAAGTAGAAATGACCTAAAGTCTGTTTCTACTTAAAGACTGATACGCAGAAATGTGTAGAGTATTTTAAATGTCAACTTTCAGAATTTAAGGTTTATTTATACTATTTCATATTAAGGTTTCTAGGATTTTTTCAATAGAATAATAAAGCTGTTCCTTTACGATTGCATGGTTCTGTTATATTACATTTGTCTTTAATTTAAAATTTCAAATAAGTCCTAGGTATATCTTTTCTTTTTGAAAATTTTAATTCTCCTGGGGCAGCCTGGATGGCTCAGCAGTTTAGCACCCCCTTCGGCCCAGGGCCTGATCCTGGGGACCCGGGATCAAGTCCCACGTCAGGCTCCCTGCATGGAGCCTGCGTGGAGCCCTCTGCCTGTGTCTCTGCCTCTCTCACTCTCTCTCTCTCTCTCTCTCTCTCTCTCTGTCTCTCATGAATAAATAAATAAAATCTTAAAAAAATTAAAATTTTAATTCTCCTGAAATGCTAACTTCTGAGCTTGATCATTAGTTTGAGAATTTGCATCCATAATGTTGATGATGCAAGTGATAGGATGCCATAGTGTTGACATTCCCACTATGCTGTCCCAGTTGGTTATTTACTTTTAAGTCAGTCACAA
The DNA here is from genome assembly GCF_048418805.1 of Vulpes vulpes. Taxonomy (NCBI): domain Eukaryota; kingdom Metazoa; phylum Chordata; class Mammalia; order Carnivora; family Canidae; genus Vulpes; species Vulpes vulpes. The sequence continues at coordinate 120,961,162 of NC_132780.1, read as the reverse complement.
AAATAATTCTGACTTTTCATTAGTTTGACTAAACCCACTGATTCTGTAGAAGTCTTCACAGAAGATCTTTAGTGATAGCACAAATTGAATAGGGAGATTTGCTTCATTCTTCAGTGACTTCCTTCTACCCCATTTTAGCCCGCTAATAGAATGACATAGTACTATCAGCTGGACATGAATAGTAAAGCTAAGAAAGGAGGAGCAACCTTAGGCTAAGGGTACAGATGAAGGTCAAAATTATTTCTTTGTTATATACTGTTTTTTTAAGACTTTATTTATTTGAGAGAGAGAAAGAACATGAATTTGTAGGGAGGCAGAGGGAGAGCAGACTCTATGCTGAGGAGGTAGCCTGATGCAGGGCTGATCCCAGTACCCTGGGATCATGACCTTAGCCAAAGGCAGACCCTTAACTGACTGAGCCACCCAGGTGCCCCTGTTATATACTGTTTCTGAGACGAATTCCTTAGTCCAACAAACGAACAAGAGCATGCAAATACCAAACCCACCAACCAAACAGAACAGCCATAGTTACAGAACACTTAGAACAACCAGAATGTGGATGGTTTTTGTCTTTTAATACAAGTGGAAATTATCTGATATGAACACAGACCTCTAAACAAAAACACATTACCACTCTTATTTTACCAAAAGACAAAAAAAAAAAAAAAAATTGCGAAAGAGCAATTTGATTTGTGTCAAAGGACCTACAGTTTTACCCATCATTTCTTTTGCGCCATCAGTGTGAATATCAACACAGTGAAAAAGGTAGGTTACATCTTAGTATTCTTATGAAAATATGGGGATCCCTGGATGGGTCAGCAGTTTGGCGTCTGCCTTCAGCCCAGGCCTGGAGTCTTGGGATCGAGTCCCACATCAGGCTCCCTGCATGGAGCCTGCTTCTCCCTCTGCCTGTGTCTCTGCCTCTCTTTCTCTCTCTGTCTCTCATGAATAAATAAATTCTTTAAAAAAAAAAAAAAGAAAAAGAAAGAAAGAAAGAAAGAAAAAGAAAGAAAAGAAAAGAAAGAAAAAGAAAGAAAGAAAGAAAAGAAAGAAAGAAAGAAAAGAAAAGGAAGGAAGAAAGGAAGAAAAGAAAATAGTTTTATCATTTAGGACCTCTGAAAAGATTCAGGAGGCCCTGGGCTCTGCAGACCCTGCTGTGAGACCTGCTACACTGGAGGCTAGAGAGAATAATTGTATGAGTGTGTGTGTGTGTGTGTGTGTGTGTGTAAAATCATGAAAATTTTATTGTGGCTGTTTTATGGCCTATGATAAGGGACCAATGAGAAATAGCAAAAAGGGTATTTTGGTTAGAGTAGAATTAGATTTGAGTTCCAGGTTTGTTATTACTTAGCTAAGCTATGAAGTGGAGGTTGCTAACAGTTCTACTTTTCTGAGTGGCTGTGAAGATTAAATAAAATGTCACTGAAAGGGCAGCCTGGGTGGCTCAGCAGTTTAGCGCCACCTTCAGTCCAGGGTGTGATCCTAGAGACCCAGGATCGAGTCCCATGTCCGCCTTCCTGCATGAAGCCTGTTTCTTCCTCTGCCTGTGTCTCTGCCTCTCTCTCGCTCTATCTCTCATGAATAAATAAAATCTTTAAAAGAAAAACAATGTCACTGAAAATTTAAGAAACAAAACAGGATCATAGGGGAAGAAAGGAAAAAATAAAATCAGAGGGAGACAAACCATAAAAGACTCTTAATCATAGGAAACAAACTGAAGGTCCCTGGAAGGGAGTGGGTGGAGGGATGGGATAATGGGTGATGGATGATAAGGAGGACCTGTGATGAACACTGGGTATTATATAAAACTAATGAATCACTGACCTCTCCCTCTCCCTCTGAAACCAATAATACATTATATGTTAATCAATTGAATTAAAATAAAAATAAAAAAAAGAAATGACGAAACAGATCGTATTTGTTTTGTGGCATTTGTTAACTTTGACTATGCAGAAACAAGTTTTAGCCCTTTATCTTTGGAAATATCTTTGGGTTTTTCGGCTACTTTATATTTTATTCAAATACATGCTGTGATATCTGCATACCAGATATTGGGATGAGTTGTGCCAGGGTCACCTAAAATAAATGCAATTTGCTTCTTTTAAAACTATGACCATATCATCTGGCACATTAAAGCATGTTTATATAAACTTGTAACCCGCTAAAGAGTGCATTACTTCTATAAATATCCACATGCCTTAGCAATTCTTTACAATCATCTTGCAAAAGAAGAGCATTTTAGTCCATTTTCTCTATTAAGAACCACTTCTCTGGATATTATGAGTGCCTGCTTTTCAGTAGCTTCCTTCTTACGACTAAAGCCGAAACCTGACTTTCTAGGCTTAGGACTCACCATATGCCACTGATTCAACTGCAGTCTTTTGAACTCTACTAATTCTGGATTTGATCTCCTTTTTAGACTTGGATATTTCCTCTCATGACTGGATGATTTGTAGGCAGAAACAGAAGTAGTTAGAAGTGTATTAATGCAGATACATTTTAGAAATATTTTTAACAATGATATTTGAAATGAAAGAGTAGCTGATTCTGGGTGAATTATTGTCCTGTTTGGATATAACCAGAGCTCAGGCTGATGGCTCTGATTATATTGTCTTGTTGAGAAATGGCAGAGAACAATAGCTTCCTCAGGACAAGGAATTGAGTTTATAGACCCTCAAAGAAGCAGCTAGTTATTCTCTGACAGGGAGGCACTTACTCAAGACAGTGGTGTCTTAATTGGAAATTGAAATTTGGTTCCAGGCCTGGCTCTGCTATTCAGTAGCTTTACCTTGACAAGTCCCTGATCTTTATTGTGCCTCAATTTCCTTATCTGTAAATTAAATATGTTAAAGTAGATGGTCTTCCAAGATCACCTTTACCAAGAATTAGAGTTACCAAGAATAAAGCCAAACACTATTTTGGCTGAAATCCTCAAATAACCAGATAGGTCATTGGGCCAAATTGCTTATTCTATTGTACCTTCTGTTTTATTTTATTTGGAGAATATCTTTCATTTGTCCTGCATAGTATGAACAGAAGAGATCTGATATCTCCCAAAAAGTGAATGATAAATATCTTGGTTTTGGTAGTTTGCCTGAGTTAACATTGAGGACCACTGGTATAGTTGCCACCTGAGTTTCAGGATTATTAATTTTTGGCAACCACTAAGCAGTAGTGTTCCTTAATGGTTTACTCCTTGTCCTCCCATATTTGACCTAAATGAAGCCTAAGAAAGTATTTCCCATTGTTTTTTAATGAAAGTTCAATTATTCCCCTGCATTTTTTCCAGCCTTGTCTTCTGAGATGAATTACACTCTACTAGAAAGGAAAGAAATGAGTGCATATAACCTTCCATCTAATTGGCTAAGTAAAAGCATATTTTTAAACCTAGATCAAAATAAAGCATTTAAGTTAATGAAGATATGTATCTTTTCCATGTTATATTAAGAGTTAATATTAGTTGGCTTTGAGTGAAGTAAAGTTTTCTTAGCAGGTTTTGATATTTGCTTCATTTAGCAATTACCTAGTATATCAAGGAGGGCTCTTTTTGGTCAGCATTTGCAAAATAGGTGTCTTGGTTATCATTTCTTGGAACTGGACAAAATCAACTTCAATTTCTTAAATAAATTTTGTGTCATTATTTTCCTAGGTCAGTATAAAGTTAGTCACTGGAGCAGGGATTTCTAATCCTTCTTGATAGTGCATCTAACCATATCAGACCTCTTAAATTATCTGTTGACCCTATGCCATTCACCATTCTTCTCCTTCCTTAATGGTAGATGAGAAAGCCCAGCAATGATTTATGTTCATCTTCTAAAGCACTTGATTTTTGGTTCATACAAAACCTAGAAATCTCAGGCATCCAGAAACTGAAAATTAGCTTTTCCTTGCAGGAAGTCTTAATGGTGGGCTATACATAATTTAACTTATTTGGTTATACTTTTAAAAGAGAACGGTTATACTATAAATAATTATCCCAGGACAACAAATCTAAACCAGGACTATTTGGGGTATGCCAGGATGTATAGTTTAAATTATTTTTTAATTTATTAATTAAATTTATTTATAAATTACTAAAACTTATTAATTAAATTATTTTAAGACTTTACTTTCAGGATTGAAGTTTCCACTTTGACTTAAAAGTGAATTACTGGGCAGCCTGGGTGGCTCAGCGATTTAGCACCGCCTTCAGCCCAGGGCCTGATCCTGGAGACCCAGGATCAAGTCCTACGTCAGGCTCCCTGCATGGAACCTGTTTCTTCCTCTGCTGTGTCTCTGCCTCTCTTTCTCTCTCTGTGTCTCTCATGAATAAATAAATAAAATTTTTAAAAAATATTTTTAAAAATAAAAGTGAATTACTTTGTTTTGTTTTCCTTAAAATGTTTTACAACAAAATAATATACTGGCAGGCTGATATCTCACATTTCCATCCAAATTTGAACTTATTGTTCCTCATTAACTTCATTTTTCCCCCTTCATTTGCATTTCCATGTTTTTTTCCTCTCCTTACTCTTTCTGCTTGCTTTCTGACTCTACTTGCTTTTATGTACCTTGATACTAGTTCTCACATCTTTTATTTTCCTTTGTGCTTTTCCTATGCTATCATGCGGTTCTCCTTTTCCCTAACCTCCTATCACCTTGTACTTTTTTTTTCAAACATGAAAAATTCATTTATTAAAAAGCTAAGTATAGAAAACTTCTAGTTGGCTAAAATAAAGCAGTGCACACTGAAATAAATTTTATTTTTTATACCACATACTACATGTAAAGAGTCAGCTTCTTACCCAAATTACTACCTGGATATGTCATTACAGCATCAAAATTTACATATTGAAAATTAATGATTATTGCTCTAGTCTTAACCTTGATCTCTTCAAGTACCTTCCCCTTTTTGTCTTTTTTTAAAGTTTTTATTTAAATTCCAGTTATTGAACATACAGTGTAATATTGATTTCAGGTGTACAATACAGTGATTCAGCACTTCCATACACCATCCAGTGCTCATCACAAATGTACTCCTCACACCCCATCACCTATTTCACCCATCCTCCCACACCTATCTCTGATAAACATAAGTTGTTCTCCATAGTTGAATGTTTCTTTGTTTGCCTCTCTCTTTCTTTTTTCTCCCCTTTGTTTTGTTTCTTAAATTCCAAATAGGAGTGAAATCATACAGTATTTCGCTTTCTCTGACTTATTTCACTTAGCATGATACTCTTGCTCCATCCATGTCTTTGCAAATGGCAAGGTTTCCTTCCTTTTTATGGCTGAATAATATTCTATATTATACGTGTGTGTGTGTGTGTGTGTGTGTGTGTTTGTGACAGAGAGAGAGAGAGATTGAGATTATTTTTCCTAGGTCAGTAAAAAGTTAGTCAAAACTTTTGATTAAAAAATTAGTCAAGGGTTCCCTGGGTGGCGCAGCGGTTTAGCGCCTGACTTTAGCCCAGGGCGCGATCCTGGAGACCCGGGATCAAATCCCACGTCGGGCTCCCGGTACATGGAGCCTGCTTCTCCCTCTGCCTATGTCTCTGCCTCTCTCTCTCTCTCTCTGTGTGTGACTATCATAAATAAATAAAAATTTAAAAAAAAATTAGTCAAGTTACCCAAGATAGTCCTGGGATAATTACTAATAGCATTTTCTTTCTCTTTAAGAAGTATTACCAAATAAGAAGTTAAATTGAGATGTCTGGGTGGCTCAGTGGTTGAGTATCTGCCTTAGACTAAGAACATAATCCCAGGGTCCTAGGATCAAGTCCTGTATTGGGCTCCCTGCAGGGAGTCTGCCTGCCTATGTCTCTGACTCTCTTTCTGTGTGTCTATGAATAAATAAATAAAATCTTTTAAAAACAAGTTAAATTATATGGTCACTCTATTTATAGCCCCTACACACACATGCACTGCATCTTCTTTTATCCATTCATCAGTCAGTGGTTCCATAATTTGGCTATTTTAGATAATGCCACTATAAACATTGGGGTGCATGTATCCCTTTGAATTAGTGTTTTTGTATTCTTTAAGTAAATACCTAGAGTGCAACTACTGGATCCTAGGGTAGTTCTTTCTATTTTTTAACTTTTTAAGGAAACTCCATACTATTTTCCAGAGTGGTTGTACCAGTTTGCATTGCTACCAATAGTGCAAGAGAGTTCTCCTTTCTCCACATCCTTGTCAACATCTATTGTTTTTTATGTTGTTGATTGTAGCCATTCTGACAGATGTAAGGTGATATCTCATTGTAGTTTTGATTTGTATATCCCTGATAATGAGTGATGTTTATCATCTTTTCATGTGTCTTTTGGCCATCTGTATGTCCTCTTTGGTAAAAATGTCTATTCATATCTTCCATCCATTTTTAAATTGAGTTATTTATTTTTTGTGTGTTGAGTTTTATAAGTTCTATATATATTTTGGATACTAACCCTTTATTGGCTGTGTCATTTGCAAATATCTTCTCCCATTCTGTAGGCTGCCTTTTAATTTCGCTATTTCTACTTACTATATAGGAGCTTTTTATTTTAATGAATTCCCAGTAGTTTCTTTTTGCTTTTGTTTCCCTTGCCTCCAGGGACATATTTAGAAAGAAGTTGCTATGGCCAGTGTCAAAGAGGTTACTGCCTGTGTTCTCCTCTAGGATTTTTATGGTTTCAGGTCTCATATTAACGCCTTTAATAAACTTTAAATTTATTTTTCTGTTTGATGTATGAAAGTGATCTAGTTTCATTCTTCTGCATGTTGCTCTCCAGTTTTCCCAACACCATTTGTTGAAGAGACTGTTTTTTTCCCCATTGGATATTCTTTCCTGTTTTGTTGAGGATTAATTGACCATGTTCTTGTGTTTCATTTCTGGATTTTCTGTTCTGTTGATCTATGTCTATTTTTGTGCCAGTACCAGACTGTTTTGATCACTACAGCTTTGTAATATAACTTAAAGCCCAGAATTGCGATGCCTCCAGCTTTGCTTTGGCAATTTGGGTTTTTTTGTGGTCCCTACAAATTTTAGGATTATTTGTTCTAGCTCTGAAAAATGCTGGTGGTATTTTGATAGCGATTGCATTAAATGTGGAAATTGCTTTGGGTATAGACATTTCAGTAATATTTGTTTTTCTGATCCATGAGCATGGAATGTTTTTCCATTCCTTTGTGTCAATTTCTTCCCTCAGTGTTTTATAGTTTTCAGAGTACAAATCAATTACCTCTTTGGTTAGGTTTATTCTTCTAGTTTTTGGTGCAGTTGTAAATGGATCAGCTTGTTTTCTTTCTGCTGCTTCATTATTGGTGTATAGGAATGCAACAGATTGTGGCACATTGATTTTGTATCTTGTGAGTCTACTGAATTCTTTTATAGGTTCTAGCATTTTTTTGGTGGAATTTTTTGGGTTTTTTATATGTTAGTATCATGTCATCTGCAAATAATGAAAGTTTTAGTTCTTCTTACCTTTTATTTCTTTTTGTTGTCTGATTGCTGAGTCTAGGACTTCCAGGGCTATGTTAAAATACGAGTAGTGAGAATGGATATCCCTGTCTTGTTCTTTACCATAGAAGAAAAGCTCTGCTTTTTTCCCCATTAAGGATGATATTAGCTGTGGGTTTTTCATATATGGCCTTTTATTATGCTCCCTCTAAACCTACTTGCTGAGGGTTTTTATCAGGAATGGATGTTGTACTTTGTCAAATGCTTTTCCTGCATTTATTGAAATGATCATATGGTTCTTATCCTTTCTTTTATTAATGTAGTGTATCAAGTTGATTGATTTGTGAATATTAAACCACTATTGGAACCCAGGAATAAATCCCACTTGATTGTCACCAATTATTTTTTGAATATATTGTTGGATTCAATTTGCTAGTATTTTATTGAGAATTTTTATATCCATGTGCATCAGGGATATTGGCCTGTAGTTCTCTTTTTTATGGAGTCTTTATTTGGTTTTGGTATCAGGGTAATGCTGGCCTCATAGATTTAATTTAGCAGTTTTCCTTCCTTTTCTCTCTCTCTCTCTCTCTTTTTTTTTTTTTTTTTTGGATTTGTGAAATAAAATTTATTCCTCTATCTTTGCATTTAAAAAGATAATGTATTTAAGTGCGTTTTTCCTTCAGTCATATTACAACACAAAACCCAACCATTTAAGGCTTAAAATTTTTATTAGAATTTGCATTCAGACTCTGTGTATAAACAAAAAACAAAAAAACTGCATATAGAGATTGAACCCTTGTTTGTAGCTATTCTGTAAGCACTGCCAATGTACAAAGGTTATTTCACTTCCACTTATTTTAAAGCAGAGTAAGTAGATAATCATGCCTTATGTTTTGGTGCGCCCTGTCTTGGTTGTTGAAGATTTGGACACCTGACCTTTTGATAATTAAATGGACCTAAACCCTTTGTTGGAATTTTCTTATTAGCCTTATTTCCTCTTTGCTAAGTTTAACTCTTTAGGGATAGTTTGATCACTTTCTTCCTTTGGTTTGGGATTATATTGTTTTTTTGCTTGTGATATTTACTCTGTGATCAAAGTAAAATTAGAAAACTACAAGTAGTTTTCATAGCAACTTAAGCTATAAGCATTAGTAACTCTTGTTTTTTTTTTTTCTTTACAGACGTGTGGTCTGCAGGCTGTGTGTTGGCTGAGCTGTTGCTAGGACAACCTATATTTCCAGGGGACAGTGGTGTGGATCAGTTGGTGGAAATAATCAAGGTAAGAAGTTTGAATCAATTTTTGAACTCCAGTGAATTTTGTTGGTATTCTAAGAATCCGTATCACCCACACCAATGAAAAACTAAAAATGAAATAAGTGATCTAAGATCACAAAAAAATGTCAGCTACAGAGGAAGTATAAGAACACCACCTTTTGGTTTCTAATTGAGTTATTCTTCTGTTATATGATCCTACAAAAGGTATTTTAGATACCTGGTGCAAAAAATTGATATATTTGTTATTTAAAGTTCTTAATAGCCATAAGATCACTAAAATGTATAAACCAAATAAAAGCACAAGCTGTGTGAATTTTTGCTTACCGTGTCCTCTCCTGATATTCTGCTGAGCATATGATGCTTACATTTATTCAATATATAAATATTTAAAAGTTGTTAATATATGAGACCTTAAAGTTCCTACCTCCTTAAAAAAAATTCTAGTGTCTGTATATTTAGACCGCTAGATTGCTTCATTCTAAGGTTACAGTTTGTCCAAAGCAACAACACTGGCTGTCTTTGGGGTTTTAGTCTTGATTTTCTAAATATTTCCTAGAAATGCAAAATTGAAAATCTTTTTAGAGGTCATGTAGTCCAGTCCTCCAATCAGTGAAAGAACCATACATTCCTGACAGATGGATTCCCAGTATCCTTAAATACTTCCAAAAACAAATCACTGCTTTGGGATTCAGTCGCCTCTATATCTAGACAGCTTGAATTTAGTTTTTCTTTGCTGAGCCATAATTCCTCAGTAGCTTTTACCAGTTGTACACAAGACTATGATTAAGTTACTTAAAACTCCTTGTACTTCATTCTATAAAAATGTTACTTTTGATAAGATGATTTTGCTAAATATCATTGTATACGCATATGGTTGAAAAGACCAGTGTGTGATCAAGAATCTTCCTTACTATCCACATGATTCCTTATGATTTGCAAATGATACTTCTGTGGTATTTATAGTCTTTTTAGGATAACCGTCTTTTTTTAGTTTCAAATTAAACTTTAACCTTTGTTCATCAGATCTACTTCCTGATTCCCACAGTACACTCAGATCTAAGTTCATATAGGTTGGTCTTTTGGTTTTCTAAAAGCCCATTCCTCATTATTCAAATTAATATTCTAATACAGAGGTTGGCATACTTTTTATCTGGAGGGCCAGTTAAATATTTTAGGCTTTGTAGGCTAAAACACGAATCAAGATGTCATAGAGAGATGCAACAAGAGAAGAGAAATTTCTGCAAATTTTTCATTGAGGAAATTCAAAATATAATAATGAGTACAATTTTTTTGTGATAGAAGTCTGGTAAATAGAAGATTGGAATTCTTTGGAGGGGGGCTGTAACATTTCTTTCTGTTGGGGTTCAAAGTTAGTATTCTTTATCATCAAATAGATTGCAAATTAATATCTATAAAATCAATTCTTAGTTCTTAGGCCCAACAAAAAAACAGGAGATTGGGCCATATTTTGACCCATACTGTTGTGCAATCATTCAGCATTTCTTTTATTCCCAGGCTTTGACTTGATGTACTTGAGCTCACCATACTATAATTCTCTGGGCATATTGCTATTTTGTCACTTATGCTTAGCTTATTAGAATTATGTTTCTTTTATATGGATTATAGTTTAGAATTTGGTGATGATTTATTGTCATTAATTTTAGTGCATACATGATACAAATGAAATTACTCATGAAGCTAAGTGGCTATCTATATTAAGTCCCTGTCTCATGCTTGCCATCATATCTTGTTAACCTTTATATCTAGAGCTTTCTTCACCACCATCATTACAGTGCTTTTAAATTCAGTTTTTTCCTAATACTGGTTTGTGTTTATTTAATGGATTTTAGTATAGACGCTACCAGTTTGTTACTGATGGTTTAAGACTTCATTTTCATTTAGGGCTTATTGTAAGTTGTCCATGGTCACTTTGTAGTAGTAGGTCAACTCTAAAACAAAACACTCTTCATTTGTGTGTTATCTTGTCATCTTGCATTTATATGTAGGGAACATAGTCACGTCCCTGCTATATTTCAAGATTTCTGTTTTGAAGGTGATGTGAAATAAGGGAATTAGGATCCCAGGGTACTTTGGAATATCCAGCTTCTCGATTCATTTTACAGTTTTAAGCATAACTGCTCAGAATAAATGAAACTCCAGTACTAGTTTACCACCCATTTGGTGACCTAAAGTTAATATATTACATTGAGATAAAGAAACATTGTGTTGTGGTGTATGTAAGTAGTATTCTAAATCCTATTGCAGGGAGGTTAATAAGCATTGTACAGGTTTTGTGTATGTGTTTATTTATTTATTTTTTTTATTATTTATTTATGATAGTCATATAGAGAGAGAGAGGCAGAGACAAGGCAGAGATAAAGGCAGAGGGAGAAGCAGGCTCCATGCACCGGGAGCCCGACATGGGATTCGATCCCGGGTCTCCAGGATCGCGCCCTGGGCCAAAGGCAGGTGCCAAACCGCTGCGCCACCCAGGGATCCCTGTGTATGTGTTTAATAAAGCTCTAAAATCTTGTTGATCCTGTATATCTGTTCCCTAAATATTTAATATTTGTGGTGTTTCGTTGAAATAAAAATTCATAATTAATTCTGATGTAACTATTCTAGTTTCCTTGATCTAAGTTGTAAATCAGAAAAGAAGTTGTGTAGGTTAGCTTTCAAAGTTAAGTGTTATTAAGCACATTTTATATTTTAAACAGATACTGTTGCTAATCAGGGGTTCAAGAATAGATTTGAATCTTATGTGAAATGTGGTCTTATAAGTGCCCAATTCAATTCTGAGGTTTTTTGAGGTAATAATAATTAGGGAATCAATGAAAATCTGTTATTTTCTGTTATTTTTCTCCCTTTAAAATTTCATGGGGATTGCTTTGGAGTATCTGGAGGTAGCTGACCCTCCAGAAAAAATAGATACTCATCTCTCTGAATCTGAGTATGCAAAAAATGAAAATCATACAGCAGACTTCAAGTATTTTATATGTGGTAGACTTACCTAATTATTCTATAAGCTTTCTGAACAGGAACTTTATTTTATTGTGATGTTTTATTACCCACGGGCACCAAAATAGTTTTCAGTAGAGATTTAAGTTGATTTAACCTGCAAGATAATCGTGGTTCATTCATGAATTTGGAGTTACCTAGGAATTAATAAGGAAAGTTGTTATTATATCCGTTCATTAAATTTTATGAGAAATTACTGAGAAAACACAGGTACACAAATAGAAAAGAACAAAAGCAGTCACTGTTATGGCACATCATGAAAAATAACTTCTATAAGTATTTCGATATTTTTTCTGGGCATAATACATGTTTAAACAAAAATGCCATCTGTTTTGTAGACTTTTTTTTACTAAATCATTTCTCACAAGAAGTATATTTTGACTTAAGTAATTTTTGAGAATGACTATAGATGCTGTTTTATGGTTATATTCTGAATTACTTAATTGATATTGAAAAGAATAGCATTATGAAGTTCCGTAAAGTGATATATTATTGCCTTGAAATGAAATTACATGATATATTTGGCTTCTCAAAGATTTGATCATTAATTTATGTAAATGACAAATGTACCCCCAAACTCCCCAAATAGATTGAAGTTGAAGCAATCTGTGAAGCTCTGGATCTGGGAATGCTGTAGATTTCACTAATAGTTTCTTTCTCCAAATTCTAAAACATAAATTTCAATTTCTGGCTTAAAATATCACAAAACTAAAAGCTTGAAGGAAACCAAACTTTGTGGAACTTCGAGTTTTAAATTAATGTTCCTAGAGATATGCTTTTATTTATTCCATAAACATTTGCTTATGCTTAGTAATAATTTGAACATTTCTAATGGAAGAGTTTTAGAGCAGAATTAGAGTCCCATTTCTTCATCATAGAATTTCAGTATAGTTTCCATAGTTTTAGATTTGGATATATCTCTTTTAGAAAAACATGACATTAAACATAGAGATACTTAAATTATTTGTAGGAATAAAAGTATTATAAGGCAATTAAAGTTACTTAATTTATCTTGTAGAACTTTACTAAATTGTTAAATTTCTCTTAGCAATAATTACTCAAGTTAGATATCTCTTACAAAGGTAAGAGCCAATAAAGTCTTATCTCTAGTAAAAACTTTATTTAAGAATTTGAAAGTAGGGGGGATCCCTGGGTGGCACAGCAGTTTGGCGCCTGCCTTTGGCCCAGGGCGCAATCCTGGAGACCCGGGATCAAATCCCACGTTGGGCTCCCGGAGCATGGAGCCTGCTTTTCCCTCTGCCTGTGTCTCTGCCTCTCTCTCTCTCTCTCTCTCTCTGTGACTATCATAAATAAATAAAAATTAAAAAAAATAATAAAAAAATTAAAAAATAAAAAGAATTAGAAAGTAGGAAATAATAAGATCCAAATAATCTTTTGATTATTTGATTATGTTATTACAGCTAAGTAGATGGACTTCATTTCTTATGATGCCTATCACTAGAGAAAGATTTAGAAGGAAAAAGATTTAGTAGTGGAGAGTGGGATTATGGGGAAAGGGATAGGAGAGGATTTTCACTTTATTTTTCTGTGATGTTGACTTTTTGAAACATTGTTATCTTTTTGCACAAGTCGCAGAAACTATGGAAACAGACATTTTCATTTGTTTTCTGCTGGAATCTTTTGTTAGCAAACAACATTCAGTTAAGAGAGCCATTTTATTATAAATGTTTGTCTAAATAATGTTTTCCTGATCTTCCACTTTGACTGAAGGCTGTTTGTAGTATAGTTTAGACAACTCTAAATTGGCTCCTCAAATAAATAAATAAATAGATAGATAGATAGATAGATAGATAAATAAATAAATAAATAAATAAATAAATAATAATAAATAAATAAATAATAAATAAATAAATAACCACATTTATGCTTACCTTAATTCTAGGAAAGTGATTAGGATTATGATGATGATTACCATTACTACCACCACCACCACTGCCAAATCCTGGAGAGGCTGGATGATAGAAAAATTCTGTCTGATTCATCTTTAGTAAATTGGTGTCCTCTGCTTATAGAATTTTATAGCTGTGTGGGAAATACAATCTGTAATGTTAACTTGATATCTAGAACTGATGGAGCCATATTTATTGTGCTTCATTTAATGTAATGAAAGTTGTAATATTGGTGGATCTCTTTGCTTTCAAGTACAGCTTAACCTTAACTTTCACCATCTTTGTTTAGCACATGTTTTAGGTTTTCAGTTATCCTGTCCCCATATTATGGCTTGTTCAGCACCTGTAGGTATATATTCTCCCTTCCTGGCTTAACATTTTCACTGTCAAATGGTCTGTCAGACAGAGCTTTTTTTTTTTTTTTTTTTTTTTTTTTTTTAAGATACTAATTAAATTAGAGTTTAATAAGTATAAAAAATACTTCATTTTCCTAAGATTTTTGATGGATCCATGATGTGTCTTTGCTAACATACATTTGAGGTTTAGTCAAATGTTACCTGGTGACATTTCTTATATTATAGTCTTGTGTTGGTAACAGACTGCAGGAACAATATGTTAAACTTAATTCTGTCTCTTTTCTCCACTTTCCAGAACATGTAAGTACACCCCATTATACACTGTGGTATACACTTGTAATCTATTGTGTGTAATTATAAACAAAATATGTGATTAATCTGTTCTTATTTATTTTTTAAAGGTTTTATTTGAGAAAGAGAGCACAAGTGAGGGGCTGGGATAGGGGCAGAGGCAGAAGGAGAAGCAGACTCCCTACTGAGCAGGGAGCCCTGATGTGTGGGGCTCAATCCCAGACCCTGAGATCATGGGTAGATGCTTAACAGACTGAACCACACAGGCACCCCCATTCTTTTATTATTTAAATTTTTCCATGTTTATTACTGACTAGAGCAGCAACTTTTTTTTCCCCCTAGTTCCTTATCTTTGTTTTATTTTGTATCCATTCCCCTTTACTAATAGAGTTTGCTTGGATCTCACCCTGACTCTTAAAAGCATCTGATTATGAAATTAATAAAGAGCAAATTCATTAGTTTTTTGAACATCACTTGAACAATATAAGCGCTTTTTCCTAAGCCCCCACTTTCTCACTGTTACCCCACATGGAATTCTGAGTGAGCTCCCTGCTGTTCATAATAACTTTTAGATCATAGACCACTTTGAAAATTTGTTTGTAGAAAATAGACTCTCCTCCAGAAAAATGCATACACACAAGAATTGTCCATATAATTTCAGATGATTCTTGGGCTTTCTGAAGCTCATCCAGAAACCCTACGTTAAATATGTCTATACTAGTACAAGGTACTATGGTTACACTTTTTGCTAACTGTCTGCAGTATAGGTATTACATATACAATATGATGTCAGCATTTTTTAAAGTAAGTGAATGGGTAGAGGTGGCATTAAACAATTATTTTAATGTAATTACTAATCTGCATTTTTACATTAAATAATGTTTTCCATTGACCAAAAGAAACATCAATTTTTACTTATTACTATGAAATTTTACTCACTCTAGAGTAACTTACTTGTACTTGATTAAATCTCTGTACACTATAGATATGTATGCCCAGGCAGAGAAAGTGGGTTTCCTGGCAGTGTGACCCAGTTCATCTTTTGACATGAGAAGAATGACATCCATTTGAAATCTTTACTTTCCTCAAAACAAAGCAGTGTGAGATCATTTAATAAGTTGCCAGGATATGTTTTATTTAAGGAAAATTTTACACATAAATGAAGTTTCATGACATTGTCACCTTAAAACTAATTTACTGATGGTCATATTTTAGGATCTGAGTCAAAAACCATTCATAGGATTACTCTTCTTGGAATATAGTACCCTTTACTTATCAACCACACTTTTTTTTGCATAGTTGCATTATGCATTCTTTTGTGTATTTCCTTAATTTCAAGGATCTGGTTTAATATATTATTTTTCTTTGGCATAATCTATAAAGTAAATAAAGGGGCAGGTGAGAAGTGGAAAAGGGACAGAAATCTGTCAGGTTAACGCATTCATTATCCAGACCCTGATTTCAAGACTAATGTTTACTGAGAAATCTCTGCTTCCTTTTTTAATAAAAAGTTAGAAATTTTGAGGACAATGATTCTTAACAGTTCAGCAGTGAAAAAAAATATGAACAAACACTGGAATCTTGGAGAGGGTCATTTATAGTTTGTAAAAACGTACTGAATGCTGTATTATACTTATAAAACAAAATATTTTGTTTCATTGAGATTTATGATAGAAAACATGAAGAAAATCACTCCAGTAGTGATTCTCAAAGGAAGTAAGAGTTGGATGATGTGTGAATAGAAAGAAAGAATAGAATAGAATAGAATAGAATAGAATAGAATAGAATAGAATAGAATAGAAGTCTCAGAAGGGGGTGTGATATTTTTAAAGCTAGAAAAATGAAGTGTTTTTGTTTATTTTTCAGTGAAGAGATGCTGATCTCTCCCCACCTCCACACTCCCACCACACACACTGCTGCCACTCCTTTCTACTTTATATTCCTTTGTTGAGCATACTACTTTGGTTGAGATTCTAGGAAAAAAAGATCTTTTGACTCCTGTGAATATGTGTCAGCCAGGAATGTCTGTTTTACTTATATTCAGTAGTTTGCTTAATTAAAACAATAGTTACCTTTTGGTGGGGAGGAGGGGACTTGTTTCCAAGTATAAAATTTTATTCAAGGAGTAAAGAATGAGAGTCAAAGCAATCTTTAAAAAGAATAATGAAACTAGAATAATTGTACTTCCCATTTTAGAAACTTATTTGTAACTGTAGTAATCAAGACTAGTGCATATACAATGGAATGGAATTTGGCCATAAGAAAGAAGGAAATCCTACCATTTTTGACAACATGATTGGACTTAGAGGGCATTACCCTCACTGAGATAAGCGTGACAGAGAAAGACAAATACTGCGTGGTATCACTTATATGTGTAATCCAAAAAAAAAAAAAAAAGAAGGATAAAAGTCAAAATCATAGAAATAGAAAAGTAGTTGCCAAGGGCTGGGGAGTGGGGGAGATAAGGCAAGATTGGTAAAGGCTACAAACTTTCATCTCTGAGTAAGATCTGAGGATCTAATGTAAAACATGGCGACTATAGTTGATAACACCACATTATTATAATTTGCTAAGGGAGTAGAACTTAAACGTTCTCACTAGAAAAAAAAAAGATATGTGATGATGTATGTATTAATTAGATGTTGGGAATCCTTTCACAATGTATATGTACATTAATCACCATGATGTACAGTTGTCTTACAGTTTTGTTAGTTCTACCTCAATCATGCCAAAAGAAAGAAAGAGAGAAAAAGACATAATGTTACAAGTGTAGCCTTATAGATCAAAGAATTAGAATCGAGATTCCAGAAATAAACCTTTACATTTATGGTCATTTGGTATAGAACAGGGTTCCAAGGCAGTTCAGTGGGAAAAGAACAGTCTTTTTAGAGCTTGGAACTAAATACCCATAAGCAAACAATGAAGTTGGACTCCTATCTTGTACCATATTACAAAAATTAACTCAAAATGGATCAAAGGACAATGAAAGAGCCACAACTGTAAGACTCTTAGAAAGAAACCTTTGTGAACTTCAGTTAAGCAATGATTTTTTAGATATGACACAGAAGACACAAGCAATAATAAAAAAAATAGGTACATTGAATTTCATCAAAATTGAAAACTTTTTCAAAAAAACTTAAAAACCCACAGAATGAGAGGAGAGTTCTGCAAATCCAATATATCATAAGGGACTTACATACAAATTATATAAGGAACTCCTACAACTCAACAATAAAAAAAAAAACAGCCTAATAAAAAAATGGGCAAAGGGTCCGAATAAACATTTCTCTAAAAACATACAGGTGGCCAGAAAGCCATAATGAATATTACATTTTGTTCACTAGTATAGCTAGAATAAAAAAACCAAACAATAGTATTGGTGAGGATATGGAGAAATTGAAACCTTCACTTTGCCGATGGGATTGTAAAATGGTGCACACCAAAAATGGTTTGCATATGTTAAATAAGTTTAAAATACTATTCATAGGATTACTAAATGACCTAGCAATTCCATTCATAGGTCTGTCTATACCTCAGAAAGTTGAAAACACATGTCCACACAAAAACTTGTACATAAATGTTCATAGCTACATTATTTATAGCCAAATAGTGGAAACATTTCAAATGTCCATCATCTGATGAATGGATAAAGAGTATGTCAAACACAAAAGGCAACATGTTATGTGATTCATTTATATGAAATGTTCAGAATAAACATCTGTTTAGATCTGTTAGAAAGTAGATTAGTGGTTGTCAGAAGCTTGGGAGAAGTGAGGATGAAAGTGATTGTTCTTGGGTACAGCACTTCATCTTGGGGTGATAAAGCATGTTGTAAAATTAGATGACAGTGATGGTTGTACACCTCTGGGAATATACTAACAAAGCACTGGGTTTTATACTTTAAAGGATTAAATTTCATGATATGTGAAGTATATCTCAATACAGATGCTATTTTTAAAGAAGAATGAGGGCATCTATCTGTGGAACTGTTGATAAGGTAGCTTTATTGTCTCTACCATATTTTAAGGAAGGCAATAAACTCTGACCATAATTTTGCAAAGGACTCCAGAAGACTTCTCATATTTATATGTCTATCCTCTGGCTTTGAGAAAGAGGGGGGGAACAGATCAGTTGAAATGACAGATGGTGCAAGAGTGAATGGACTAGAACATAGACACATAAAGGTACCCTCCTCCACTAGTTCATTCTCCCTCGGCTGAATACTTTAAACTAGCCAAATTGTTTAGTTGTGTTCAAATAGCGTGATAACGTGATGCCCTTTTCAAAAAATCTAATGGGATTTAAAAATTCATTCTGCTGTCATTAGAACTTTTTATTTCTTGCCTTTGAAAATTGGAAGAGCAAAATATTGCACCATAAAAACAAGGGTTTCTTATACTAAAATTTCAATCATATAGGGAAGAGGTGGAAGTTGGATAATATCTATGTATGTCGAAAGTTAAGTATTGTAGCTACTACCTAGTGGATTTGAAAAAGGAAAACCTTTAAATTGTAGGGAAATACCAGAGGGAATGACATTTTATATCAGCTTTCTGGGAACAAAAATGTAAAATAGTGATTCCAGTGTCATTAGAATACTGATATTTTGAAATAGAATAGTTCAGTGCATGTTTCCTAGTTTTTTAATCAGAGACATTTGTTAAGTTTACTGGTATAGGCAGCAAACCTGAGAGTTATTAACCAAACTGAAAAGTGTTTTTTTGCAGAAAAGAAGTGAAGATGTTTCATTATTCAACCATGCTACATATAATTTCTCTGGCCTCTATGCTAATTAAGGTTTCATCCACTTATTTAAAAAGCTTCATTATATAGAGGCCTAGCAATGCGTCCATTTAGTCTTTCAGAGTGCATATCACTTTACTACTAATGTTTTGTTAGGTGCTAGGTTAGAACATAAAGGGTCCTTGCTATCAAGGAGTTGAGAGACTTAGAAGAGAGGAACAACTGGGGACAATGGAGTAAGGCAGGTATTATCCCAGAAGTCAGGGCAGAGTACAAAGGCAGAAGTATTCTATTTGGAGGTAGTACTCTCTCTCTAAGGCATCATAGGATAGGTAACTCTTGAGCTGGGACTTGAAACATGGAGAACTATTGACCATTTAGAGAGAGGAAGGAAACGGAGGACATATGTATGAATTTGGGCAAAGATGCCTACGGGTCTGTTGTGTGTTTATGGTTTGAGCTTCAGATTCTGAATGGTGGATATAGTAGAATACAAGTTTACTGGGGCAGAGAAGGCTGGAGCTGTGAGCAGTGGCCAGACCACATTAGCCTGTAGGTAATTGAAACCACTGCAGGATTTTAAGAAGAGTAAAAACTGGGATCCCTGGGTGGCGCAGCGGTTTGGCGCCTGCCTTTGGCCCAGGGCGCGATCCTGGAGACCCAGGATCGAATCCCACGTCGGGCTCCCGGTGCATGGAGCCTGCTTCTCCCTCTGCCTGTGTCTCTGCCTCTCTCTCTCTCTCTGTATGACTATCAAAAATAAATAATTAAAAAAAAAAAAAGAAGAGTAAAAACTTTATAATAGGATTTCTTTGACTTCACCTTTGTTTTCAAGGCTGCACTGCAGCATTCTATTGCTGAAGTTTGGCGACCTCTGGTGTTGAGCTATTAAAAATAAAGCTGTGAAAACTATTCTTTGGTAGCTTTTGTCAGATGATTTTTAGCTTTATTTCTTTGAAGAAATAAATCATACTTCCTAATTAGATATTTATCACTATCTAGGTACATATGTAGCTAAATGAATGAGAAAATGTTACAACAAATACAGATGGGACTAGATACAAATAAAATGATGGATTTAACCATGCACAGCACCCCCAAAGGAATGTAGCCAACCTATCTCTGATTCTTTGGATCTTTTTGCTACTAACCCCTCATGATCTAGGATGATGGGCCAAAGAAAATGTGCTTTTTTGCAATAAATGGAAAGGTCTTATTCTAATAATAGATAACTGAAAATACATACACTCTTTCCAATGGTGTGATAATTTTTAACATCTCCCCCCTTTTTTAATTGTGTGAACTATCATACTTTATAGAAGGTACATACCACATTTATATGCAGTTTTGTTTCCTTTAAGTCATTGGAGGGATTCAGTTTTTAGGAAATCCAGAAATAAGGTTTTGGTTTTGGGCGGGGGGGGGGGGGGGGGGGTGCGGGTAAAAACTGTATCTTTGTCTAAAAGTTTGGGGGAAATATTTTTCTTAAAATTCAAGGAAGCTCTAGGATTTGATTTGTGTCTGAAATGATGAGGTCATTTCAAATGTTTTTCTAATCTATAAAACGAAAAGATTCTAAAATTTATATAGTTCAAAAGATTCCAAATCTATAATTCAGCTGTAGTAAATCAGGTAGAAATATATTCTTAATAAAGTAAGGTAGAAATACACTCTGTATATAATAAAATTGAATATAAAACTTAAAGATATACTCAAATAGACATAGGATAGTTTGTTAAAATGTCTTATATTTATTGTGTTGATTGCAGATAATGATGCATTTAGAATCTTTGCTCTTCATAATCTGTCTCTTGCTTACCTTTTACCCTTTAACGTTGCTGTCCCTCCATTATCCAATTCTTAGTCTCTGTCACCACTCAGTTGTTACTATTATCCAAATCAGGCCATTTTCTACCTCTCAGTAGTGTGTAGAGAATGTGCTTCTGACTCATTTGCTTCCTAGACCCTTTACATAAAATCAGCTCTTGTCTTTCCTTCCAGAACCCTTTCCTGAATCATTTCCTCACTTTAGTGCAGGGTAGCACTTTCACCTCACACATACCTACAGTTACTTAGTTGTACTGATCTTTGAAGATTGTATAAGTTTCTCTGCCCTAGAGTTCTTTGAAGATAGGAACTCAATAAATGACGTGAATGAATAATGTAAGAGACTAAGCAAAAATTTTTATTTTTTATTTCCTTAAGATTATTTATTTATTCGAGAAACAGAGAGAGACCGAGACACAGGCAGAGAAAGAAGCAGGCTCCATGCAGGGAGCCTGATGCAGGACTCAATCCCAGTTCCCAGACCCCGGGATCACACCCTGAGCGAAAGGCAGACCACTCAACCACTGAGCCACCCAGGCGCCCCAGCAAAAAGTTTTAAATGCCTCTTGATTGCCTTACCTTTGCATTCTTAAATTCCTTTGCATCTTAAATCGTATCTTTGTTTTCTTAAAGACTATTCGTATTGTATATAAAATAGTTCTGATTGTAAGGTTTAATATAGACTGATTGTAAGTTTAATATAGACTCTGATACTTTTAATGCTAGCCTTAACAGAGCTACATAAGAAGGATTAACATCTGGTTTTATTTAGTGTACTAAATTTATTTAATATACTAAATTACATAATGGTCTGTTTTACTTTTTAAATCAACATCATCAAGATGTAATTTACATAAAATAAAAGTCATTTTATGCAGTTTAATAAGCTTCGACAAAGCTGGATATAACTACTATCCAGTCAAGATTTAGAACATGTCCACCAGTCCAAAAATATTTCTGTGTACAACCAGGGGTGAGTAAACATCCCAGTGTACCCAGGACCTGAGTGCTTTTCTAGGACAGTGCCAGGCAAACCAGGAGAGCTGACCACTCTGTTCATACCCCTTTGTAGTTAGTCCCCCATCTTCTATCTCAGGTGACCATTGGTCTGCTTTCTGTCACTGAAGATTAGTTTTTCCTTTTCATAATCCCGCATAAATGTACGTTACTTTTGTATCTAGCTCTTTCTTGCCCAATGTGTTTTTGAGATTCATCCAGATTGCTTATATTACCTGTTTATTACATTTTATGCTGAGTTGTATTCTGTTAGAACATACTGTAATTTTTTTATCCTTTCACCTATACATAGATGTTTGACTTGTTTTGGTTTTTGGCTATTACAGGTAAAACTGCAATGAATGTTTGTTTATAAATCTTTTTGCAGATATATGTTTATATTTCTCTCCAAGAAAGGACAAAGACTAAAGTTGCTGGTCACATAAGTGTATGTTAACATTATAAGAAGTTACCAAACTGTTTTCCAAAGCAGTTCTACTATTTTTCTACTATTTTTCAGTTTTACCAACAACATACGAAAGTTACTGTGTTCTACATTCTTATTTACACAGTAATTTCAAATATAGACTTAAAATTACTTTTATCAATAGGGAATGACGCTTTTTATTCTAATTTCTTTGCCCTGAAGTCTCCATTTTCTGATATTAATGTAGGTACTCCATCTTTCTTATGGTGTGTTTGCCTGGTGTAATTTTTTGCATTTTAACCTATGTGTCTTTATATTTAAAGTTTATTTCTAATTTTTTTTTTTTTTTTTATGATAGTCACAGAGAAAGAGAGAGGCAGAGACACAGGCGGAGGGAGAAGCAGGCTCCATGCACCGGGAGCCTGACGTGGGATTCGATCCCGGGTCTCCAGGATCGCGCCCTGGGCCAAAGGCAGGCGCCAAACCGCTGCGCCACCCAGGGATCCCCTTAAAATTTATTTCTCACAGACAGCATATACTTACTATCTTTTCTTTTTCCTTTTTTTTTTTTTAAAGATTTTATTTATTTATTCATGAGAGAGACAGAGAGAAAGAGGGAGGTAGAGACATAGGCAGAGGGAGAAGCAGGCTCCCTGCAAGAAGCCTGATGTGGGACTCCATCCTGGGACTCCAGGATCACACCCTGAGCCAAAGGCAGATGCTCAACTGCTGAGCCACCCAGGCATCCCCAATTTCTGCTTTTTAATTGGCGTGTTTAGACCATTTACATTCAATGTGATTATCATTATGGTTGAGTTTAAGTATTTTACTTTGATATTTATCTTTCACTCCGTGTTTTTGTTTTGTTTTGTTTTTGTCCTTTACTGCCACTTTACTAATATAATGAGCTTTTTTTATTTTCCCCAGTGGGCAGTTTAAGCTATACATCCTTGTATTTTTTTAAAGTTTTTTTTTTTTAGGATTGAAAATAGGCATGTTTATTTTGTCACATTCTATAAATAATAATATACCATTTCACATATAAACTAAGAACCTTGTGACAGTATATTTCTGTTTCCCCTTGCTGTCTTTTATGTTACTGTGGTTATGCGCTTTACTTCTTTAATACTTTCATAGTACTTTCTTATGGTTTTGCTTTAAGCATTCAGTTTCTCCTGAGAAATTTAAAAGCAAAGGAAAAATACACATTTAGCAACATATTTATTATTTTTGGTGGTCTTCATTCCTCTAGATAAGAATGCGCATGTGGGATCCTTTTCTTTCATCCTGAAGCACTTTCTTAAAGTGAAAATCTAGTAACCAACTCAACATTTATTTGCCTAGTAATGTCTTTTGAAGGATATTTTTACCAGATACACAATTTCTTGGTTTCCAGCTTTTCTTTTTCTTTCATTCTTTAAAAAGGTCTCTAGTTTCTTCTGGCTTGCATGCTTCTGTCATTCCTATCATTGATACCCTATGTATATAGTGTTTCTCTTTGTTTTGGGAAAGATTTTCCCTTTATCGGTGGCTCTTACTGGTTGAGTGTAAGTATGTTTTTTTGTTTTGTTTTGTTTTGCGTTGTACTGCTTGAAGTTCATTGAGCTTTTCATTGATTTTTCATCAAATTTGGAAAAATTTTAGCCATTATTTCCTCAAAATAGTTTTTTTTTACATTTTTTTTACATTTGTTCCCCCTTTTCACACTTGAATCACATACACATATGTTTTTCTGGCCTTTTCTACCTCCATGCTTCAGGTTTTTAGTTTCTGTTGCTTTTTTTTTTTTTTCTTTTAAGTTCATTGACTTTCTTCTGTGCTAATCTGCTCTTAGATGTCCAGTGAGGTTTCGATTTTACATACCATAGTTTCAACTGTACAATTGCTGTTTTTTAGATCTTCTATTTCTCTCAATATAGTAGCTGTTTTAAGTCCTTATTCCCTACTTCTGCCATCTCTCTCATTTCTGGATCTGTGTGTGTTGACTGATTCATTTTTTTCTTCTTGCATGTGGGTTATATTTTTTTTCTTCTTTAAGAAGTATTTTGTCAGTTTTCTAGTTGTTTACACCTGAATGGCAGTTCTCGCATCTGTTACTTCATGATTAGAAGCAAAAGTCCATAATAGTCCTTTTTTAAATTTTTTAATAGTGCAAGCCTTTTGCCTGGCATTCCTCACTTATTGAACTACTTGGTGCAAAGTTATACAAAATTGCTCTACTTTAAGGCTTTTAGTTTACATTTGACCACCTTTTTATTATTTTTTAAATATTTTATTTGAAAGAGCGAGAGAGTACAAACAGTGGGGGAGACAGATTCCCTGCTGGGCAGGGCTCAATCCCAGGATCTCTGGATTATGACCTGAGCAGAAGGCAGATGCTTAACCAACTGAGCTACCCAGACGCCCCTACATTTGACCACCTTTAAGCAGTTATGGCTCCCAAAGTAATTCAGTAACAATCGTTTCTGTAACTTAGGCTTTGTGATAAAAAATTCTTGCAGTGCATTTGCAACAACATGATTAGAACTAGAGGGTGTTATGCTAAGCGAAATAAGTCAAAGACAATACTGTATGATTTCACTCATATGTGGAATTTAAGAAACAAAACTGATGAACATAGGAGAAGGGAAGAAAAACAGAATAAGATTTGAAAAAAGAGAGAGGGAGGCAAACCATAAGAGACTCTTAACTATAGGAAACAAACAGGTTTGCTGGAGGGGAGATGGGTGGGGGGATGAAAGTAACTGGGTGATGGACATTAGGAGGGCACTTGATGTAATGAGCACTGGGTGTTATATTAAACTGATGAATCAATAAATTCTACCCCTGAAACTAATAATACACTATATATTAACTAAGTTGAATTCAAATTTTAAAAAATTAAAATAAAAACAAATTCTTGCAATAAAATTACTTATATTATTCACAGCTGTAGTACTTGCCTACCATTTAACATTCCAACCAAGATTTCACACATGAAACAATTACAACAGATAAAAATATTTGTTGTATGCTTCATATTGCAAATATAGTTAAGGATGAGTAAGCATGGAATTTACAGTGAGAATCTGCAGTTAGGGAAGCCTGAAAGTGATGTATCAAAATTGCTAAATCATAAGTATTTTGCAGGAATTGATAAAATAAGTTTGAGATTTGTTAAACTTTCTAATTTTATTTAGGCAGTCAGATTCTTGCATTTCTTGATATAATTCTTCTGTTGCCTAAATCTATAGTACTAAGAATTTAAGTTGAATTACCAGATATGGGTGGATTTTATTTAACTCATGGAGGTTTTTTTTGTTAAGTCTATTTAATTTTTTTAACCTATAATTATAGCCTTGCGATCTTATAAAATCTTAGGATATCCTGTACATCTCAAAAGGATTTAGATTTCATTTTGTGGCATAATCAGTAGAGTTTAAGAAAATGATGTTTTAAAAATTACTTTTTAAAAATCTTTCCCTTGTTTCTGCCCTTAATGTTAGATAGACCATTTTAGGGAGTCAGTGCACATGCATTTGAATCCCATATTTATACCTGACAAACTGAAGCTTTGAGAAGTCAGTTTATCTCCATCAATTATAGGTTTCTTTTAAGTATAAAATGGGTAATGAAGTATTAAAATGTAAATGAGAAAAGAAAATTGATATACCTCACACAGAGCTTTTACATACTGAGTGCTCTCTCAATAAATTTCTTCTTCGTTCTCTCCTTTTCTTCACTAATGTACTTTTTGAAAGGAGAACTTGCTGTCTCCGCTTATTTCAAATGATTATGGTCTTCTTACTTTTTCATGATTGATCTCCCTATGGTCAGAAAGGAAATCTTCATGGCTAGATATAGTGAACACCTTTATTTTATCTGAGCTAATTATGTGATAAGTTACCCTTTGTTCTTTAAATATTTACTTTCCTTGCCCTCTATGGTGTCATTATCTGTAGGACTTCTTCCAGTCTCTTGGACTCCTCTCTCAGTTTTCTTTTTAAATTTCCCTTTTTCTACATATTTGTGTCCCGTGGGTCCTCATTTTTAGTACTCTTCTTCAACCTGCTTTACCTGTTATGCACTTACACAGCTACCCAGCACCTGTACATCAGGTACTACCAAACTTGTTTTTCTACCCTCAAACCCTCTTCTAAATGTTATACCCCATATTTACCACTTAGTTCTTGATTGTCTTAAGTATTATTTCTATTCTAGCTCTGTGCCTTCATGCTTAATAGCATCAACTTTTTACAACTACCAAAATTAGAAACAGAAATGATTACTCTTCCAACCAAGTCAAATAAAAACAGATTCTTGATACTATCTCCTAAAAATTTGTTTGCCAGTGATAAGATTTGAATTATGTGCTGGCTTTGGATCTAATTAGTTCTGACCTCTGAAAAGTTGCTCCTTCTGGCCCTCAGTTTTTCTCATCCCTAAAAATGTTTGGACTAAGTCAGAGGTTGGCATCTAGGGCCCAGGAGCCAAATGCACTCTGTTGCCTGTTGTTGTAAATAAACTTTTGTTTACAGCTGCATTGTGTGCTACAGCAGCAGAGTTGAGTAGTGACAGAGGCTCTATGGCTTACAAAGCCTAAAGTATTTACTCTCTGGCCCTTTACAGAAAAAGTTTGCTGACCCCTTTCTTGAGGGTCTTCCCTTTAGTTTCCATCTGTGTTAGCCAGCATGGGGAGAATAGATCAGTGATTCCATTTACTGATTAGTAATTAGCTTCTTAAAAGTCACAAATATACGTATTTTAAAAGTAAAGGACACAGTTAAACTCTGACCATCAATTAGAATTATAATTAAGAATCTTTTTTATATCACTGTTTGTCAAAGCAGATTATTTCCCATTGTGATAAAATAGATTTTCCACATATATACACTGTGTATATTGAAGGAAGATTCCAAGTATATAAAAAATGCTTAAATAAAAGTCATAAATATTGAACCGTAGTTAATTATATGTATGCCGGTGTGTGCTTATGTCTGCAACTGACTTTGAAATATATCAAAAAATAAGGTGGATTGATGTATGGACAGATGGATGGAAATGTCATGAACTAAATATAGTAAAACACTAATCATGGTATTTGGGTAGTTGGTATAAAGGAAGAGAGTTTTCCCTAAAAAATGTGTGACTTTTCCCTGTGTTTGAAATTTTTCATTTTAAAACTTATCTAACATAGCCCCTAACAGAAAGTTAACCAAATGGCTGATAAGTCATCTCTGTGATCTCTGTCCATACAGTAAAAGGATGCATTTACTAGCAGACATCATACAATTCTCTTGACATTCTTACCAACTCGTGTGGAGTTAGGACTGTGTCTTGTGTTAACAAAGTACTGAATAAATAGAGGGGACTGTGCAACAAATAGTCACAAATTAAAAAGTGGTCATTTCTTAAGTGTCATTTTGTATATTATGATATATATCTTAATGCAAAAATATATTAAAATGTGTTCATTATAAAGCACATTAATAAAGCAAATATCCATGTAATTATCAGTCGTATTAAGAATTAGAGGAATTGGGGATCCCTGGGTGGCGCAGCAGTTTAGTGCCTGCCTTTGGCCCAGGGCGATCCTGGAGACCCGGGATCGAATCCCATGGCGGGCTTCCAGTGCATGGAGCCTGCTTCTCCCTCTGCCTATGTCTCTGCCTCTCTCTCTCTCTCTCTCTCTCTCTCTCTCTGTGTGTGTGTGTGTGACTATCATAAATAAATAAAATTTTAAAAAAAAACGAATTAGAGGAATTACTTATGCCCTAGTCACAATCTCTCCTATATCTCCCTATGAGGCTAAATAATATGTACTTGATTTTTCTAATGAGTATTCCCATTCTTTTTATTTAGTTTTACAGTTTTACTATATAAAATACAGCTTAGTCTTGCCTGTTTTTATGCCTTACATAAGGCAGTCCTATTATATGTAATCCTTACTGAGTGAAAACTCACCACTTTGTGACACAGATTCATCAGAAGGTATGTGTAGCTCTGCTTCATTCATTTTCATTGCTAGTTAGTATACTATTTTATGACTATACTACAGTTTATTTATTTAATCTACTTTTGGATTTTTGTGCCTATAGTATTTTAATATGTACAATATTGGTTTGGATGTATTAAAAGTTTCTCTAGAGTATATACCTTAAAATGGTATTACTAAGTTGTAGTGTCATTGAAGGTATGCATTTTTAAATACTCATTTATTAATGTTATTGCTGGTTGTTTTTTTCCAGCAGTTAAAAGAATCCAATGGGACTGCATTTGGGGGGCAGAATTATTGATTAGTTTGCTCTCCCTTTTCCACTCCTCTCCCTCTTTCCCAGTACGTATGTACACACAAGTAGACACACATTTACACACCCTCTTCATCACGGGGTAAAATAGGATACAAGTGTTTGCTTTATTGTTTAGAAATAAAAATTAAGGTTCCCTTTTCAACTTTATATTTTAACTGTGAACATAATTCCTGACTCATAAGTGTCTGATAAAATCTATAGCTGCAAAGGACAGAGATTTCTTTTCTTTTTTTTTTTTTTAATTAATTTTTATTGGTGTTCAATTTACCAACATACAGAAAAACACCCAGTGCTCATCCCGTCAAGTGTCCACCTCAGTGCCCGTCTCCCATTCCCCTCCAACACCCGCCCTCCTCCCCTTCCACCACCCCTAGTTCGTTTCCCCGAGTTAGGAGTCTTTGTGTTCTTTTTTTTTTTTTTTTTTTAATAGCTCAGTAGCCTCTTTATTTTTTTTTTTATTTATTTATGATAGTCACACAGAGAGAGAGAGGCAGAGACATAGGCAGAGGGAGAAGCAGGCTCCATGCACCGGGAGCCCGATGTGGGATTCGATCCCGGGTCTCCAGGATCGCGCCCTGGGCCAAAGGCAGGCGCCAAACCGCTGCGCCACCCAGGGATCCCAGGACAGAGATTTCTGTTCCCATACTAGGTAATCCCTTGTTCCTTTCTATAGAGCTGGACTTCTAGACAAAATTTTCTAGAATTTCATTTGAATGAAATTACACAGTAGGTACTCTTTTTGGTCTGGCTTCTGTTACTTGGTATAATTTTTTTAGATTCATTATTACTGAGTAGCATTCCATTGTATGGATATGCCACCATTTGTTGATTCATTCATCTGTTGTGGACATTTAAGTTGTTTCTGGTTTTTGGTAGTTGCAGAAAAGATACTATGCACATTTGTGTAAAAGTTTTTGTATGAACATATGCTTTCATTTCTCTTGGATAAATACTTAGGAGTGGGAATGATGGATGTATGGTAAGTATATGTTTAACTTTTTAACACAAAGTATTTTCTAAGGTGCAATACAATTTTATATTTCCACTACCAGTGGATGGATGAGAGCCCCAGTTGCTCTATATCCTCACCAAGATTTGGTATACACAATCTTTTTTAACTTTAGCCTTTGAGGTATATAGATGGTGTCATAAAGTTTTAAATAGCATTTCCCTAAAATCAGTGGTGTTGAGCATTTTTCCATCTGTTTATTTACTGTCTGTGTCTTCTTTGATAAAGTGTCTAGTTATATTTTTTGCCCATTTGTGTGTTGGGGGGGGGTGTTGGTTGTCTTTTTGGTTTTGAATTATAGGAGTCTTTTGTATATTCTAGATACAAGTCCTTTGCAGATATATATGTTTTACAAATGTTTTTCTTTCTGTCTCTAGCTTGCCTTTGTGTTTTCTTTAGTGTCTTTGGAAGAACATAACTCTTAGAACAATAAGTTCTGGTTTTAATGAAGTCTAAAGAATTAGAACCAAAAAACAAAAAAAAAATACCTGAAGTTCTTACTTTGTCCTGATTATTCATTGGTTGCCATCACAAATCAAGTACTTACTACGTTACACTCCTTCTGTGCCACTATTTTTGAATTGTAAATGGCAGAATATTTTTTTATACCAGGCTTTAGAATTATAAAGATGAGTAATGTGTGTCATCTTTCTTCAAATTGCTCGTTTTTAGTAATTAATGTTTCTTCCTATCTGTCTTGTGCAGTGAGTTCTGTATGCTTTCCTTTGTCCAGTGCATACTATATCTCTGTAAGCAATGAAGTGCTCAGTGTATTTTTATCTTGTTTCGTAGTTATACTTTTTCCCCACACACAAATATGTAAGTTCATTATAACAAGAAAGCTCTTGTTCTTTGTATTCTCTGAATGTCATTGCATAGTTCCTTGTACACGGGGAACAATCACTAAATATTCATTGATTGAATGGAATTATTGATGACAGTGTCTGAGTAAGGTTATCCTGATTAATTTATTGATGATAAAACCTTTGGCCATACTTTACTAAGGGAATACAAAATCTCATTTCAGATGCCCGTGATTGCAATGATGGTTTTGTTCAAGAGAACAAAGGTGTTTGATTTTTACTTGAATGTTTTTGAGTGATCTTTTATATATATATATATAAAATTAGCTGGTTTAACATGATTATCATAAAAGTCTGTGTAGGGTAGTATAGCATAGGATTTCTAGTCAGTTAAAAATGACTTTTGCGAAGGCTGCTCTATTTAATGAATTATGTATTTTATGACTTGGGAATTCTTTTCCAGTGAAACCACTACATTAAAATATAAAGACTGGGGACGCCTGGGTGGCTCAGTGGTTGAGCGTCTGCCTTTGGCTCAGGGCGTGATCCCAGGATCCAGGATCAAGTCCAGCATTGGGCTCCCTGCATGGAGCCTGCTTCTCCCTCTGCCTATGTGTCTGCCTCTCTCTCTCTGTGTCTCTCATGAATAAATAAATAAATCTTTTCAAAAAAAAAAATCATAAAGACTGTATTTGTAAGTATATAGAAAAATACAGCAATAACTTGCTTTCTTTATCTAGGTCCTGGGGACACCGACAAGGGAGCAAATTAGAGAAATGAACCCAAACTACACAGAATTCAAATTCCCTCAAATTAAGGCACATCCTTGGACTAAGGTGAGTCTAAATGAGTTTTTAAAAAGCATATTAACCAATAGTAAAACTTGGGTTTCTCATTGTTCTTAAACTAAATTATTTTGGTATAGATAGCTGCCTGAATACAAAATACACAGCAGTTCTGAATGTAAAGATAGTTGGGGAGTTGTGTACTTCAGTGTTTTGTTGACTGTATATAGTTTTGTCCCCACTGATTTCCTATGGATAGTTTTCAGCCTGGGTTTTTATTTTTAGGATGAGGACAGCGTACCTATATCATTAAAATATAGAATTTCATTAGGAGTAGCATCTTATGCATAAGTTGACTACTTAAAACTCAAAAGTTAATTTCTTTACACAGAGGTACTTTTAATATCATAGGTAGCATATGAAAACATATTTCATATATTTTCTTTTTTATAAAACTGTTTATAGGCCTTAAATAATACTGTTTTTCTTCTTTTGTTTGCTTTCCTGTTGGTGTTTTGGGAGAGAAATAAAAAGATTTGATCTTGCTTGCAGTATCCATTGAAAACATCAATATGTTAATGAGATGTCATTAACCATTTGATAGCCTAACCAATTCTTAAGTTGGAACCAATTCGAAGAGCATAAGTACTAATTTACCAGAACTTTATTTTTTGCTTTGATACTTAATTGAAATGATCCTTTAAGAGAGATTTTATTTAAAATTTTTTTTCATTTCAGTTTAATTTGTGACATTAAAGGGCAGAGAAAAAAATCTCATTAGGGCTTATTGCTGGAGTGAATCGCTAGTGTCCTTATTCTACAGATTTAGAAACTATGGTCAGAGGTAGTGACTTATTCAAGATTACATAGGTGGCCATGACAAAACCAGGATTAAATTTATGCTCATTTGTGTGTGTGTGTGTGTGTGTGTGTGTGTGTGTGTGTAATGCCAGACTTGTAGTTATGCACCATGCATCTTCTCTTACATTTACCTATATTTCATCATATATTTTTGTGAGTTAGCAAAGTTCAACTCTTACAGTTTAAGCAGACTTCCTGTACTTAAAAATGTATATAACGGTTTTGAGCATTTTTAGGCTCATTTAATTGTCTATAGATCTTTTATGGTAAGAAGTAAAATAATTTAGTGCTATAGGTGAAATAATTTATATTCCCAGATTCAAAGTATGTCTTTTTCTATCTCTAAATTGTATTATAATTCTAGTTACTTTCCTTCAAGTTCTTACAGTCTTATTATCTCTCTTCATTGCAGAAGAGCCTCTTGTTACTAATTAATTATTTAGAATCAGAGATATCAGTATTTCAGTGCCAGAATTGTAGATTAGCTTTCACTGACCATGATGCTGCCTTTCCTACCACACCTTTTAAAATTTATGATAAACACTAAATGTTCTGAGATAAACCATTCTTTGATCTTTACACTTAAACTTTATTTTGAATCTGGGTCAGAAGATTTTTAAGGTCTCTCACTGGCTTTAAACTCAAAGAATCCTGGGTGGCCCATTGAAATTTAAAGGCTGAGTTGCAGTTTGAATCCAGTGAAGTTGTTATAAGTTAAAGTGTTCATAAGTGATTTGTAGTATACTGTAATTTCAATCATGCTAAAGAAATGCAGAAAGCAAAGACAATTCTGTATATTGAATTAATACAGGGAAATAGTCCAAAATGCTAATAGTAGTTTGGGTGAGAAGAAGTGATTTTATTTTCTTTGTCTTGTACTTCCATATTTTCATTAATAAGCATGTCATTTTTATGAAGAAAGAAAAAGTTCTTTTGGTATAACCTAAGTATTCCTCACATGTTACCTTTAATATAGAATATCTGACCAATATAATGCTGAAATTGAGGTCATGAAATTTTATTTAACAGTCCCTATCTTTTTTTTTTTTAATCAAGACTGCTAGCAGTATTAGTGTGTGTCATATTCATTCTGCATTTTCCCCCGGATTATATCTTTTCAAATATTAGCCAGGATGTGAGAAATGGTGGATTATAATTACAACACAGTCAACAGAAGATTTGTGGTCAGTTTGTGTGCTTTACATCTTCCTTGGCTCATTGGATTCCTGATGTTTTATGTCTTACACTAATGCCCTTCAAACTTGAATATTCTATACAAAGCCCTTTTATTTGTTTTATTTAGGCTTCCATTCCTATCTCATGTGTTGAATGATGACTCAATTCTCCCACCTATTTTGTCTGTTCAAAGTACTGTGAACTCTTCATTTATATAGTTTGCTGTGACATAATTTAATTTTCACTTGGTACAAATGCATTTATTATGTAATAAGCACACTTAATGTTAATTTCTCATTAGTGCACACAACAAGGTTGATGTTATTATGGTATAAGCAGAAAACTATATTCAGACAGAAATTCCATAGCACTGCTCTGTCATCTGGATGAACCTGGGTGATCCAAAATATGCTTGTATTGATTTTTACAATAGGTTATTATGAAAATGAAAATACAGAATTTTAAATTTCTAGCCAGAACACAGTCCCCTTTCCCTTCTGTTTTGATAGTGGACACCAACTTGAGAAATGTTCTCTTATGCTAGGCAGCCAATGAAGTTATTTTTTTTTTAAAGAAATACATATTGTTCTCTAAAGAAAAGAGCGTCTTGCTCTTTGAGGGCAGGTAAACAAAGTCTGCAAACAAAAGCTGCTTTGCCTTTATTTTGGTCTTCTGATAAAACCCACTTTAGCCCCATTTCCTGTTTTTCTGTGAACCCTGCTTTTCTGTGCTACAATATGTAGTACAGCTGTATCCCCAATGATTGGAAGCTGATGTATTCAAAAAAGTAGGTAGACATAAAGATTAAGAAAGAAAATGTCTTCCATGGAAACAATGAGGTAAAGGGAGTCAGATGTGTAGTCAGAAGTAAACAGTGAGATGAGCCTAACATGGTTTATGGCAAGAAGCTTGAGAATTTAGAAATCCAATAAGTGGGGCAGCCCAGGTGGCTCAGCGGTTAAGCGCTGCCTTCAGCCCAGGGCGTGATCCTGGAGACCCCAGATCGAGTCCCATGTCGGGCTCCCTGCATGGAGCCTGCTTCTCCCTCTCCCTGTGTCTCTGCCTCTCTCTCTCTCTCTCTCTCTCTCTCTCTCTGTGTCTCTCATGAATAAATAAATAAAATCTTGAAAAAAAAAAAAGGAAATCCAATAAGTTCCCCTTAACTACTACCTAATAGCCAGAGTAATCTAATTCATTGATAATGCACCCATGGTTTAAGTAGGAAAGGAACTTGGTGCTAATGTTTTGAAACAGGGACCATTATTGGATTGGGGATTGGAAGATAAAGACCTCCTGCATTGGTGCATGCTGTAAACTTGAAAGAACAAATAACCATACAGAAAGCAAAACAAATGATGCAAAGGAAGTTTGAGAATTAAATAGAGATGGAGGAGATTCACAAGCAAAAGAGAGGAAGCTTAAATTCTGCATTTAGTATATGAAAGCGTGATTAAATGACAGTCTATTAGATATAAAGTGAGCATCTACTTTGAGCACTGCTTCTACTCTTTGTGCCTCAAGTTTTTTCTTTTGTAAGATAGCAATTAGCTATTATCTTTTCTGGTTCTTTGGAAAATAGTAATATGCAGGTGAAGGAATATTTTATTTTGGTTCTAAATAATATAAAGATATTACTTCCAGTATAGTTCTGTGATTTGTCCTATCTCCACTGCCCTGACTTTAGTTTAGGACACCATTGTCTCATAGAATTTGTTAAAACAACCTCCTAACAATTTCCCTTCTAGAGTTTCACATCCTTTTTAATCCTCATTGCTCTCAAAATTAGTTTTCTTAAAAGCACATGTAAAACTATTGTCATTCCTATTTAAAAATCTTCCCTGCTAACTTAAATGCCTTTAGGAAAATCTATAAGGACAAGGGTGATCATATGTCCCATTTTATGCTTGTCTAGTGTTATTATTAATTGAATGCTCCTTCACTCTCAAAAATATCCTAATTTGGATAACAGATTATATAGTCATTCTGTTGCTTATTGTTTCTGTCTTCTCTTTCCAGAGAAGCAAGAGGTATATTCTTGTCCTATTCCTAACCTTCCTAACTTCTGATTATTCGCCAGAGAAACCATAAATGTTTCTCTTTTACTAGTGTCTTTTCACACTTAGAATGATCACCTTCTTCTCTGCTTACCAAATCTTAACCTTTTCTCAAGATCTCAAATCTTAGTTCTTCCATGAAATATTTTCTAATTAGCTGAGCTCGCCATGGTTAAGTCCCCCCATGTAACTCTTACAGTACCTTCCAATTCATACCATATGTATTATAGCAGTTCCTAATTTCTTTTTTTTTTTGTATTGGTAATAATAAAATGGGTATCAGTTACTTCAAAATGTTTGTCACTAAGCTTTTGGCATACATGATAAGTTTGCTTAATAGTTAAATATCTCTGGGATATGTGGGAACATAGATTATTGGTTAAGTATTCTAGAAAGCAGTATCCACAAGTCAGTCCTTACATGCTCAGTTTCTTAGAACACTGTCCACATACTTAAAAATGAACGAATTTAGTACTATTTACAACTAGCTAAGAGTAAGCAGAAAATTGAGGTTGAGGTCATTTCGGCTGTTAAAGGTACCAGACTAGACTGGACATGTTTAAAGCTAAAGATAAAACCCTGCTATACCTACTTTTTTCCTATGAATGTTTTTAAGACTTTCTTTATAATTTTACCTTTTTTTCTGAGCCTTTCAATACAGGATTTTTCACTTGGTAAACACCTATTTCAACTACAGTTAAACACATTTATAGTTTAAAACTATAAATGAGTTACATATAGTTAGGGGTGGCTGGGTAGCTCAGTCAGTTGAGCTTATGATTCTTGGTTTCTGGTCAGGTGGTAGGTAATCTCACGGGTTATGAGATGGAGGCTCCATGCTCAGTGAGGAGGTGACTTGAAGGTTCTCTCCCTCTGCCACTTCCTCCACTCACGTGTGCTCGCTCACTGTCTCGCTCTCTCATTCGTTCTCTCTCTCTCTCTCAAAATAAATCTTTAAAAAAATTTAAAAATTAAGAATACCTGACTAAAAATTGTAGTCAGACTTCTTTTTTTGCAAGTAAGCTCTATCAGCCTTTTCCAATTTTGCTCACATGGACTCCAGAAAGCATAAAACTGTGTTGGAATTTCTCCTGGTTCCTAAGATTGTACTTGTCTGTTTTGTTCTATTGCTTGGGTAAATTAGTTTCTATATTATTACTTAACATCCTATGCCCTGAACTTTCTACTAATCTACTATCACTTGTCTTGTAAATATACTGTGTTCTCTACTGAATTTTCTACCTACATCTTTATTAGTTGTAGAATAATCAGTTTTCCTTCTCTAACATTTATTTTCCTATGTGAGTAGACTTCACTTTTCTAGTTATACTGGCTACAATCCCATTTCTTTGCTGGAAACTGTGCATTTTAAATCTAGCCACTGGGGTGGCTAACACCTGTGTAAGAGGAATAATATAAAACAATACTGAGGCATAAGTTTCAAGATAACTTGTGGGGAATAGAGGGATAGGGTTGGTGGATTAAAAAAGCAAAAATCTACTTTTAATATGTCATTTGTTCCTTAAAACCTTTATCTCCTATGTACCCAGCATGGTGCCAGATACTACAAAAAGGATGCTAAAAAAGTAAAGTATATAGCCCTTGTTTTTGAAAAGCTTACAGGTGATATAACTAACTCAGTTGAAACAAGTATTGAATAATGTAACATGTAACCATATACTTGATCATGTACTGTAGGTGCTCAAAGAGGTTTCATGTGCTGTAGGTATAAGGCAGATCTTCAGCGGGGGTGGTGGAGCAAAAGAGGACTCCTCCTTAAAGGTGACGGAAGGACTAGGTGGGGTGGGCTGTTGAAGGAAGATTTAGATTTGCTTAGATGTTGGTACAACATGGAATTGTTGTAGCCTAGGGCATTGTCCCTTAAGATGAAGAAGTGTAGATGAAAAGAAAATGTTCCTATATTCCTAAGAAGGTCAGTCTGACTATGGAAACTATTTTATGAACACTAAGATTAAATTGAGTTAAGTGGTCATTTGGTAAATTGTACTTCTGTATAAGCTTGCGTTACTATTTTGCATATAGTTAAACACTGGTATCAACACATATAAATATTTCTTATGGGTAATAGAGCTCAGGAACACTCAGTAAGCCTTTTAATTAGTACAGATGAAATTTATTGAATGCCAGCTCTGTTGTGGCTAAGAAAAGGATGTTTGTGTTTCTTATGAGTTATGTACCACATATAAACTCTTTAGTAGACTTAAGTTCTTTTTGTACCTACTTAACATGGTTAATCAACATAACTATCCAACAAATCCATGACATTGTCTCACTTTTAATCCTGTGTTTAGGTTTACAAATTGCAAATAATTTTAGACAGTTAATAGATTACTTGAGAGCCAGCATTGGGATTGCTCCTTAGGAGTTCATGGCTTACCAACATGGACATTGTGTGCTTGTGTATATTGTGTATAACCAGAGAACAGTGTCTGTGTTGTACATTTATCACAATGAAATCTATGGAGGAGTAGCTGTTTGGAACAGGCACAGCACTTGTTCTACTTAGATTAATTATCGTTCCCTGTAGGCATTTTTACACTGCTCTGGTTGGCTGTTAAATACAGTAGAAGTATTGAGAGCTGATGCTGTGAGAATCAGCCATAAGCCTTGATATCATATATATGACTTTATAAATGGTAATTTTAAAAGGCTTAAGATTCAGTTGTAATAGTTAGCTCCAGGTTGATACTTGATGGCAAATGTCTATTCTAGGCCATGTAAGGGGAAAATTGCCTCTGTCAGTTTTTGAGTTATCCAAATGCAAGTTTATTTTGAATAATTCTTCATTTAAGGACTCATTTGCATTTGTTCAATACCATAGACTTTCTTTTTGAAAAAATCAATTTTTTCTGTTAGTTTCTCCTATGGACTAGTATTTGTGGTGACAGTTTGTCTCAATTTAAGAAAATGAGTTGCTGCACAGGTGAGGTAGTATTTGAATCACTTAAAAGTTCATGTCAGTGTTTTGGTTCTTTTCAATTTTTCCTTTCTGTTCTCTTTCTTTTGTTTATTTATTTTTTGCTTTGTTCTGTTTTGTTTTATTTATTTACTTTTGTTTTTAGTTTTTACAGGGGGTGTTTTGGGCTCTTCATGGCCTTGCTAACATACTTGGCTGGCCATATTTAGTCTGCGCACTAATTGTTAGTTGGCCCAGTTGAGTCTTACTTTGTGCTCTCAGTTGTTTTAGTCTCGCTTTCTATTTTTGTCCACTTGATTGTGTTTTAGTTCATGAGA
Organism: Vulpes vulpes; assembly: GCF_048418805.1. Classification (NCBI taxonomy): domain Eukaryota; kingdom Metazoa; phylum Chordata; class Mammalia; order Carnivora; family Canidae; genus Vulpes; species Vulpes vulpes. The sequence goes on along the minus strand of NC_132780.1, from coordinate 120,922,669 downwards.
GATTTTTATTCTGATGGGCCGGATTTTAATCCGTGTACTAAACTTTAGTCTGCAGACTAAAAGTAATCCGCGGATTATTTATTTTTTGCAAAATATTAATTCCCCCACTGGAAACTATCCTAAAAGAATGTTAAATTCTCTTAGAATAGCCAAGGGAATTCACAGCTACTGGTGAGTTCTGCCATTTTTTTGTTCTCAATGCCTAGACATAATAGACCCTACTACCTCCCTTGCGTACTTGGCTCCCTTGTGCCTAGGTGTTGGTGCACATTACTATGCATGGCACCTATAACTGTGACTGCCCCTTAGTTGTATTGTTTATTGTATATATTTTTTGTTTAGCTTTTGGTGGGTGAATTGGGCATATTTGCACATGGAACTGTGTTGAATTTGTAGTGCTCAAAGATGTAGGATTTTTTTTTCAGTGAGTTTTTCCAAAAAGGAAAGAATGTTCTATATTTATTTTCACTAAGTAATGGGTGCAAGGGTATGAGGGGGCAAAGCCCACAATAGAAAAAGTAAGTTTATACCCGCACTCATGAGGTGATCTGTCAATTGCCTGAAGAATCCTAAAATAATGAGAATGTCAGCAAATATCTTTTAGCAGGGAAGTCAATCCAAAATGGAGAATAATCCGCGGTGGCCTGATCCTTCTTAGCTCACACAAATTGAAAATATCTGGCTTGAAATCTGTAGTGATATAAATTAAATCTATTTATTACTTTCCTCTCATCACTAATAATTAAGCAAAAAAAATGTTTATACTGTCTAACTGGAATATATTAATAGATTAAAATTAGCATATTGGGAACTGATATCTTTAAAAGCAGGCTAATATGCCCCCTCCCAGCCATGTCAATGGATGATGAATCCAGGTCGTAGAAGACCACTTTACTTTGGGAAGTTTACTTCTAGATTTCATTTTGATTTTAACTTTTTTTGGTTTTGTATTTTTTTAATAAACGCACTGGCATTGGAACATAATAAATTAAAATTAAAATGTTTCTTTATTGTGCCTCACCATTGCGCAATCAAAAATTTTTTTGCATACACTGTGGTGAAATAATTTTTAAAACTTGGACTTGCTACTGTGGAGACTGATGTTTAAAGTTTATAACTGTATAAACATTTTCTATGTCCCCCCCCCACACCATGGATTTCTTATAACACTGGATATATTTTTCCTTGCTGGACTATTCTCTTTTGGATTGACTTCCCCTGTTTGGATTATTTCACTGCATTATCATCTTTAGGATTCGTCAGGAACAGGACATTTCACCTCAGGAGTGCGGGTATGTACTTAATTTTTTTTTCCCAAAATTTCAGGGCAGGTCTATAAAACTAGAGGGAAACTTTTTTTAGAAAGGCTAAAACCATTATTCATTCTAGAAGTGTAATAGTAAAAACAATGTAGGTAGCTGTGATTTCTCTTCCACTGTGTGTGGGGTAGGTTTTACTTCTGGTATATTTAGATCGTCAGTCTTCTTAATGATGTATTAACATCTAGACTGAAATTTAGGACCTGAGAGGTTTAAAAATTACTTTACAAAAATAAATATAAACAAAGATGCACAGAACTAAAAATTCTGAATGTTAAGCAATTTAAATGGGTAAAGAATAAAACAGCATTAGAAACTTCATTATTAAAAGCCATATCTCAGTTGTTACTGGTTTCCTTTTCTTTAGACACAAACATAATTCAGAGGAGCTATTTTCTAGTTTGGACTGTAATTTTTTGAAGTTGCATGCTACTTTGGAAGACACTGGGCTTTGACTCCACGTAATTTCCCACTTAACCTTTATCCATAGAGTACTAAACCAAGGCTTTGTTCATCAGAAATCTCTCAAAGAGTTTAAAATAATAATGGATACTTTTTTTAAAGGGTAGATTTAAGTCTTGGTTTTAATGTGGGCTCTTGGAATGAGTTCTTCCTTATTATTTTTAACTCTGATTCCATGAGTTAGGATTCCCTGGCCAAATAGGCTAATATGTGTCTTAGTGCCAACACACATGGTGACTTGTACCAACAAGATACCAAACAAATGTGGATGATTTTTTTCATAATTAATTAGAGATAAGCTTATAGTACTGGTTTATTAATAGCTTTAATCCAAAATCCTCAGGTAATATAACATGAAATTTTTTCATTTAAGATACATTCACTGTCTCTACATTTGAATGTTGGCAGGAGATAATTATTTCTACTTTTGGTAGTACTTCTTAATTATACTTATGCACTCCCATATTGGTACAAAAGCATTTTTTCTTAGACTAGGTAGCAAAATAAATCCATATGCTGTGAAATAAATGCAAACAGCCCTTAGGGATAAAATATGTCAGTAATACTTAATATTTTTATGAAAGATTTTCTGAGTTTTTCCACTGATTATTTTCCTTTATATTCTAGTTTGATTATGGACCTGGCCTGGAAGGAAGGGAGGGGAAAATGACCAAGAACAGTGGAAGATCTAACCATTTCAAATAATAAAATACTTTTAAGGTTTCCTTGAGTAAGGGGAGTCAGAAATCACTCAAAAGAATAAATATAAAGCAATTTTTGACCATATAGAGGGTTTTCTAATATAGTCAAATAAATAATTAAGGCCTTTGACATTCTGAAATAAATTCTTAGGATCCTACTCAAACCAATTTCTCAATTTCCATGGAAAATATCTTTATTACTAATAAACTTTGTAAAAACGGGCGGTGGAGGGGGGGGGGATTTTTACTGTAGGAAGTACTCTTGAAAGGAAATGAGCTCTATAGTAGTAACTGTCTCTGCTACATTCAGTCCAAGTGAATAGTCAGATGTTACATGAGCCATTCTCATTAGGAAACCTTATTCCCAGGCTCCTCCATCCTCATCACAATCTACATGTCCTTCCTGCACAATTTCCCTCCCTTTATACATATCTGCCTCTCTTTTTACATACATCTGTCCACTGCCACTACCACACCTTCTATTTGGTCTGTGTTCCCCCTATCAAGGAATATATGTTTCATTTTTCTTTAGTTTCAAAGGCCTTCTGTCCATCTGTTTATGTTTATTTGTTTTTCCCCTTTCTGCTTTTATTCTTCAACTGTCTATAATTTACAGCAAAGCTATTTTCATAGTTCTGTGTATTGATTTGGAGTTTTAAGGTAAAGATGTGTAGAAAGCCTTCTATTCTTTTAAGCAAACTAATTTATTTGAATTTTGCTTCAGCACAGCCTTCAGTTGACTTTTTCTATGAGTTAATGGCTCTTAATGAAAAGTACATTTCTCTCTCCCTTATTAAAACCCTAGAATATTCATCCAAATGAGGGTAATCTGACCATATTTGTAATAACAGCTACTCTTTGAGAAAACAGTTTTGGACATTTTGTCAAATTCTGGGTATTCAAGAATTTCTTCAAATAAGACTGTTTATTGAAGAGATAATAACAGATCATTAGCATTGCTAAGGCTAAAGTAAATAGCTTTTTTTTCCCAAAAAATATTGATTGCCAAATTTGAGTAGTGCTGTCCATTACTGACAGTTGTTCTGCTAAAAATCACACACAAGAGGCAATCTTTTTTATTCTACTGCCACAGTAGTCAAAACTTTTAGAAAATTTTAATATTCTTCTAGTTGGTGCTTGCCTCCAGAACCCAGCCTTCCTTTGTGCCTATGATATCCTATTTTGTGTACATATTTCATTGTACTGCTTTATGATTAGCAAGTGTAGATTTTTTTTTTAATTTCCCCTAGTTTTTTCTCTGAGTTTTCCTCATATAGTTTGTAATTAGCTGTTCACCTCAATGTAGTGAATCATATGCAGTTAACTCTTTTCATTCTAGAAGGTTCCTCTCACAAATGCAACCATGTTGTTGTACGTGGTGGGAATTAACTCAGTACTCAAAGGATAATTTGCTAAGATTCTTACAACAAAGCATTAATTGTTCTTTACCTTTTTTTGTACTGCAGGTCTTCCGACCCCGGACTCCACCAGAGGCAATTGCACTGTGTAGCCGTCTGCTGGAGTATACACCAACTGCCCGATTGACACCACTGGAAGCTTGTGCACATTCATTTTTTGATGAATTAAGGGACCCAAATGTCAAACTACCAAATGGGCGAGACACACCTGCACTCTTCAACTTCACCACTCAAGGTAATTCCAGATACTTAGTTCTGTTTTTTACCATTTCTGAGAAAGCTACCTGTGTGTGTGAGGTTATATTCTTTTAATTAAAATCTGTAGGACGAAAGTGGGCATATTAAGTACTTATACAGGTAGCAAACATCCCTTCCAACAACTGATTAGGCTACTACATGTATGGTTTTAAACAAAATAGTGGCAGATAACATTTTTTCCAGTAGACATAGCTTCTCTCATTTTTGGCAGATTATAATAAATCTTGGCACATGAGAAGTTACAGAGATACCGCTATTAAGTTAACCCTCAAGTCTGTATTTGAGACTAGAATATTAACATTTCTTGCTTCCCAAGTGTTTATTTTTTTTCCAAGTGTTTATATTAAGTTTTTTAAACCTGGAAATCAATTGGGGACTGTATTTGTATAAAGTCAGATATCTTATTTATAAACAGAAGAAAAACTGGAATTCTATATAACTGTCTTTCTTAGAACTTGTATAAGAGATGTAGATAGAGAAATTCTCTTCCCTTCTGGAGCTTGGCACCATTGCTGCTTCTGAGAAAATACTGAGAGGAAAAGACAGAGTTTGTGTACTGGTGCTTTCTAAAAGACCCAGGAAGAATCATTATTTCTTAATTACTTCTGTGTTCACTTTTCTTTCCTTTCAGATTAAGACCCTAAGTAATTCATTTAATCAACTACACTGCCTTCGATGCTGTGATTTTCTTCATAAACTGCACATTAAAAGTGTACAATTTCCTATAGATAAAACAAGCAAGAAGTCAATTGATTGATTGGTCAGCTTAGTCAAGCTTAAAATATAGAAGGGAGATGGAAAGCTCTCTGTGACCAAGAAATAATTATATTTCCTTTATTCTAAGATGAATTTTCCCCCCATATTTAAACTTTTCTAAATTTGAAAGTGGGAAAATGTATTGCTTAAGCAGTAGATGTGGAAGACCTCAGTTACTGGCAAAATAGACTTGGATGATTCCATTGACTATAATCTTAAGCAGTCAATAATGTGTAACTACTAGTAGTGCTGATACAGTCTGAAACTACATTCATAAAGGAAAAAATATTCAGATATCCTGGGATTAATTCTGACTGTTTAGGGCTGATCAGAAATCACTGGAATGTTGTTTTAGGTCCCAGCTATAACATTTTAAGATGTTATCAAATAGCAGGTGGGGTATATAAAGGAACAGAATTCCACTTCCTGGAAAAGTGAAGACTTAAGGGACTTTTGAGAATGATGTAAAAATACCTCATAGATTATCTTCTGAAGAAAGATGTAGACCTGTATTCTTTCTCCTGATTATAAAATTGAAAATAGTAGTAGCAAAAAAATTAGAGAATAGTACATATTTGAGTTTATGATATCAGCCCCTGGCATAGATAGAGACTAAATAAAATTATTGATGAATCAGTAAAGTTTTCACTTATTTAACAGTGGAACAGGTTTCTTTGTTGTGCTTTTTATTTGTTGTTTTTTTGTGTGTGTGGTTTTGTTTTTGTTGTTTGTTGTTCCCCACTCCACCCTACCACCATTCCCAAATACCAGTCTCTGTATTAGGAAAAAGCTGGATGATGTCAAATGTTATAGATAAGACTACTCCAATTTGGTAATACGTTAGACTCTTCTAGAGCAGATTCTGTGACTCTGTCATTAAAAAAAAATTTTTATTTTTCAGTTTTTACTGTTTTGTCTTAAGAGTAGCACTATATATATTAAAGAAAATATTGAAGATGCAAAAGAAGTATAGAGAACATTAAAATCACAGTCCCCAAATGATCACTTTTAGCGTTTGAATTAATCACTGTAATACTTTATAGTCTAGCTCTTTTCAGTCTTTAATATATACTATGATAATCCATGAATATAAAGTGGTACTCTACTCTCCCATTAAGAAGATACCAAAAGAAAAAGAAAAAAAAAGGATCCCAAAAGGGTTTCTTGGGTTAACTCAAATGTATTTAAAATAATGAAAAAAAATAAAAAATAAAATTATGCATTATATAAAAATTAATATTCAGGAACTCTTTAACCTCAAATTTCATAAAACAATTTTATTAATATCCTTTATATGCCTCTTTTACACCTGTGTCTTTCTCATCAGTAGAGCTATTTTTAAATTTTTTTTATATGAAGCACCTTTTGAATCTATATGAAGCCACTACTGGAAATTCTACAAGTATCCATTTTCATAAATGTTTCATTTGGGGTCTTTCTTTGTACTATAAGTATCTTTATTATCTGCACATAGAACTATCTGCTAGGTTGCTTTTTAAAGTGGCCTCTAAAAGGCTATGTATACAGTGACATGCAATACTTGTAACTGTGGAATCTTGGCATCAGAAACTACTAAGTTAATGTTAAATTATTTATCTCCTTTTTCTTTTTCCTTTTCCTTTTTCTTTTTTTCTTTTTCTTTTTCTTTTCACCACTTTGGTCAGGTGAACCTAGAGTTTCCTGAACTAGCATTGATTGTGGTTTTATTTACACTAAGTATCTTCTCCAATAAATACTTTGTTTCTCAAAACATGAATCAAGGAAGTCTTTTGTTAAATAAGCAACTTGGTAGAACCTCAAACACAACGTGATATTTATGATGGATACATTTTGGGAAATAATGCTTCTTATATTCAGCCATATAGGTATATACTATAATGCACCTGTATGTGGTGATCAAAACTGAGATATTACTTAAACATTTTATTTAATCAGATTTTAAAATCCACAATTTCATTTCACTATTCATATGTACCATTTTTAAAGTAATTATGTTTGCTTCTTTAGTCACTGGCTAATAATGTTTCATTATTACTAAAGAAAATAAAATTTTAAAGTAACTTTTTTTTTAATTTTTTTTATTTATTATTTATGTATTATAGTCACAGAGAGAGAGAGAGAGAGAGAGGCAGAGACACAGGCAGAGGGAGAAGCAGGCTCCATGCACCGGGAGCCCGATGTGGGACTCGATCCCGGGTCTCCAGGATCGCGCCCTGGGCCAAAGGCAGGCGCCAAACCGCTGCGCCACCCAGGGATCCCTAAAGTAACTTTTTATATGAATTTCTAAAGTTTTTTGAAAACTGAAATAAAAAATAAAACTGAAATAAATTCATATAAGATGAGCCATTTTAAAGTAAACAAATCATTGGCATTTTATTGTATTCACAATGTTGTACAACAACCACTTCATTCAAGTTCCAAAACCTTTTCATTACTCCTAAAGAAAACTCCACACCCATTAAGCAGTCAGTCAGTCCCTGTTAACTCCTCCTCCAACACCTGGCAGCCACCAGTGCTCTTCCTGCCTTTGGACTTACCTATTCTGGATATTTCATATAAATGAAATAATATATTATGTAACCTTTTGTGTATGGCTTCTTTCTCGTAGCATAATGTTTTCAAGGTTCATCCATGTCATAAAAATGTATTAATATTTTATTCCTTTTTATGGATGAATAATATTCCACTGTATTATGTCTTAATCAGTGCAGGCTGCTATAATAAAACACCAGAGAACTCTGTAGCTTAAATAACAAACATTTATTTCTCAGAGTTCTGGAGGCTGGGAAATTCAAGATCAAGGTGCTGTAGATTTGATGTCCGATGAGGGCCTACTTCCTGGTCTGCAAATGACTACCTTCTTACTGTATCCTTACATGATAAAAAGATTGCCTCTCTGTGTCTCTTTTTATAGGGCCACTGAGCCCAGTCATGGAGGGTCTACCCTCATGACCTAATAAAGGCCTCATTTCTGAATACTATTACATTGGAAAGTAGGACTTGAACATATGAATTTTAGGGAGACACAAACATTCAGTCCATAGTGTATAGATAATGCTGCATTTTTGTTTATCCATCATCTGTTGATGGATATTTGGTTTGTTTCTACCTTTTGGCAATTTGAATAGTACTGTTAGGACTATTTGAATATTTGTTTTTAATTCTTTTGGGTATTGATTGCTGAGTTGTGTGGTAATTCTATGTTTAACTTTTTGAGGAACTGCCAAACTATTTTCCACAGTGGTTTGCATGTTTTACATCCTCACCAGCAATGTATAAGAGTTCCAATTTCTCCAATCCTCACCGATACTTATTTTCCTCTTTTTTTTTTTTATTAGCCATCCCAGTGAGTGTGAAGTGGTATTTCTTTGTGCAGTGTGGTGCTAAGTTTATTGCAATATAATGAATCATGACCTAGTAAATGCTATTTACCTGTTCTCTAATAAATTACACTCCTAAGAAAACGGGCAGGAAAATAAATTGGCTTAGATTTTAGAATATGGTCTTGAAAATATTGGAAAGACTTTTGTGAATGAGCAATTTTCATATTGTAAACTAATAGGATCAACTAACTTTATCTTTAGAAGTCTCTAAAGTTTGTATTAACTTCAGCTTTGACACATGCCTTTTAAAGTAAAGGTTCAATTTGAAGAATAAATAATTTAGTTCAAAGTGTATTTACAAATGTCTGGTATTTACAAATTTTTAAAAAGGAGTGAAGATTCTTTTATTTTGACATTTCAAATTATTATATTTGCCCAGAATATCAAACATAACTGTGGCTCTCTTTATGTCCAAATGTACATATACATCTTTGAGGATTTAAAGAGTATGTGTATATTTGAATGTGGTGTGTGTAAATGTAGTGTGCAATCTCTACAGCTCCAAGTATTTCTGTGACTGCATATCAGTGAAAAGGATGTACATGAATCTCCGTATCAATTCAAATAAACTCTGTAAATATGTTCTTGAAATATGATTTTCCATAAAACTGAATGCATTAAATTGAAAAGTGCCATCATTTTGAGATATGTCCCTTCCTTTTTAAGCATTAAAATGCCCTATCTTAGCAGCCATTCTGAAACTGGGCTGTGATCATCTGTAGTACTTTCTCCCTTTCCTTCTACACCACTATTACACTTGAACAGTGTTTCTGTATAAGGACACAGCTGTCAGGGGAAGAAATGTTGATGTTTTTCTATTTGATCCTCTCTATTGTGATTTTGGATCAGTGTTTCCAAATGATGATCTTATTTGCCAAGGCAAAGATGTAACTGTTGTTCGGATGTAACTTCAAAGCACATATTAGTTAATGGCAATTAATGAGTGACCAGAATAAAACAGGGTAATACAAGAGCTTGAAAAAGAAGAATAAGTCACCCAATTGGTCATATACCTAGAGAGAGTCAAGAGATAGGAAACACTGTGCGTGGGAGAGTGTTAGTGAAGTTCTGCTGTAAAACACTCCTCCATCCTCACAAATTTTCATGAAGCCTGTATTAATTCCCCCAAATGAAATAAAGATAATTCCTGATGTGTATGTAGTAGCTGCTCAATGAATGTTTGAGTGACACATGCCACTTTTAAGTAAACACAGTATTGATTCATGCAACCAATGTGTATTAGATATTTCTAATGTTCCTTGTAGCAGCTGTTAGTGTTGTTTTAATTAGTAAGGTAAACCCACCCTTTGAATAAAACTATGAAGATTAAACACTTGAGTAAAACATAGGGTTGTGTTAAAGTAAAGCTTAGCAACAAAGCTAACTGCACTTTGATGCCATGAGTCATTAGCTATAAATGATAATTAGTATTACACTCATATAATTAAAGCAAGTATTTCTGTAATCAGCTGGAGGAGGAAGAGAGATGAACATCCTTCCATCCTTGGAGATTCTTTTGACCTCCTGGATCCACAAGTCAGATAATCAAATGTCTCATTTTTCTGGCACTGGGGCTTCAGTGTTCTGGGACCCCTGACTGATGATACCATTTGCATCTAGACATTGGAAACCTGGACAGACCTTTGGCACACCCTCTTTCCTTCAGTCATTGAATCTCAAAGATGGGGCATAACTGAATCAGACCTCAGGAAGCAGGTGGAATTAGGAAGTTTCAACACGGACCATTATTTTCTTTATTTACCAATTCCTTGCCTATTTCAAGGCTAGAATATATTGGGAAATAGGTTGCTTTGTATCTTTAAATGTGAGTCTCCATTTAATCCCACCTACATCCCCTGTACCAGTTTTCTACCTAATTTGGATGAAATTTTATCAAGTAAAGTTACTTTATCAAGTATTGTCCCTGGAGGACATAGGACAATTTGGGGATTGGGCAAAGGTAAGTAAAGATTGTCAAAACATTAGTATGATTTAGTTTGAAGAGTTTACTGTTCTATTACTTAGGTAGGTTGTTTGAGAGATTGGTAGCTCTGTAGGGAGATATAGAGGAGGCATGGCTTATTGGCTGGGCCAGAAGAAGGGAGAACTGCTTAAATAAGATTTAACATAGGATATTTGGAGCTGCCAGAGAGCAGCATGCAAACTCAAGCGATTTGAAGACAAGAGTATCTGCACATGAGGAAAGCAGATGAAATAGCAGAGAGGTTCCAGAAAGCAAGTGGAAAAAGGGACAAAAATAGAGAAAACTAAAAGAAATAGGAAAAGGATTAGAGAGATTTAAAAAAGAGTGTAGGTATATGTTACAGAATAGGAAGTGATGAAAACGGAATTGAGAATAGGCTGTGGGGGGCACCTGGGTGGCTCAGTGGTTGAGCATCTGCCTTCAGCTCAGGGTATGATCCCAGAATCCTAGGATCGAGTCCCACATCAGGCTCCCTGCATGGAGCCTGCTTCTCCCTCTGCCTATGTCTCTGCCTCTCTCTCTCTTTCTACGTCTCTCATGAATAAATAGATAATATCTTTAAAAAAATAAATATATACTAAATTCATCCATTTTTGGGTAACTGATATGAATTGTGATGCTCCCTCCTGGACAATTCCAAGACAAAGTAGTCATGGATTTGTGTAGATATTATGTAGTCCTCACATTAAACATTGTTAGTATCACCAAGAAGCAGTCAGCCTTGTAATTATTTACTATTTTTCTGATCTTCTAATTAGTTATTTTTTTAATTTTAGAATTTAGTTAGAAACTTGATCAGGTTTTGTCTGGGCACTTTGGAATTGTTAGGGGAGGGGAGGAGCAGTTATGATAGGGTTATTTATCTTTTAAAAAAATCCAAATAAGCAGCATTAGAATTCAGTAGTGTGAGATCAAATTGCACATCCCAGCATTTGAATTCTTGCTGTAAAAAAGTACACAGATAAAATGGGCATCCCAATGTGAAATCATCTAAACCTTTTTGTGAGAGAAGTACCACTTTAACTATGTAGACTACCACTGGCAATTTTCATATGTACTTAGGAGGCCTGATACATATATCAAGACCTCAAACTAATTGCAGAAGAAAAATTAAGTCTGCCTTTTTTAGTGACTCCCTTCTGGAGATCTGCAGGTTGAGTTTCAAAGCTAATGAAGAAGATAACTTTCTACCTGATAACTGGTATTTTATTACATACTGTAAGAGAAGGTCTGGTGAACAAAGGTATTGATTTCTTCCTTCTGGTTAACACATTGATTACTTCTCTCAAATTTATCCTCAGCTTTCACACTGTCCACAATTTGAACAAACGTATAAACCCTATGTGCCCACTGACCCACTGCTCTCTGCCCCCACCAACCAGGAAGGTTCCTTATCTACCTCTTACCATTAAATTCGGGACTCTTATATTTGGAAGAATAGAAACTTTAAGGAATACTCAAGGTTTTGTCAACTTGATTTATGTTTTGTTTTAATATTTTATTTTATTTATTTTTTTAAATAATTTTTTTAAACTTTTATTTATTTATGATAGTCACACAGAGAGAGAGAGAGAGAGAGAGAGAGAGGCAGAGACACAGGCAGAGGGAGAAGCAGGCTCCATGCACTGGGAGCCTGATGTGGGATTCGATCCCGGGTCTCCAGGATCGCGCCCTGGGCCAAAGGCAGGCGCCAAACCGCTGCGCCACCCAGGGATCCCTTGTTTTAATATTTTAAAAGATTGGTTTATCAGACAGGTATGGTTGAATAGTTTATCTTTTCATGGTAATGTTTCTTTAATTTGCATTATTAACAACAGTGCAGCAAAATTTAGTTATTTGGCTGGCCTTTTGGTTGATACCTATCTTGGTTTTATTGATACCTATTTTTTAATTCACTTGGCTTTTCTTTAAATTGTCCATTAAAATGTTTGGTTATGAAGCATGTAATGATTGATACACCATCAAAAGATGTTTTATATTCCCTGATAAACTGATATGTGGTTTTTTGATGGCACAGTTTCATGGCATCTGCAGTTGGTTAAAGAAACCCCTATCATTATTAACTTTTCTAAAACCTCTGAACTTGGTGTGCCATGTTATTTTGAGCCATGTCTCTGAGATAACATGATCTTATTCTTCCTACCTCTTCTCCAAACCTATTCTCCAACCTAATCAGTATTATGGACTTCTTTGTTCCCTTAATTTCTCCGTACTCTCAAACCTAATGCACATACTTTATTCAATAAATATTAGCTCGCTTTTTATTTTCAGTCTCTTCTACACTCCTTATTGTCTTCAATAATACATGCACTCTCCCTGATTCTGAAAGGTTCTGTTGCTTTGCTGTTCCTGTTCTCTAAAATACCATCCCTTTTTACATTCTTGTGCCCACCTTGCAGTTTATATCCACACTCATTGTCTCAATTTCCTTACTACTCACCGTCAGGGATAGACAAGAGACTGGGATGGCAGTGTAATGATTGTCAGGAGCAGAAAATCATTACAGCCGTTTTGCCCAACCCCATAGAATTGCCCGTAATCTGCCCCCACAAAAGGGACACACTTTAGTGTATAGAACAGAACTATAGCAAGAATATAAGGAGGCTTCCTCTTTCACAGAGGCAGAAGTTACAACAATAACCTTTCTCAAGTAAAGAAAAGCTAATAGATGAAGAACGGTGGACCCCAAGGAATTCCTATAACTAAGGAAGAGAAGGACAATGAGTTACAGATTTTGGAGAGGTTTAGAATTCCTTAACTTTAAGAATGTTAGATTCAAACAAATTTGCAAAAGCCCTTCCTTCCACCCAAAGGCTACTTATTGACTCTAGGTTAAGAATCTAGTTGTTTTTGTTTTTTGTGTGCTTTACTTATTCTCCCCCGTGTCTTCGGATATGGCAAAACCTCCAGGATCCCATAGCTTCTCTTTTTCTTGCCTCTTATTTTCTTCACTTTTCTTTCTTTCCTTACAATGGTTACTCCTCTCTCCTTACTCAAGACCAAAATGGCTGTCTACTCCCTAAGGAAAAAAAGGTTGCTTTTTTTCAAGCCCTGTGCCTGTGTATGTATGCCTGTCTATCACATAAAGCCACCATGTCCTCTCAGCTGGGCATACAGATACATAGAAAGATAGATGATCTGATAAAAAAGACTAAATGAATGGGAGAAAGTAGGCAGCACGGGCCATAAGCAAAGTGACTGCAGACCACTGATACTCAGTTTATTTTAAGGATTATCTTAAAAGTGGCTTTGTCAGAATGTCTTATCTTAAAATATATGGTCAGCTTTTCCTTTTTTAGATTTTCTTTTAAATGTTGGGCACTTGGTCATAGAGAGTTTTAATTTAAAAGTGCTCCTGTCCTGAATAAGTCGAATGCCTTTCTTGCTATCTTATTTGTGCATTTGTCCTTCTATTTACAATTTCTTTTCATCAAAGACAGTTACCTTTTTCTCTGTCCTGGAACCTAACACACTGTTTTATGCTCAGTATTTTTTTTTAAAAGATGGTATATATTTATTCATGAGAAACACAGAGATGTGTGAGAGAGAGGCAGAGAGACACAGGCAGAGGGAAAAGCAGGCTCCATGCTGGGAGCCCGATGTGGGACTTGATCCCCGGTCTCCAGGGTCACGCCCTGGGCCGAAGGCAGGGGCTAAACCGCTGAGCCACCCAGGGATCCCCTATGCTCAGTATTGATAGAAGAATGGGAGTATGGATGGATGGGTGGATGGATGGATTTTAAAGAAGCCTTTCTATTTTAGCAGATTTTAATTGTAATTGGGATGGTAAATCTTCCTTTTAGGTTAATGAAGAATAATTTTCACATCCTGCATTAATTTTTATTTTAGAACCACAGAGTCATCAGCTGTCTGTTGCAAAGCCCCATTATTGACTTATTCAAGTTGGCACCTATCTAAATTTTGTACTAAATTAGATATATGACACAAGATTCTGGTAAAAACAAAAACAACAATAAGCTGATGCCAAGATTTATGAAACCAATGAACTGTACACTTTAAAATGGTTAATGTTATGTTATGCAAATTTACTTTAAGATTATATTACTCAATTTTTTTATTCCATGCCATGTCTGTGAATTGTCACAATGTATGCTTTTGTGCTCAGAAAATAATGTCTTCCTGTAATATGGTTGTATAATTATCCCTACAAGTTACAACACTTATTAGAGTGAAAAGGAACAGTCATTAGCTAAATGCTGGAATAACAAGAATAAACCAGGGTTAACCCAGGCAGACCAGGAGAACAGTCACATTACCTAAAGCTAACACCAGATACTTATATGTAAAAGCTTAGCACACTCCTTACTATCTGTCTATATCATTAGATCCAATATCATCTTAAATTACTTCTTAAGGCCTATATAGAACTTGATTCTTTGAAGAAAGCCATTCTGTATAGAATTGACAGAAACTCCCACATGCAGGTAAAAAGCCTGTATCAAACTAACAACTAAAATAACAATCTTGGGATCCCTGGGTGGCGCAGCGGTTTGGCGCCTGCCTTTGGCCCAGGGCGCGATCCTGGAGACTCGGGATCGAATCCCACGTCGGGCTCCCGGTGCATGGAGCCTGCTTCTCCCTCTGCCTGTGTCTCTGCCTCTCTCTCTCTCTCACTGTGTGCCTATCATAAATAAATAAAATAAAATAAATAAAAATAAAAAAAAATAAAATAACAATCTTACTGAGTTAAAAAGCAAAATAGAATGGAGTTAAAAGCATTATTATTTTTAATAATAGCAACGACACGTTAATACTTGGGCTGGTTGGTCCATGCACCAGTAGTGCATACATACACATACACACATGGACAGTAGTCCTCTATTTTCTTTTCTATGACACCATCACTCTCAATTCCTGTAGTCAAATATTGTCAGAGTAGTATGAGAAAACCTAGTACATTTAAGTTAATGAAAGATGCAAAAATATTTCTTAGTAATATTCTTTTTCTCAAACTTTTGACCTGTACAGTTTCCCAAGCTGATACCATTAGTTCTCAGAAATATTCTAATTTTAGCAGATTGTGCCTCAGTTGTATGTACAACATTTCTGTGGACTTTGTTTTTAAGTTGATTACTAGCTTACTGATTTAGTTTTAGATGTATGTTCATTATGCCTTTTTTCTTTTAAGCCAGTGTTTTAATGTATTTTATATTTATTGTTACCACAGTGTTTTTACATACAAAGTTAAGAATGGGCTCTAATATGTATCTTACTTTTTCTTTAGAACTGTCAAGTAATCCACCTCTAGCTACCATCCTTATTCCTCCTCATGCTCGGATTCAAGCAGCTGCTTCAACCCCTACAAATGCCACAGCAGCCTCAGGTGAGAATGCAGATCTCTTCTATAAAAAATTCTGTATTTTTTAAAAAGACATGATTACCTCCATTTTATTTCATGTGATGCATGTGAACATTTAATACCCTCCGAGTTTCAAAAATAGAGCACAGCCAAATGAATAAATGTGAATAAAATGTTGCTTTATTTCCAAAAAGTATAAAAGGACCCCATATGTACTTTATATATAAAGTATTATATTTAAATATAATATATTAAGATATTATAAATATCTTATTATAATGTTATATTCTATCATTTTAGTCATTTTTAAAGTCACACTATCTATAATTTCTTGAGTAAAAACACATCAGACAAGATGCCCATAGCAGAAAGCAATCTGTACAAATGTAATATTACTGAAGATAATTTACTGTAGTTCCATCACTCTGAATGTAAATTATATTTGTATACTGGAGAGGCAAACTTTGAAGAAGTATAAAATATTTAATCGTTTGAAATTTAATCATTTGAAAGGACTAAAACTATAATACAAATATATTTAACTAAGATTTTAAAAATCTTGTCTATCCAAAAAAAAAAAAAAAAATGCCCACACGGTCTCCCAGGTTAGAGCTTGGGTATACTCTTGATCTCTTAGCCAACTAATGGGGCCTGATTTGGTGAGAATTGCAGATATTCTGAAAATATCCAACCCTTGAATAAACTTAAAAGTTCTCCAAAGAATGGCTATACACTGTTGAAGATGAAGTTAGAAATACAATAGCACAGTTGGGCTCAGAATATAGTACCATTGTTATCTCCCTATAAAAAGCAGATGTTAGAAGCTAACTCTGTTTTCATTAAATCTATTACATTGAACTGAGTTGGATCAGACTCATTTTTGCCTAAGGGCATTGATGCTGCAGGAGATAAAGTCTTTCATTATTAGTTCTTGATATTCTGCAGTAAAAGCATAATCCATCTCCTGTTTTCTGACACATAGTTGTTTGTTCCTGTGCAAAGATTTTTTAGAATGTTGCTAATAAAGATGAGAAACATTGCATTTTAGTCCATATCCTACCTTAATTCCAGGAAGAGTCCAGAAAGAAAGGTTTCTTTAGTTCGAGTTCCGTCAGCACATGCTACTTTGAGAAAGTCATTTGAACTTGATTAATTTTAGTGATGTCTTATTAGTTTTCTCAGTCTGTAAAATGAGTGGCATTGCTCTCCTAGAGTAATGTTGTAAAAATCAAATGTGTGTTGAATTGTGCTTTAAATGTTTTAAATATAAGATTTTTTTTAGACTCTGTCCAATTTTTTAGAAGGAAGATAGAATTGCTTAGATGAGCTATTAATAAACCTAATAAATCCCTAACCCAAGTTAGATTATGTTGATGCTCAAAACATGAAATAGCCCCAACCCTAAACTAATGCAGTTACTTGTTGAGCTAGTTTCCAGTTTTATTAGAATTGCTTTAGCCTATGAATAAAACTGAAGTTAGAAATATAATAGCACCAGTTACGATTGGTGAGTTTTGGGTAATTTTAAATTATTTCATTAGTGTGAGATACTAAAGTAAGGCTTTTGGGCAAATTGCCTGATAGAAACTTAGTATAACCTGATTTTTATGTTGCTTTGATACAAGTTATAGCAAACACCCCCCCCCCCCGTGTGTGTGTGTGTGTATGTGTGTGTGTGTGTGTGTGTGTGTATTCTTTATTCTTAAAGCTATTCAAATCAGATTTCAACATGAATATGGAAAATGACATTGAACTCTGATCCTGAGAGTTTACTTCAAAGTTGGAGTACATTAGAATATGACAAATTTAACAGAGGAATAGTAGACTGAGGCTAAGGACAGAATTAAAACTAGTTGAGAAAAATGCCTGCCTTGAGTATCTTGATAAATACCAAAAATGATTTCAGATATTGCTTTGAGCTTCCTAGTGGCTAAAGTAAATAAAGGAATGTTACCTGTTAAAATTTCCCATTGTTCATTAGATAAGCACCCTGATGGCTTAGGAGAAGCAAAATTTTTTTGGGCCTGCTGTGTGAGAGCTATTTCTCCCTTAAGGCCTCAGATTTGGTACTATAAGAGATAAATTAAATGACGTTTCCTTCACCATTCCAACAGTGGATGTAATAATGAGCCTCATATGGATACTTTTGTTTTTTTTTAAGTGACCCTCAGTGAACCAAAGGCATACCACCACAGTATAGATCTGGGGAAAACAGTTTTTTTGGAGGCCAAAATAGTGAGAACCAAGTATGTTACTAAACATATTTCAGGAAATGCTGAAGGAAGGAATTGATTGTGCAACATTAATGGCTGTCTATATGTGGATTATATTCTTTAAAAAGATTTTTTTTTAAAGATTTTATTTATTTATTCATGATAGACACAGAGAGAGAGAGGCAGAGACACAGGCAGAGGGAGAAACAGGCTCCATGCCAGGAGCCTGACGCGGGACTCAATCCCGGGACTCCAGGACCGTGCCCTGGGCCAAAGGCAGGCGCCAAACCGCCCAGCCACCCAGGGATTCCCCTAAAAAGATCTTAAAATATAAACGCTCTTGTTGTCTCTCTTGGCTTCAATTTTTTTATCCATAAAACAGGAATAGTAAATACCCACTACATAGACTTGTGAGAAGT
Organism: Vulpes vulpes; assembly: GCF_048418805.1. Taxonomy (NCBI): domain Eukaryota; kingdom Metazoa; phylum Chordata; class Mammalia; order Carnivora; family Canidae; genus Vulpes; species Vulpes vulpes. The sequence goes on along the minus strand of NC_132780.1, from coordinate 120,904,436 downwards.
AAGATATAGAGTGTACAAAGTACTTAGCTTGTGTTGTGTTCAGAGTTAGGTAGTGACTGCAGGTGAATTAAGGCCTGCTAGAAGTCATTATTAATATATCAAGAACCATCAGAGTTAATACTCTTTAGTTCACTAATCCCACTTTAGAGATCTTAACTTCAGGGTACTTCTAATAGAGAATCAGAAAGCTACCATGTACAGAGATATAAGTAGGAATAATTATATAATAACAAAGGAGAGAGCCAATCTGATCTGAATGGTCAGCAGGAAGAAATTGTTTCAATACCTTATAGAATCTCCATCTTTATGTAATAAAAAAAATCAATTCTGTAACTTACAGACATTTGTAGAAATATTCACCAAATCTTCTGTACCATGTTGGTAACTGCCAATATGAATGTTTGCAGGTAGATAGGGACAAGATAAAAATACACAAAAATTAAAACAGTTGTGTTAAATTAGTGAATATGGATGTTGATTTTTTTTCTCAAAAATTTTCATGTTCTTTCTAAATTATTTTTAAAATACCTCAGGATACCAAAAATTAATAATTAAAAAAGATGTTAAAGTACCTCAGTATCCAGGGCATTATAGTTGATCACGGCTCTGATGAGAAACTCTTGAAAATTACATATACTATTCTCAGTCCAGAAAATATAATTTACATATGTTTAATAGATAATTTTAGTATACAATTTTAGTGTATATATATAAATTCTGATTTTCTCCACCAACAGCAGATCCTCTCATGTACTCCATCTGGGAGACCATTCACCTAAGCTATTTAGAATAATAAATCTTGAGAAACAGTAATTTTACTGGTCAAATAGGAGCCAGTTTAGAGATCATGTGGTCCTATGCCATAGGAGTTAAGGGTGAGATGCGGTAGGGAATTTCAACTAGAGCAGTTTTCTCTTTTTACCTGTTTTGTATATCAGTCTTCTGGGTAAGGTTTCAGTGCAAAGGTTCTGCTATTAAATTTTTAAAACATTTCAGTTACATTTCTTACTTTCTACTGAGAACTAGTCATCTATCCCATACTTATGTGTATTCAGTAAACTGGAAGCTCATTAATGCAAAAATGAACACATTCCATCTTTGTATCATTCTCTTAGAAAATTTACCCTTTTTTCACCCTGAAATTTGTCACCCTAAGCTTTCTTCCATTTAGTGATCCTACTCTGGCATTACACACAAAAGTCCTTCAAATTTAGTAATGGCTAACTGCCATCCATATTAATGAGGGTTTCAAATCCTAATCCTGAATATGTTCTCTCAGTGTCAGGATATTAGGTTTTCTTTATAATTCATATCAGATACACATTTCATAAAAATAACAATTTCTTGCCTCTATTTTTAAGCAACTAATAAAATACCAAACAGTACAAGACAGGGCTCAGTACTCAGAGATTTTTTTTGCCTTTTCCCAGGTTACTGATAAAGTAAGTTAAATGGTACTAGACAGGACTTACTGGATACTATTCTTAGGTTGATTTCTGAGTGACTGTTTACCCTTCTTGTTTGCTTACCTACAGACCAACTTTACAATATTCATTTGTATAATAATGTTTTGAAAAACTTTGTAAAATGCTTTGTTGCCAAGAAAATTTTCAAGAAAGTTTTTCCATCCAAAAGGTAACTGTTAAAAATGGAACTTAAACTGTTTTTGTTTTGTTTTTTGTTTTTTTTTAAGACTTAGGGAAATATCTGGTGTCTACTATTTGTCCACTGTGAGTTTCTATAATCCATTTTAGAATTTGTTTCTTGGACTTTAGATTCTGGGTTTAAAGACATTTAAAATGTGTAGATTGCCCCTACCTTCTTTGGGCTGCATTTTGTTTATTAGGATTTTTGTTATATCCTTTCCAGGTTGAAAACCCTTCTAACAGAAAAGGGAATCATGATAGGAGTTGGACAAGGTCTGTCTTCTCTGTCTTTTTACCTGGTCAGGGGGTTTAACTTTTTTTGACCTTGCTTTGAAATCCTTATGCTGTCACCTTATTTAACCAAATCTGGCCTGTTCTTACAGGTTCACATTGTTATTTTCTATTCTTCCTTGGACATGTGCCCTTTGTCTTTAAGTTATCTGTATTTGAAATGATGATCTTATCAGAGAAAACCCTTTCAGTTGGTTTATTTGGTTCTTTTCCCTTTACCTTGCATTGAGATTATTTGTAATTGCTTGGTTAGAGTTTTGGTTTTTTCTAATTTTCTATTTCTTGTCAGTTTTGAGCTCCTTTTGAAGACTATAGCCAGAAAATCATACCTATTATTACCTGAACTTTTTGAAATCCATTTTACTGAAGTCATGGCTCAGATTTAGCCAGGACCCATGGTTCCCTTTACTTACTACTACAGTTATTTTTACCCCATAATTCCTGTCACCTACATCACCAGCCAGTTCTTTCTAGTTGGGCAGAATGAAACCCAAAATAATTTCTCCCATTGTTTGTTTCTACTGATTTTGAGAATTGAAATGTTAGACAATTAAGTCCATGGATCAAATACTTTCTTAAATACAGTTACCATCCTTTTATCCCCTCCCCAAATACTATTATCCTATGCCTCTTTGCCACTGTACAATGCGCTTTGGGAAAACTGTATCCATGTCTTGTCTGGTTTTAGAATCTTCAGAGTATTGCCCTCAAGTGTTCCTTTTCCTAAACCTGTCCTTTCTGTTGTCTCTTTATCTTAACCCAAATATATATGGAATTTTTAAATATATATATATATATATATATATATATATGTATATATATATGTAGCTTTTTAAAATGGGGATTTTTTCTACTTAAAAACATAATATATAGTTATTTTAGAAAATAAAAGTCTCATATTCTTACTTCAAAAGGCAACAAAAGGTAAAATCATTTTATAATGTAACCAGCATATACATGGGCAGAGATGTGCTTTTTTTTTTTTTTTTTTAATGGGCTCTGCTCTTCAGGGGATGGGGGCATAAGACTACACATTCTAAGCCTATACCGTATTTTAACTTAATTTCTTATTCTTAGATATTTGAGTTGTATCTCAGTCTTTAGAAGTTTAATTGCCAAGCCAAAAGATAATAAAAATTTTTTGAGATTTTGATACATATCAAATTGCCTTCCAGAAAGCTTGCCCCAGTTTATACTGCCCACTGGCAGTGCACATTATTTTTCCATTTCTCCATTACCTTAACATTGGCCAGTCCAGAGTAGGGGTGGGGAACGTGCTGCATGCACGTGTGCACACGTATTTTTTTAGGTATTGCCAACTTGGTAGCCAAAGAATGTGTCTTTTTTAGGTACTGTGCTATACCCATTTCCTCCCTTTAGCTCTGTATTTGAAATAGAGACTTCTATCCACATATGCCAGTTTCTCAGACTAACACCAATGAGATTGTATCTACCCTACATTAAGGTTTCAAGTTTGCTTGGCATATTTTGTATGTGGATACCTAGAGTCAAACCAGGTTAGTCATTATTTTTATCAGAGCAGCGTTAAGTGTCACTTTAAAGAAATTGTTTCTTTTTATTCAAAACAAGTTTTCTCCTATTGAGTCAATTTTTACCTGGATTTTTCCCCCTCCAAAAGTGATGTAAAATCATCTTAACTAAGTCAGTAAATGTCCTATCAAACATTTTTCTGGATGTCCTTCAAAGTTCCTCAGTTCCTTGCCTGAAGTCACCTTTGTATGCCTTTTCTTATTCTTTATTCCTAAATTAGATCTTTTAATTTGAAAGGTGAAGATGTTTCCTTGTCCCCATGGCCTCAGTTACCTACCCTGAACAATCAACCCTCCTAAATAAAATGTGCTCTACCCCTGAGCCCAGAGCACCTAAGATCTCTCTGCTGCTGGCTGATAAGATATAAGATCTTATTGACAAGCCCTCCAACTTTATCAGTGGATTGGTTGCTCACTGGCATCTGAATTGCAGTTCTGTTTTTGAAATGACCAAAGCCACTTTGCTGTCTTGTGCCACACCTTTTCCTCAGAAAAATAAGAAAAGAGAGGTGATGATTTTTTGCTGAGGAGGGGTCACCCTCATGATCCTTCACTATTAAACACCCAAAATTGTTGAAAATCATAGTAGACATTATAAAGGAAAAAATGAAAATTGAGTCCTTTTCCTTAGAGGTGATACTTCTATCTCATTAATGTAGATTATGGTTTCAATTTAAATGTAGGTTTAGGGTATACATTTGATTCTCTGAAAAATGGTCTTGTTTGTTCCTGTGTCAGTTAATAACACTAATCTCTGAAACATAGTTTTCAATAAAGACATTTCCACTTAAAACAGCTTGAATAGGAACTTCCTTTAGCTACACAGTATAAATAACATATCCCAGGCTGCCAAAATTTTATCTTTTAGAAAAGTTGACCTGTCATGAAATATTTGTAACTATTATAGAATGAGATAGTAATAAATAGAAAAAATAGAAACACATAAAACGGCTGGGAGAGCTTAAAGGAAATAAGGAAATAAAAATATACTTAAAGTTAACCAAACATAAGGTATGTGTAAAATACAAAAAAGATTTAATATTATCTGAAATATGCTCTTTAACTGATCTGCCAGTAATAAAAATATTAAGAATTTAATGATTTTTAAAAAAAAAAAAAAAAGAATTTAATGATTTTGTAGCTTTTGAGAATTTAAAAGGTGTATAGGATAAATAGAGAATGAAGTTTTTATTGTTATTTAATTTCAGTTAAATTTAAGTAACCATATGTAGTTAACAGCCATCCTATAAGAGAGTACAGATAGAACATTTCCATCATTGCTGCTGGGCCAAACAGTAAACACTTGTATCACTTAAACGGCTCTGTCTTTTATAGATCTATAGTTGCAGAATACTGATTGATGGTGGCAGGACATTCCTATGTTTACTCACTGTGCTTTCCTTCCAGCCTGTTTTCTTGTTTGCTACTCTCTTTTTATTTAAACACTTTGGCAACAATTTATAAATGTGGGCCCTTCTTCACTCTCCTTCCCATCCCTATTAGCACATTTTATTATAAACACATTTAGAGGAAAAATGGACAAGACTTATTAATGCATTAGATGTCGGGGGAGAGGGAAAAGAGAGAATCGTGGTGACAACTTTTGGTTTATGACCTGAGCAACTAGGTAGGACATTTTCCTCAGTATTGAGACAGTTGCTCAGCAAATCCATGACTCACTTATGTCGCAACTCTTACAGATCTCTGGAATCTAGGAGGTGAGGAAGAAACTATGGGTCCTCTCCTAGAAAATGTATGCATATCATATATGGTATTTTACACGTCAAAATCTTCTCTAGGACAAAAATTACAGCCTCATGGATTCTGTTGGGAACCTGATACCTTACAGGGCTTCACCCTTGATTTCACTATGGGGTTGCCCTACTTGTCATTTTTATTCCTGAAGTCACACAGAGTAAAACTGATTACAGTAAATACATGTACAGATTAACTTCCCCATATCCATCATAAAAGCCATAGAACCATAGACTCTTCTTAGAATTAGGGGAAAAAAACTGTGGTCATCTAGTGCAATTTTTCTTGTCTTTTGTATGTATACTTCATTAGGAACATATTCTAGAGGGTCAGGGATGTTCTCATGGGCTTGTGGGTGTAAATTCTACCTGGCATTTGACCTATGTGTATGTGTTACTTATCTATTGCTTCAGATCAAGATACCCTGAAATTTAGCAGCTTAAAACAAGAATAAACATTTATTATCTCACATAGCTTATGTGGGTCAGGAATTCAGAAGCAGCCTAGCTGGATGGTTCTAGGTCAGGGTCTCTTATGAGGTAGTCAGATGTCAGTCAGCTAGGGCTGCAGACATTGGAAAGCTTACCTGGGGCTGGAAGATCTACTTCCAGGATGACTCATTATGTGCTTAGTGAATCTGTCCTGGCTGCAAGAGCCCTCAGTCCCTTACCATATATATATATATATACCTCTCCATAGGGCCACTTAAGTGTCTCATATTGTGGCAACTAGTTTCCCCTGGACCAACTGTTCCAAAAAGGAGGACAAGGTAGAAGCAACAGTGTCTTTTATGTCCTAACCCTGCAAGTCACACAGCATTGTCTCTTTTGGTTACAGAGGCCAGCCCTGTTACTGGGGGAAGGGACCACATTAAGGCATACACACCCAAAAGACATGACTCATTGACTCATCAGGGCCATCTTAGAAGGGGGCTACCACAGTATATAAGAATGATCTTATACCTTTGTCCCTCAGAGCTGATTATTCTCTCCATTCCTCCTCAAGTCCATCTTTGGTTGGTTGGTTCTGAAGTAGCATCAGAAGGAGAGTAAAGGGCATTGGTTTCTAGGAAGCTTAGAAGTCAGTGAAATATCCCCTCTAGAGTTCTTTCCAAATCATTTGTATCTCTGTATACCCCATACAGACTGAGAATTAGGAAATAAAGTAACTGTACTTTTAATTATTCTTATCATCACAGATGTTTTAATGTAGTAACCCTGCTAGACAATAGAAATAGGCTTCTAGAAATCATAGTAGATTATGTAGGAGTTAGGTCTGAATGAAAGTCCCCTTATGTTCTCTTCTCCCAGAAAATCTTTTCTGCTGTCCCCTGGAGTCCCCATAAAGGCCATCATTCTCATCCTCTACTACCTCTGTACTCAGTTCTCCTATTTGTTAGCTCTGCAACCATGGGCACATTGCTTAATTCCTTTTTTTTTTTTTTTTTAATTTTTTTAAAGATATTTATTTATTTGAGAGAGAGAACATGAGGAACTATGGGACTATGACCTATGACCTAAGCCCAAAGCACTTAACTGACTGAGCCACTCAGCTGCCCCACATTGCTTAATTTCTTTCTGTCTCTGTTTTCCCAGTTGCAATAACTGTACCTGTTTTGGAGGATTGCTCTGTGGGCATGCAGTATACTTAGTATGATGTCTGGCACATTGATAAGCATTCAGATGTTAACAGTTGCTGCCACTGACATGTATTGTGGTGATGATGGTTATTGCAGTCACCCTAAACTATATGTTTATGTATTTTTAGATGTCTCTTTTGCCTTTCCACTTACAGAGGAATTACTATAACCTCAGCACTGTGATAAGCCCTTCCCAGGCCTTATTTCATAGGCAGATGGCACTATCTTCATTTTATAGATGTGGAAATTGAGGCATAGAGAAGTTAAATAACTTGTTCAGTATCACACAGTTATTAAGTGGTACAGCTAGGTCTCATACTCAGTGTTTGTGGAATTGGATTAGATTGAAGAAAGATACATCATTGTGAATTTCAGGAGAACATCTTAAGACCAAAAAGGAGACTGTACAGTCTTTGGTTATTCATAGTTGAGTTGGATGCTTTATAATCAAAAGATGGTAGCTGTCTTTTAAACCATAATGTCAGGTAGCATCACTTTTACCAGTATGAGTGTAAAGGGAAGGGAATGCAGAAATAATGAGCAAAATGAATTTTGCTACTTTTAAAGAGTTTAAATATATGAGAAGAACTGTTATAGAAATTACAATAAACATCCAAATCCAGTGAGTTTTTAATTAACATTTTTATTATAAAAAGTCCATATTGGGCACCTGGGTGGCTTAGTGGTTGAGCCTCTGCCTTTGGCTCAGGTCATGATCCTGGGACCCTGGGATCAAGTCCCCCATCAGGCGCCTCACAGGGAGCCTGCCTCTTCCTCTACATAGGTCTCTGCCTCTCTCTCTGTGTCTCTCATGAATAAATAAATAAAATCTTAAAAAAAAAAAAAAGTCCGTATTAATTCAACTATGTAAAATAAGTTTACAGAATTGGCTGTAGAAGCAAAGTAAGTTTGTACTGAGAAGAATTTAGGAAGTGTAGTTTTATTTCATCAGTAGGCCAGGTTCTGTTGGGAGCTACCCTTGAGTAGAGCTTTACATTTTATTTGTTGTGCGTTTCTCTTCCTTGTACTTTGCCTCTGAAAAAAATATCTCTGTTCTTTTTCTTACAAAGGACATATATAATTTTATTTTAAATGTAATTTGTTGCACTATACAGAATTGTTTGTTTTGTTTGATGAATGAATACAGTGCTGTGACTATAGCTTTCAAGGATATTTGTAATCAAAATATTTAGCTGTTAAAATTTTATTTCACACAGGGTTTGGAGATAAGAGAAAAAATATGAAAACATTAAATTGCAAACCTGCAATTAACATAAATATCTTTTCAAATTTTATTATTCAGAAGTTGAATTTGTTTCAGTTACATGCACACAATAGGATTTTGCTAAAGAGTAAATTAACATAACAAACTGGATGGCCATGTAGATGAACCTTAGAAGGTGTCCTCCAGTGGGGCCAGAGCTGCTAACAGGGCTGGTATATTTGTTGATGTCATGGTCAAGCAGGTGAATTCCTCATAATTGGTAAATCTCTTAAGCCCTGAGGAGCACCAAAACATGAAAGTTTTACCTGTCATCTTCACATACTAAAAATGAGAGAAAAGTGCTATTTGATGATGATCATGCATAGGTTCTTAGTGTCATCCAAAGCATGGGAAATGCTACAGTAAGTCTGGACTTGTGAGGAACATTATAATTCTGAAATAGCTTTGTGGCCTTTCATGTTGGCCTTTCAACATGGCCTAGGCATGTTGTTAAAGCAGCCTGTGCCTAAATTATGAAAATTACTGTTTTTCTTGAGAAAGGCTTAAAGGGTCATGTGGCCTGGACAGAAATTGATGTTTATCATTGATGACAGAATTTGGATGATCATTGAAGAGTGAAATTCCTGCTAAAAAAGACATATTTAAGAAAGACCAGGAGTCATGAATGAAGTATTAGACATAGTTATATAGGAATTAGTGGAGAAAGATTTTGTGTCCTATACCTTGCCACCTGTCCATGTGTCATAGCAATGAATTAATAGGACTCCATGCATGGATCCTGATGCTGTAATGTCCACACTTATTTTCATGAAAACAGGATTAGAAGCAGTTATAAGTGCTTTGAAGGAAGTTAAATGAATTAAACATAACCAACCAAATTGAGAGGTGTATAAACATTTCTTCCCCAAAGGCTGTTAAATGTGTGTAAGGGCAGATTATTTTGAGGGCAGAAAAATCAAGAAATTAGAAAAGAAGTGTAGTTTTTTACAGTAGCCATTGGAATGATAAACTAACAGCTGATCCTTAAGTAAAGAATTCCTGTGTGTCCTTGGGGTCTTTTGTTTCTTGCTCTAATTAAAAAATTCAAACAAAAAAGATCCAAGGACCAAATGTTGCATTCAGCCATGACAGCTGCTTACTCATCATAGGATATAGGGAGAGCTTCAATCTCTAGGGAGACAAAACTTCTGGACTTGTTTCTTTGGTGTCACCAGCTTTGATGGTCAAGGGCAGTAGGACTTCTAGGGAGATGGCTCTTAGAAGTTACCCATCCCAGTCAAGCCACTTCTCCTCTTGTTCAGGGCTCAGTGTGAAGTGTTTGGGAAAAAATGTGCCCAATGGTATGTATTAGCAGTTACATACATGCATGATGACACAGGGATGTGACTGGACTAGCCAACTGAAATAGCAATCTGTTGCCTACCTGAGATGCAGTGCTGATCCAGATGCAACCAAATGCCCACTTAAATGTTAATAGGGGCTGTGAAATAATAATGGACCTTAAAAAGGGGGTTAGGATGGTTAAAGTTAATTATAAAGTTACACATTTCCAGAGGATTAGGTGAAGCAAGCTCAGCGCCAAGATACTTGACTACAAGATGCTTATTGAATTCAATAAGTGAATCAGTGCTATTTCTTTTTTGCTGATTGTCTTCCATTTATACAAATAATGAAGAAGGACTGTACTTAGAAAGTAAGCAGCTGAGGTTGATTTACACGTAGTGCTTGTGCCTCTCAGTGCTGGCCCATGTTATGTTCAGTGCCGTAAGCAGATGGCATACTGTAACGTGGTTCAGAATTTTTAGCAGGTTTTCCCAGCTGTGCTCTGTTCACTTATTTTCAGGTGAACCAGACTCTTCAGCTGAGTATTCATGCACATACTGCTAATCCCAGCTGAAAGAAGGAGTTTTGACAAAAGTGGTCTCTGACCCCAATTTATTCAAAGACACTATCTTCCCTGTGCCAGGCCCAGGCCAAGGCATGGACTCAGCACTAAGCAGAAGGAAATTCAGATTTCCTAGTATTGGCCCCATCTACAACAACCTTTTCAAATACACCTTAGAAGACCACACAGCCCACAATCTGCAGTTCAGGCAGTGTACTTTTCTCTTAGGGTGTTAAAGCATTGCTCATGCTCTCCTGGGGCTTTTGATTTGCAGATGCTAATGCCGGAGACCGTGGACAGACGAACAATGCCGCTTCTGCATCAGCTTCTAACTCCACCTGAACAGTCCCGAGCAGCCAGCTGCACAGGAAGAACCACCAGTTACTTGAGTGTCACTCAGCAACACTGGTCACGTTTGGAAAGAAAATTAAAAAGAGAAAAAAACCTGCTCATTTTAGTGTTCAATTTTTTTTATTATTATTGTTGTTCTTATTTAACCTTGTAAAATATCTATAAATACAAACCAATTTCATTGTATTCTCACTTTGAGGGAGATCCAGGGGGTGGGAGGGGTTGTGGGGAGGGGAAGCGGAGCACTAGAACACACAATCTCTCTCCCACGACAATCTTTTTTTATCAAAAGTCTGCTGTTGTATACTTTAAAAACAGGACTCCTGCCTCATGCCCCTTCCACAAAGAAGAAGACTTTGTTCTGTGCTGAAGTTTTTTTGAACTTTGTTTTCTTTAAAAGTCAAGTGTAAGACTTTGGTATAGTGCACAGCTTGAAATTGGTTGGGAGCTTAGCAGGTGTAACTCAATGGGGACTTAAATGTCACTTGTAAAATTAATCCATATCCTCGGGTATTTGAAGACTTGCCTTTGGCATATTGGTGGCAGGTGTGGCAGACAAAAAAGGAAATGCGTATCATTTGTATGTAACCCAGGGAGGTCAATAAAGTTTAAAGATTCTTAATTGACTTTGATAAGGTTTTGTTTTGCTCTTAATCAGTGCTAGTGGTGAAGAAACCTAAATTGGAAGCTATCAGAGGAGGAGGAAGATGCGTGCTCTGAGGGTGGATCTCTGTTTGCCTGACCAAAGGTTCTCTGCAAATCTTAGTACAGTTTTAAACTAGTGACCAGAAGACTGAAAAGGATGTTGAGCCAGTCACTCTGGCTGCAGATGCCAAAAGCTGATGAACCTGAAGGAAGGGGACAGGCCGAGAGCAGATCTCACCACTGTGAATGAATTTGTCCAGATTTGTTTCTAATGTTGCTTCCCTTGGAAAGATACACTTGAGAGAGGACATTATAGTTAAATAATGTGAACTGTAACAGTCTACTGGTTTATTTTTCATATTTTTAATTACAGATTGAGCTTGCAGAAATTGCCACATTCTGCACATAGTTCTAATATTAAATCCAAATCTAGAATCTGTATTTAATTTCAGCTTTTTTTTTTTAACCTCATGCTTTTAAAATTTTATTTATTGACGTATGTCAGGTAGACCATATGATTTTAGATGGTAGGAATCTTAAGAACTACACATCAAAATGGTATAAACAGTCACGTGTACCTGCTGACTTTATAGGAAAGCTGATTATATAAATGTGTGTATGTATATATGTTATATATACATAGATTCAATACTGCCTTTAATTTTTGTTTTTGTCCACAGTATCAAAATCAGCTGGTCGAAGCATGAGAAGAATGTTTCCCCCCACACCCAGTTAAGAGTTTTTGTTTCTGTTTTCTTTGTGTATCAGTGAACGGTGTAAGACTCAGTCTCTGTTTCTGAAGAAAAAGCAATATTCCTTGGAAAGCAAAGAGGATTGAAGGATTATGTTTGCAGTGAGGAAATAGATTTTCACAACTAGTTTGTTTTACACTTTTAAGGTTGACATCTTTGTGGGCCTTATATACTCTAAAATGAACCTTAGTCACCTTGGTGCTTATGGGCCATTACTTGACCTATGAATCTTTAAGGCACAATCAGTTGTACTTTACATTTAAAGATCACTTGAGTGATGGCCGCCTTTCCCTTCTCCCCACTCTTTCCCTACACACCTTCCAAGGTTAGTTGCTAACTGTAGGGCTGTAGAGCTGAGCCCTCGAATGTGTGTAATCTCCCTTCACCTTCCTCATTGCCACCTTAGGTCGTGTTAGGGGTCTTGCCCTCCAGGTGATTTGGAAGTGGAGTCTCTTGGCAACCCTCAACGCAGGTCCCAGTACCCTGTCCTGCTTCTTAACCAAGTGTGTGCGACTCTCCAAGAGAGTCCTACTGCCTGCTGAAGTGAACCAATACCCAGAAGGGCAACTGTGAGCCATCTTAGTTTTCACTCACTGTTTAGCTAAGCTCTTAGGCCACAAAAGGGGTTTCTCAAACCTCTGGTTATATCAGAGTTCGTGAGAAAGGAAACACACTCAGTCAAACCAAATCGAACAAACTGACTTTTACATTTCATAATGCGCTTCTGAGAGCTAATTAAGATTTGGAAGAAGTCTGAATGAGAGTATTTGGCCAGGTGATTCCTAAAGGGAATGGCTTTGGTAGACCATTTTCAGAAAGGATTTATAAAGAAGATGAACAGCAGGTCTAGGACAGATCAGCGGACCTGCTTTCGTACCAAACTGCCCAGCCAGACATTTGCACCCAGACACTACTCTGGACTTGGTATTCTTGCCAGAGTCCTTAAAAATCTCTGCTTGTTCTAGGAAACACTCCCCCCTCCTTTGCCCCCATAAATGGGGTAAGAGAAGAAGAGAGAAAAGGCAGATGCTTTTCTCTGTGTGGGTGTGAGGGCTGAGGTGCGTGATTTTTCTTTCTCAAGGATCATGGCGGTATCACAGAACTCTTTTATACAAGTGAGATCCAGGTCTCTGAATCTTTTTGTAAATAATAATAATAATAATAATAAAAAGCTCCTCACCAAATTCAAGCTTGTACATTATATTTTCTTTCGATGTTTTTAAATTTAAGTTTTATTGTTTTGTATGTAAATATGTGGACCCAGGAACTGTTATTAATGAGCAAAAAGTTACTGTTCAGGGCAGTGATTCTGTTTAATAATCAGACAAAATGTAGACGAGCTTTTTAAAGCCATATAGTTTTAACTCTGTACAGTAGGTACCGGCCTGTATTATTGTAACAATAACTCTAGCAATGTATAGTGTATCTATATAGTTTGGAGTGCCTTCGCTTCCATGTGTTTGTTTTTTGTTTTTGTTTATCATTTTTCAAATTTTAATTGGTTTTTCTACCCGTGTCTCCCTATCCTACCCCTTTCCCTTTGAAATAATAGCTCACTCCTAACAGTGTCTTTGCCCTTTCCACAGTTAATTTCAGTGATACCATGCTCAGGAGTGCAAAGAGGAAACCTCGTCCATGATCTCACTTCATTTAAGCCCTCCTTTTGTTTCGGTTCTGAACAGCTGTTTCCTCCGCAGTCAGTAGCGGTGACCGGTTTCATTTCACACTTAGTCCATCCAGGGACTTTGTGTAGTGCCAGGGAGCCCTAGAGCTGGAAGAGACCGAATCAATTCAAGTTTGCTCATCTCTTCCCCAAATCCCAACCACAGGTCTTACAAAACAGCAGGTTCCGGGAGCCTTCCATGCTCTCTGCCCCTTATCTACTTCCTTCCCAAATGAGAGAGAGAGAGAGAGAGACAGGTTTTATAAATCCAAGTTTCTTAATAGTACCAGGTTTTGATACATCAGTGGTCTGAAATGCTGTAGTGCAATTACTAGCAGTTACTGCGTCGAGTGCCACCGAGCCGAGAGGACATGCCAGCAGAGGACTGTTGTTTTAACAAGGGAACTCTTACCCTTCCCCTCCCTCCTGCCACCTCTATCCCTGTTCAGTGAAATGTCATTTTCATTTCCTTCTTAAATAAGTTTGATTCTCACTGTATGCCCATCATGAAGGCCTTTTTTGAAAGAAAAAAAAAATCGTTTGTTTTGCCTCCAAGTACTCCATATAAGATGTCTTGAGTAGAAGAAAAAAAACAAACTTTACCAAACCAAAGGTTGCTATTTTTGAAACATCGTGTGTTCATTCCAGCAAGGCAGAAGACTGCACCTTCTTTCCAGTGACATGTTGTGTCCATTTTTTAAGTCCTCTTAATTTTTAGACACATATTTTTGGTTTGTGTTTTAACAAAGCCTGCCTAACCAGTCATCTTGTCTGCACCAATGCAAAGGTTTCTGAGAGGACTATTGTATTCTCTATCCCTGTGGATATAAAGACACTGGCATTTCTTTTTCCCTTTCCTTTTTAAGGGATTTAACTTTGGAAATCTTCCAAAGGAAGTTTGGCCAATGCCAGATCCCCAGGAGTTTGGGGGGTTTTCCTTTGTTTTAAACCAAAATTGTATCTGATTTCTATTTTTTATGTTAGTGATCATCTAATCACAGAGCCGAACACTTTCTCCCCTATATAGAAAAATAAACTAAGCATGCTTTACAATAAAATCTGTCTTTTCTGGTAGAAACCTGAGCCACTGAAAATAAGAGAGACAACTAGAAGCAGAGTAGAATCCCAGACTAAGGTCTACGTCTGAGAGGCTTTGAAAGTAATCCCTGGGGTTTGGATTATTTTCACAAGGGTTATGACGTTTTATTCAAGTTTGTTGCTCCGTTTTGCACCTCTGCAATAAAAGCAAAATGACAACCAGTACATAAGGGGTTAGCTTGACAAAGTAGACTTCCTTGTGTTCATTTTTCAGTTTTTTTTCTTAATATCTGTCTACAGGCAGATACAGATAGATGTATGAAAATGTGCTTGCCTGTAAAATTTGCATTATAAATGTGTTGCCGATGGATCACTTGGGCCTGTACACATACCAATTAGCGTGACCACTTCCATCTTAAAAACAAATCTAAACAAAATTTATTATATATATATATATATATATAAAGGACTGTGGGTTGTATACAAACTATTGCAAACACTTGTGCAAATCTGTCTTGATATAAAGGAAAAGCAAAATCTGTATAACATTATTACTACTTGAATGCCTCTGTGACTGATTTTTTTTTTCATTTTAAATATAAACTTTTTTGTGAAAAGTATGCTCAATGTTTTTTTTCCCCTTTCCCCATTCCCTTGTAAATACATTTCGTTCTATGTGACTTGGTTTGGAAATAGTTAACTGGTACTGTAATTTGCATTAAATAAAAAGTAGGTTAGCCTGGAAATGAAATTAAAATTCACAAGTGTGTGGTCTTTATTTCAGTACCCAACCTTCTTTTCTTCACCCTATCTTGCTACTGCAATATGTAGTCACATTGCCATCTCCGTTCCTCCAATTAGAGAAACATGGATCTTTGTTAAAAAATCAAGATACAAACACTAGTTCTCGTTCTTTAAATGATCTTATTCCATTGTATAGCCCCAAGAGGTGCAGCTTCCATCTTGGAAACCTTTGGATTTGGTGTAGAGGAAGCTTTGCAGACACTGCTTTGAAAAGAAAGAAAATATCCCTGAAAGGGACAAATTTTTAAAATGTGTATAAGTCTTTGATTACTGTGTTCATGGTTTACTGTAGCTGTATTTTCTTTTAACTTTCATCCCATTAGTAATGGTCTTTGGGAGTATCTGTAAAATATATGAACACCACGAACCGTGGGGCTGTACCTCCCAGGTAACCAACACATGTTGTGTTTGAATCTGCTCATTTCCAATACTGGATGATGTATGTAAACATGTTATGTCTCATAGTGCAAAAAGAAACATCTTTTTTTTTAGGGCTGGCTCATTCTGTCAGGCCTAATCTAAAGGCTAGATATTAAGTCATGTGACTGCTGCTTCAATAAAAACAAATTTATATTGGATAAAGTCTGCTCTTTATTTGCTCATTTTATTTATCTTGTGGGGAGGGGGTTGGCTAATACTTGAAAGAACTTGAAAGATAGTTAAACATGTTTACTATGTTTACAGTTTACAGTAAACATGTTTACAGTTGCATGGGGTTGGAGGAAAAGAGGGAAAATGCAAATATAATGATGGGACTTGTGGGATGGGCCTCCTGATGGCACTGAAGTGCACTTGGGATTCACTGCTCTTCTATTGGAATGGAGCAAGATACCCTTTTAACCGAAAAGCCTGAAAGACTGCATTTTCAGTTTTCAAGTCTTCCAAAAAGTATCAACCAATCTGTCCTGTGGATCACGTTTCAGGAGAGCACTGGTAGCAGGTGCCATTTCACAGGTGTTCTAGAAGAGTAGTCAAGAAAGGGAGGAGTCAGGCTGCAGAGCTCCTCATGGAGAAGTTTGTGGAAGGAAGTGACCAAAAGTGATAGTGTGGCCACTCATTTCTTGGGAGTAAGCTATTCATCTGCCCACCAGCACCTTCAGATTTAGGAGCACTGTGCATATAGTAAGGGGACATACCAGAGGTAACCAGCTGCCGTGTAACATGGCACTAAGACGCCCCCAAGTTGTCAGAAGCCAGGAAGGGATGGTCAGTCAAAAGTCTGTTTCTCTTTACATCCTCTTCTCCAGAACGGAGAGGCCACCCCAAGCCTTCCCACAGGAAGACTTGTTGATGTCAACGCTTTAATGGGGACCTTAAAGTCTGGGCCAGGTAGAGATTGGCTGCTTAGTGCCCCTGGCTAATGGTGGGTGGGGGTGGCCAGAAGGCCAGCAGAACTTACTTAGCAGAGGGCAGCCCTGGTGGCTCAGTGGTTTAGCGCCACCTTCAGCCCAGGGCATGATCCTGGAGACACAGGATCGAGTTCCACATCAGGCTCCCTGCATGGAGCCAGCTTCTCCCTCTGTCTCTGCCTCTATGTCTCTCATGAATAAATAAAATCTTTAAAAAAAAAAAAAAAAACATAGAAGAGCTTTTCTCCTGAGCTTTGCCTCACCTGACTGAGGCAAGACCTAGAAAATGAACAGCAGCCCCAAGGATGCCTAGAAACTGACAGTTCTATGCACTCAAAGGCTCAGGAGAGGGAGTAATGGAGCAGTCCAAATGTTTGAGAGCAGGAAAGTGCAATCTGGCTCCTAGCCCTATAAACTCAAGATCCACAAAGTTATTGAAATATCCTGTGTGAGCAATTTGGTGTATCTCACCTTGAATCTTAACTACACTTGGACTACAACAGTTTTTATAATACATATAAATCCTACATACATATCAATTCAGCTGCCCAGCTATTTTTTAAATCAATACCAGGACAGTTTACAGCCCATCCTAATTTTTGCCTCACTATAGCCTATATTTAACAACCATCTCGGGCCCTTGAATTCATTCAGGAGCCCGAAATTAATTCAAAATTAACTCAATGGGGAAGAGGAGATGCATAGGATTTATGAATACAGTTGAATAAAATGTGTATTTCCAAATGAGACAAAACTGGGAACAAAATCTGTATTTGTCATATTTGGAAAGAGGAGCTCTTTTTTCTCCTCAGTTTCTTTTTTAAAAAGGAGCTCTATACCCTTGAGGCAGAAGAGGCTGGTAAATCCAGGGGGATGGCAAGGAGTATTTAATTCAATTTCTCCATTTTTAATTTTGGTATCTATCTATCATCTATATACATATAAACACATACAGCATGTTGGGGAGGTGTATCATTTCTATATGGATTTTTACATGGAATAATCATTTTATGAGCAAACCAAGTTAGGTCATTTTTGTTTTTACACCAACAGCCATCAGATGTCAGGGGCAAACGCAAGCCCCAGCTCAGATGTGGAGCAGACCTAACCAAGTCCCACACATGTGTACACACCCGTTAGCACCCTTCCTCCCATGAACACGCGTTCCAGAGATCCCTCACTTGGGTCCTCAAGGGCATGCAGAGCCCCGCAGAGCTTGGCATCCACAGGAAGAGTCCTTGTGCTGCCTATGTCACTTCTTTGGATCAAAGTCACTTGTGTTTCTGCTTTGTTTCCTTAGGTTGAGCTTCAAAGTCTTGGAGGTCAGGAACCACGTCTAAGTGGGCGTATACCCCCAGCAAGCTGCATTCTGTTGGTGCTCCTGAATGTGTTCGCATGGATGCAGAGGCACAGAATGAGGGTCCGGAAGGCAGAAGAGACACAGAGGTCATGACGAGCCTCTGACATTTGCTGCCGGCCCCTCACACGGTCTCTCACTGACCTCCCACAGCACCTGCTGATGAACACAGGCCTGGGGCGCACTAAGCTCAGGACAGGAGGCTGCAGGTGGGGAACGAGTGGGGTGGGGGACACAGGGGTACTTAGTGAAAGCACCCAAGGAGTTAGTGAACTTGGGTGTGGGGAGACTCTCAGATGGTCCAGCCTCAGGCACCCTTGCCCTCTCCCACCATGGCACTAGATCCCCCAGACCACAGGCCCATTTCTAAGGGAAGGGTAGCCTTGCCTCTGGACGGCCTGACCGATAGGCCGTGTGCTCTCCATCCAAGTGTCCGTGGCTTCACTCTCCACAGACTGAGCTGGGGGCTGGCGAGACCCTTGTCCCCTTCCAGTGTGAGGCAGCATTGCCAGAGCTGTGGCTGGGAGATGCCTGGGGAGTCAGGGCCTGTAGGGCATTGTCAGCTCTCAGAGGTGTCCATCTGTCTATCTAGTCCCGGGGAACGGCAGCTCCGAGGGCTCCGGCTCTGGCTGCCCCCCGGGAGGCTCTCCTGAGGGGCAGCAGCTCAGCCGTCCGTGATGCTGAACAGCTCCTGCATGAGGGGGCTGGCGAAGGGGTGTATGTCCTGGATGCGCAGCAGCTTCTGGGTGTGCTGGGCATTGATGCTGCGAAGCTCGGTGAGCATGGCCATGATCTTCAGGAACAGGAACCTGCAGACCAGCCAGAGGAAAAGTTGGGGGTGCAGCCCACCCTGGCCCCCATCCACCGACCCTGGGACTGCTCTGAAGGGACACGAGTCTGGGGGTATTAATCTTAGAACATCTCAGGCAAGCCAAGAGACAAGACTCAGTTGAGCATCTCTTGCTCTGTGGATGAGAGGGGCAGAGCAGGCTTGGGGGGATTGAGGTGTGGATTCCCCCTCCTTGCTTGCCCTTCACACCCTGGGCTTGAGCCCTCGGATGCTGCCCCTTCCATGGGAAAATCTATGTGCATAGGGCAATCCAGGGAGAAAGCACCACCTTGGCCAACGGCTGCAGGTCAGGACCCGGTGGTGCCAAGTCGTGGGGGCAGTGACTGCAGGCTGCCCTGCAGATCCTTCCCGGATCTAGCCTGGGACCTAGGGTCTGAGACAAACCTCGGGCCTCAGTTCCTGCATGCCGCCTCCTGGCTCCGAACAGGGGAGGACCTAGCGAATCAAGACGTGGCCCAGAGGCTTAGCTCAGAATGAAGTGAGCGGCCAGGTAAGGACTCGAGGTTCTCAGCCCGGCCAGCATGTCCTATGCCGGCCTTCAGCCCTCCAGGCCGGGCCGCGGGCCTTGCAGAGCCAAGGAAGGGTGGAAGGCCCGTCCGGCCCGGCCCTGAGCAGCCTTCCTCCTTTGGTGATGACTGGCACACACCAAGCAGCTCCCCGGCCGCTTCTCCTAGTTCCTGGGTGAGGAGGTAGCGCTCAAAGTGGGGGCCATGGGCTTGCCTGCCCAGGGCCACCTCCAGACCCCAGCTATCTGGCTCTGGATCCTTAGCCTCAGCCCCTCGCAGGGTGGCAGGAGCACCCATTTCATGAGGCCATAGTGACAATGCACGTCAACCACTTGGCGCCACGGCTGGCACATCTCAGTGCACATCCATTTATCGTTGCCTTCGTTATTGTGGCGTGATCATCTGTACTACATTGTAGTTACTG